>NW_008237953.1:319534-340851 GCF_000691975.1 Corvus brachyrhynchos
CCGTCATTGCTTTTGCAGCTTTCAGTTAGTCTTTTCCACTGGAGCTTCTCCAACTCATCCTGTATTACACTTTTAAGATCCTTGAAACCATGAGAGAAACAGTTTTTTTCTCCTTTTCTGTGACTTGTGAGCAAAATGAGATTTTTTCTTTAGATTATCTTTTCTGGAAGTCTTGGACCTATATCAAAACCCATAGCATTTTTCAGATTCGTCAATACAGAAGGGAAAATAAGTATTTGTCTTTCAACCAACAGTGTCTGGCAACATTAGCTTTAAGGGCTTTTAATATTTTAGTGGATTTGGGATTGGAGACAGTAAATCTGAACGCTGTAAGGTGTAATCAACTCACTTCAGTCAGTAGTTTGGTAACTGCGGCTGTGTTACTATTGAGCTGTCAGTAATCCGTGTGTGTTTGTGTAGGCCCGAAGCGAGCACCCAGGCGGGGAGAACAACAAGGAGTCAGAGGCACGGAGGCGAAACAAGACAAAACTGAATGGAGACCATCTTTCAGGGAATACCGTCCCTATGGAGCACAAAGACAAGTGGAATTCACAGTGGAACGGTATGTATCATGCAGGGAGAACTAAGGCCCTCCCGCCCCCCCAGAGTATCTACACGAGCGAGGGAAGGGAAAGTTCACGTTAAAACAGATGTAGTAGCCAGATGTGACTTGAAGGCATGGTTGCATTTGTTAGTGTGCAGGTTTGTTACAAGACTACTTACTTCATGCCTGTCAGAGCTGTGGTTTCAGCTTCCTTGGGGGTTGAATTGGAGCATTTTTGTTGAATGTTAGAAATATAAGGCAAAATGAAAAATGGAAAGATCTGAAAATGCACCCTCTAGTCAGCAGCACATTTATAATATTCGTTTCTGAGCTCACATACCAAGCTTTGCAGAACATGTGGAAGTTCCAAGTTGTAACTTGCTGCTTGGACAGTGAACGCATATTGATTTTGCTTTCTTCATAAGTACTAGAAAATTCCACCTAAACCTTTATTGCTTCAGAGTGTGGCTGTTCTTACTTTACACCACAACAGTTGGTATTTAACAAGTTGTCTGAAATTTTTAGCAGTTGCATATAAATCTGGGTTTTGATGATGGAGCTATTGCATGATGAAGTTGTGAAGATTTGACAGTTTTATAATCTTTTGTTTAATATCTGTAATGTTTTCAGTGTTAATAACAGCTGATATTTCTGTTCCTGTTTGCTGTAATAATTACTCCAGAATTCAGTTTGTCCATTTTTAATGATGAAGCTAAAACAGCTGTAGTGTGTGCTGCATAAAGATGCACTCTAAAAATTGTGCAGTAGCTGTTATGTACTGATGTGTCCCCCAGCTGCAGAAATATAATAATATTATTGTTTTCCTTGTTGTTAACTGTTCTGTAAAAACAAAAATGACTAATTATCTTCTTTTTAGACCAGTGGAAAGATTAGACTATGAAAGACCAATAAGAGGTCGTGGTGGAGGAAGAGGTGTAATGCGAGGTAGAGGAAGAGGTGGTGGATTAAACAGAAGTTTCAATGGCTTTGACCAAAGAGGAAAATGGGAACTTGAAAGACAAAGTGGGAATGATAAAATGTAAGTGTTCTGTGTGCTGTTTCTCACTTAGTATACAAGTAAATAATAGTCAGCACTGCAGTACTGTATTTTAGGTATTCTGTTCCCTTCTACTATATCCTGGTTGGCTGGCAAAAAGTCAATACCGGTTTTAGTTATAGGTCCTAAAAAAAAAAGGAAAAAAACCTCTAAAACTCACAGAATTGTTTTCCTCTCTAGAGGAGTGAAAGCAGATGACAAAAAGGGTGGAGGTGGAGCTCGCAACTGCAGAACAGTTAAAGATGATATGAGGTACATCATACACTTGTGCCCATCATAGAGCGTATGTTTCTGTGGCCTACCTTAGATCATCATTTTCATCTGTTTCATGTCCATTTTGAGATTTATAAGCATCGCTTTCTATTATTGTCATAATTAATGTAATTTTGCAGTTTTTTAACTTGGCTCCTTCATGATGGTGAGATTAAATTGAAGCAAAGGCATGATGATGTTTGTTGACTTAAGACTGCCAGAATCTTTTGACTGGAGCTGAGTTGTCTTTTAATGGAAATAAGTTATTACTGTTCTCAATAGTCAAGTAAGTGGGACTCTGGTATTGAATGAAATTGCTCCAAAATGCTGATTATAAGATTCAAACTCTGTTAATGGGCTTAAAGTCCAGTCTTTTTTTCTTGATCTTTACGGATAGTTTCTGAATTGCAAAGCCGTAGTACAATTCAGTGTGGCTCTGAAGGTAATATTTAGCTGACTGTACCACTGAAGTACATTTTAAAGTGCTAGGAAAATCAGTAGCATAAAGTGATTAATGGCCACTTCAAGTTAAAAAAAAATCAGGAATTTTCCATTCAATTCTGTATATCTCTTAGTGGTACTGGTTTCTGTTCATATTTGTAAAACCTCACTGATTATGATGGCTTTTGTCCATTCTCTGCACCTAGCAATATGTTACTCTTTCCAGTAACTTTTATTCTCATATACCTCTAGAACTCTTTAATTGAAGGCTGATAAAGGATGGAGAAAAGGCAGTGCTTTGAACTTACAGCAAATATCTTGGTCCACATACACATTCATTGACAAAAATGCTTTTAAAATAAAATTTTATTCTAAAATAAAATCTTAAGTTTTAAAACTTAGTGGATTCAGACAAGCATGCTAAAAGTTTGAAAAATACAGCCTTGATGTGTAAGAATTTTTGGGTCTTGATATTCCAAATTCTTCTGAAAGGTTTTACTAACTTCTCTCCGTTCTACAGAGTTTCACATTAGGAATAGATTGGTTAGGTACTCTGGCTTTTCAAAGGATTGGCTAGGTTAACATAGTTCTGAACTGATAGTACAAAACTAGGTAGCAGAAAACTATCTTCTGTAGGATATCAGGGAAGGCTGCATAAACTTGCAAGGTATTTATTGGCCTTATATATTTTCTCCCTAGTTAAGGTTTGGTGGTTTGTTTTTCAGTTCAGTAGCATCAGACCTTATATCAATGTTTGCTTGTGATGTGGTAGAAATGACATAAAATTAAAGCTCTGAAGGATTCTAAAAGCATGTTTGTGCCCTAATTGTGCTAATTATGCATTAAAGCTAACAGGTGTAAATTTTAAATATGTATGCCTGCTAGTGGAATGAAGATAAGTTACTGCTGTCATTTGACAGTGAATTAAAATCCATGTTACAGAAAATACAAACTTTAAAAGAAGCAAAAAGGCAAACCTGAACATCAGTGTTACAATGTAATGATTAGTATTCATGATTGAACTTTCATCTGCATACATGCTTTTCACTTTTTTGTTTAAAGGAAATAAAAGTTGTATTTTCCTAATATTTCTCATTTTGTTAGTTGCTCGGCTTGTCCCTTAGTACATCCTTCTGCTTATGATGAAAGAGTTTTCCTTTTTTTTTTTTTTTTCCGTCCTTAACAAGGAATTCTGGAAAAAGAAGTGATGTATTGATCTGGTTTTTTTTCCAGTGTGACTCATGAAGACTGTGGTTTTGTTTTGGTTTTTTTGTGTGTGTTTTGTTTGCTTACTGTTTTAGTGGGACAGAACAGACTGCACCTATGGAGGAGACCGTGGAAACTCCTGAACAGCCAGGGACATCTGAAGGAGAGCCTCTGAGCAAGTACAGTCAGACAAATATTTTCTTTCTAAATGCAAAGGAAACCATTAACTCTTTACTGATGTACTTGTGTTGAGGGGCACACTTGAAGTGTAAAGTTTTGCTAGTGCATGTATTAAAAATAGAAAAGCTTTGTCTTGTATGTGCGAGTATGGAAAACATGTCCCTAATTCTGACTAAAGCTTGATTTATACAGTTGGAGATTGCATTTAATTGCACAGTGATGCTTAACTTCCTAAGATTCGGTGATAATTTAAGGTGGAGCTACATATTATCTTTTACCTTTTTAACTTGTCTAATTTGTAAAAACTACCATGCTTTTTGATGTTCTCTGAGAAAAGGTTTTCAAAGGTATTGGCGATACAATCATACAAACACTTCGAAAATACACTGAGATACTGAGTTTGTATTCATCAATCACTAATATCATGGAGATATCATCTATTCATGAGAGGCTGTGGCAGAACCTGGAAGAACTTTCTGCAAATGCAGTGAGCCTTAGAAGTAGAGAAATTGAGAGAGAAATCTGTCCCTTGTCTTCTGGCTTTCATTCTAATCAGTGTCATAGCAAATAAATGAACACTGGCTTAAGAAAAATAACTCGGCAGTCTTTGTCCAAGTAAGAGACTTAAAGATTAATTAAATAGCATGTGAGATGAGTGAAAGACGGTCAGTGCAGTACGTCAACCTCTTCTGTTGCTGTGAAGCCTTTTTTACATCACGATGCGGCTCCAGATATTAGTGATATGGGTTCATTTCTTAATTTTAAAGCTAACTAGACTACAAAACCTGTTTTATATGTTCCGTTTGTTTAACCCTGTAACAGTTGATACAGCTTTGATTCTTTTAATTTTAGGTTAGCTTTTAAGATATAGCTAAAGGTGTATACACATAGAGAAATCTGTCTTTGAATGACTTATGACTGAAAAAATTATTTTAGGCTAACTTAAATCAGATGGGCAGTGTAGGTACACTGTCAAAAATGCATTGTGTTCTCTAAATATGAGAACAGTTATTCAGCTTTTTAAAAAAAAATATTTTGTCACTTGTTGGTACCTTTACTTATTTCACACTTGTACTTGTTTCTACTTCAATTCAAGCTCTTTGTTGCTATGTCCCAATATCAGTTCCTTGTAGAGCTTAAGGCATGAGAAGTATATACAGTGGAAAAGGCCTCTGGCAGAATCTGCCAGTTATCTTTAATTCTTTCATCTTCCTTTGAGAGCACTAGGTGTTCAGTCAGACTGGGAGCCTTTCTGGAGATTTTACTCCTGTTTGTGTTTTTTTTAAAAAGATTAATTTAGGAATAGTCTGCTGAAATTAAAATGATTCAAAAAAGCAAGTAACCTACAAGTACAAAATTGTGTGCTGTGTGCTCTTTTCAGTGCAATAAACACTGTCCTGAAGGGTTACAAATCTATATACGAAACATGAGTTACATATATCTCACTGCACTTACCTTGGTGACCCCTGTATTTTAAAATAGGAGACATTGTGTGAATCCCTAGTGCCTAGGTCATTAGGGGTGGTTGTATGGCATGCACCTTAACAAGATGGAATTGTTGTTGTTTAGCGTTTAAAAGCAAAAGCTGGTAGGATATGGTGTTCGAGCTTCAGGATGTATTTAAAGGTCTTACTGCTTAGGTTGCCCCTGCTGTCCAGGTAACACAAATTAGGCTACCTTGTGCTTTTGCTACAGCCTCAATATTATAAAGGGTTGTGTGTTTGCTTGGGCTGCTGCTAGGGTCTTTCTCATTTTGACACTAAAATGCAGTGACTGCAAGGAAACCATTTTCTACTGCTTTATTGCAGTTGTGTGCTTGCATTGAGAAAGCAATTGAAGACTTGGGTTTGTTTCTTCTCTCATTCTCTTTCTTCTTGTGTTTCCATTTAAAATTATGAGTAAAAAAATGTACTCCTGGAAGTTGGGAATAACCTGTCTGCATGAAGATGGTATATAGCTTTCTGACATGGTACTGGCTAATTTCTATGCAACTCTGGAGAAGAGGTTCTATGGGCTTCTGTAACGTATGGGGTCTTGTCTTTAGGACTCTGTTTTGCCATTCCTGAGCTTCTATTTGCAGAGTATTGCAGGATAAGAGTTTCTTTAATACTTGTATAATATAAATCGAGTTGTTTATTCCCATATCCTCAAATTTTCTTGAGTGTATCAACAATGTTTATCTCTAGTTATATCATCCCAAACTGCATGCTACCAGCAGGGGGTTTGTTTGCTGCAGAAGCAAAACCTAACCTTAACCCTGTATAAAATACACAGGTAGTGCAGAAATACAAACTTTCCTCACAGCTGCTTTCTGTTGAACTTTTTAAACTTTTCTTACAGTCCAAACAATGGACTTCGTTGACCAATTCAAATTGGTAGATATTTTGTTTTTATTCAGTACAGCACATGGGCTAATCAATTCCTGTTCCTAAAGGTATTTGCAGAACTTGTATTTAATCTGTGGGGTTTTCTTACTTTTTTTCTCACGTAATAGTCTTCCTTTTTGGTGGAGCTGGGTATCATTTTGGTTATATAATAGGAAGCTTTAACAACTTATCTTCAAGATTTTTTTTTTAAGTTGTTTATCTAATTTGTTTATTTGTTTTGTTGTTGTTTGGTTATTTATTGTTTTTTTGTTTGTGCCGGTTTGGACACTGTTGTTGTTTAATGGTGACATAAAGTTCATAGATCAGGCCAGAGCTTCATAAGTACTTGATTCAGTGTTTTTCTTCCATAGTAAGTTTGTATAATTGTTGTTTGGTCTTACCTTGTTTAACTTTAAATTTTTCTATATCCGATGATAATGCTCTTGTGAATAATGTTTAGTGGGAAAGCTTCATGTCATTGACTTCTTGATAAAAGCTGGCTAAGCATTTGCTTTGTGCAGCTGAATAATACAAAAACTGATCTGAGAGAGATCTGCTGTCATTATTTCTAAAGATATGGAAATAATAGCTGAATAGCTGAGCTAAATGGCATTCCTTTCCATTTGCCTTTCTTCTGGTAAAAAGAAAATGTATTTTGTTTACTATGTGCACAGTAATCAAGGCATAGTTAAAGGGTTATGGTCATCTATTGAAAACACTGAAGAGTAGGAACCATTACTGAAGGCTCTCATTTGGTGATTTGGTAGGACTTTCATTGTGAATTCAGTTTTTTCACATCCAGAGGTTGTGCTTAGTTGTCTGGCAGTGTTTTGTAAGCATAATTGCTGGTGTGCCAAGGAACTTACTAATTTGATTAATGAAAATGCACACCAAGCAGTTATTAAAATTGTGTAAGGTTAGAAGGTAGAAAGTAATGCACAGAATGCACTTCCATGCTGGCTTGGTGCCCAAAATAACTTGCTGCAATTGAGTTTCTGTCTAAAATGTGATATGCAGGTTCCTGTTGCTGTGCTTCACTCATAGGTGTTTCGCCTTGGGAGGCCTGACATCCTAAAACAAATTTGTACTGCTAATAACCTAGCAGTTAAAACCATCCTTTGCAGTAAAAATCAAAACCATATTTTGAAGTTGAAAAAACCAAATATTTGCAGTGTAAATCCACAAGTATTTCCTTTGGAACTGGCAAGTGGGTGTTTTTGATATATGTGTGCCTTTCAAAGCAATAGCTCTGTTCGCTATTTTGAGAGGTCAGGTTGCTCTGTGGTCAAATGTCCTCATGTTATCTTATGATCATAGCAATTTAGACCTGAAAAGGGTCTTTCTGACCCAAGGCATGACCAATTTTAATTGTGCCTTCTCAGACCTGTCTAGTTGATTTTAATGTACTCTGCTAATAGAGATTTCAAGGTCCCCTGATGGTCTTTCTAATACTTAGAAAATAGAAACTGCTGTGTTAGGGTTTTTTCCCTCCTGGATGTCTTGCCTTAATGTCATGGATATGCAAAATTTTTTATTTTTTCAGCATTATGTATTTTCCTTTGCACATCTTTAAAGGCTTCACGTGTACATTGTGCTTTAGACTTCTGCCTTGCAGTGCTATTGTGGACTTCTCACCTGTTCCCACACAGAAGACATTATTTAGTTGAGATTTAGTTCCACCCTACCAGTAATAACATCTGTTCCAAACAAAACTGTTGATGTGGCTGCTTATCATACACAGTATGATGATGAAGAAAGAACGGATACTTGACTGCAATGCTCCTGCACAGTCTGGGGAGTTGGGGTCCCTCCTTCAGAGCTCCTGCCTTGTTAGTGGTTCTTTCTGTGTTTGGGTGGCTGATACTTTTGCCTGAGTGTACGTATTTCTAGTTGTTCTTGGGACTTTCTGGTGATTGTTGTTTTGGTTGCTTGTTCTCAAATCACTGGGTTGCTTTAGCATCTCATACCACTAGTCAGCCATTCAGTATTATTGAATGTTTGCACTATTGCCCTTCTTTCGTGCAATATTTGTGCCACAGAAAATGCAGTAAATATTACTTTACACTGTTAAACTCCCACTTGCATTCTTGGTTTTCTTTTGCAAATTAAGATATTAATAGTTAGTTCTCAAGTACTTTTTGCAATCAGTTCTGTATCTTTCTACAGCTCTTGCCGAGAGAGAAACATTACAGAAACATTGTCTCTGTAATGTGGTAAAAACTTCATGGGAGAGGCAGAAAAAAAGACTTCCTAAAGTTCAGATATGCAATTTACTGAGAATAGTGGCTTAGGAAAAAATTAAACAGATTGTAATGAGCGTGGAACTACGACTGCTGACCAGTCTTTTAACCTTGAATTTCTGGTTGATAAAGCTGGAATTGTCAAAATAACAGGGCATAAAGGCATGTCAGAGAGCAGGCATGTAGTAGTACAGGACTTCTGTATTTGTTACTCTTCTGTGAAGTGAATTTAGAACTGTGTTAATCCTAGAACCAAAATTCAGGGCTGCCGTAGTGTTCGGTTCTGCTTCTCATAGTCGTGCTGGGTGTTCAGAAAAATACTGTCTAATTTTGGCTGGCAAGAAACATGAATGCTTTGCTGCAAGATCAGGTAAGAAGAGGGACCAGGCCTGTTCCTATATAAGTTAGTCCTATAATGTACAGAACTGTCCCAACAAATGTGTGCAATCCAATGGGCTGCTTGTATAACTTTAAAAACAAAATACAGTCATTGATTGTCATTTGACTCTGCATCTTCCCATGATAAAAAACTTTCTACTTGCACCTAATAAAGTGTATATTTACATTGGGGAAATCATAATTATTTGGTAGGACTGTGGAACTATGACCGAATGAGGAAAACCAAATCCGTAACTCTCCCAGTAGACAGGTTCTAATGAGAGGGCTTTCCAGAAAAGTCATTGTTAGGGAAATACTTGGCCAACTTCAACTGCTGTTGTAATGCATAGCAGTTTTCTGTGTGAGGAGAGAAATGGTTTCTCAAGTGTCTTGGAGTAATCAGTGTGGGTTTTCTTGTAGGTCATGGTATTTGACTTGTTTATGCAGCAGATGGTTATGGTGATGGAGTAAGTTGTGCTCCCTGTATGTGATGCTGGTTAGTAGGAAATGGCTTTCTGTGGGTATCATTAAATGTACACCTGCAGTGTTCTAATAGCTGCTGGTCCTGGGCAGGCCTGTCATGATCAGCATCAGAAAAGTGGCAGAAGAGTACTCAAGCAGTGATGAGTGGAAAAGAAGGTTTTTTTTGCTTATGTGTCTTGTCTTATCTCTGTGTATCTTACAGACATAAAACCTTCTGTCTTTACAGTTCAAAATATGCAAGGCAGCCTCTGACATTTCATATATTTTTCTAGGACATATTGTTATTTCACTTAATGACAAATGAAAATGTGACTTAATCATTTTCATTTAATCAGGATTAATCTGCTTTTGCCAAGTGATAAATGCTGTCTGCTTGTCTGTTACTACATCTGACAAAAAAAATTCAAGGAAGCATCTTGTGAAATACACAAAGAAAATGTTAATTACCTGGAAGATGGCATGGTCTGATCATCATATCTTTTTGATGACTGAAAGCTACACTGAAACATGAATTCATCTCATCATTGTGCAGTACAAGGCAATGAAACCATGCAACCTGGGGTGTTTTAAAACTGCTGTGTGCCTTTTTTTTCAGTATGGCTGTATTTGCTGAGTAGATCCACTATTAAACTGTAGGGTTAAGAATATGCCAGATCAAAAGGCAGAATGATTTTGTCTAGAATCTAAGTGCTTGAATTCAGGATGAGACTGGATGAGTACTAATGCAAGAGGCTGCAGACAGCATTTGTTCATATGACTAATTTCAAACAGTACATAAGTATATACTCTAAGTTACATTGATGTAAAACTATCACACATAAAGTTACTGTGGGGAGTAAGTGAAATTAATGACAATAATTTGGTAAGAAACATTCTAAATGTTTTGTTTAGTATCCTTACTTTGGAGATGAGTATTCTTGTTTGTCCTGGAATGTTGCAACCTAATGTTTTTTTACTTTAAAACCTGTGAACTTCTAGAGTTGCTGAAGGAGAGCCAATGGAAGAAGTGGTTCAAGAAATGACATTAGATGAGTGGAAAAATCTTCAGCAACGGAATCGACCAAAGCCTGAATTCAATATCCGGAAGCCAGAATCCACTGTTCCTTCCAAAGCAGTGGTGATTCACAAGTCAAAATACAGTGACAATGTAAGCACTGCCTCAGGAATTCTGTTGTAAACTCTCCTTTTTGCCCAGGGTTAGGAAACTGTCTCTGTTTTTTTTCTACTAGTTTTAGTATAATCTGAATAGGCAAGAAAATAGTATCTAAGCTTTATCACTGTAATGACATGTGCCCCAAAACTGGCTTTAAATTGTGTGTTCAGCTTTTTGTCTCAGATCATCACCCCTATTTTCTCTGCAAATATGTAATATATCAGGTTGTTCTACCTTACGGCTTAGCTGCTGCCACCTGTATAAGTCTCTGGTAATGCTGCTAGAAAAACTTGGTTTGTGAAACTGTTTAGCTTACTTGCCAGTATACATCTGCATGTATCTCAGTGTGCACTTGGAAATATGAATTTTTTTTAGGGTGTGGTTTCTTTGGGTCCTGCTTCTTAGAACTATCCCTGGAGAGCTTGTGGTGCTGTAGTGTGCACCCCCTCCCCACTTCCCCTAGATTTTATTCCATGATACTGCTTAGATTGAAATTTCAGGGAGAACTACTAGTTCTGAGGAGAGAGGGGAAGCTTCTTTCAGATTCTAGCTTACTTAGGTTTCAGATTTTGGGGGTCACAAAAGTATGTGCATATAGTCTAGCATGATGGAATTTTGATCCTTGAAGTCTACATGCATTTATGAATACACATCTTTTCTCTAGTTATAATATTAGCATCAAAACTTGCTTAATCACTTTAGGTCATTGTGTCTGCATTCTTTTTAGTGAAACTTTTAAGGTCAGAGTTGCTGTTACCCCCTCTTTCTTTTCTGAGAGAGGCAGTGGTAAGGGTGGGGAGAATACCTTCCACAAGCTCCAAAGAGAGGACACAGCTGTGTGAAGAGTACATACAAGTTTCTGTTCCTCTTGCCTGTAAAGTTTCTCTTTTGGTAGTATCAAGAGACCTTGTTAAAATGAACACAGAACAGGAGGTACAGGAACTGTGTAACATAGGCAAGTGAAATCCCTGAATTAGAGACTGAATAAGTGATCATTGTAAAGGATGAGTTAACACATACTTTATCATAACTACAGTCCCCATTAAAGTTATGCTGGGAAATAGTCTGACATCGACTAGCTATTAGGAACAGTTAAAACAGTAATCTCATAGCTGCAGGCATGTAGATGAATACATCGGTTAGGTAGCTTTGGTATGGCCTTTTAACCATTATTTGGAGATAACTGTAGGAGTAAGTACCTTAGGTCTGACTCTCTCTAGTCCCTTTGAAAACCTCCTAGATTACATTTTTGAAAAACCTCTTCTGTACTATGGAGTCTGTACAGAAGCTTTTGTTGCCAGGAATCTCTGAGCCGACAAAGAACTATCCCAGGCATCTGGGAAGCTGCAATTACCTCATCTATGTTAAAATCCTGTGCAAGTTAAGGCTTGTCTTGTGCTTCAGATGCTGCCTTGGTTCATCTGCTGCTTAGTCTATAAGTGTGCATGTGTATCTGGGAAGTGAGAAGCTCATTCATACATGGAAACTGTAGGCTTTAACCAGATATTCTTTTTAGTTGCAAAAAGAAGACTTCGAAGATGATTCTCATGTCTTTCGAAAACCAGTGAATGATATAACTTCTCAGCTGGATATTAATTTTGGGAGTCTTCCTCGCCCTGGCCGTGGATCAAGAGGAGCACGGGGTGGTCGTGGTCGTGGCAGAAGACCTGAAGAGACAGGACCTCGACCAGAAGTAGTGGTAATAGATGTTACGGTTTTGTTGCTGTTTCTTGGGGTTTTTTTTCTGTTACTGGTGGTGTTATGTCCTGCCCCTTTCTGTGTGGAATTTCGATTTCTGTAGTGACAGACGTGTTTTTAATTCCCGTCTCATAGTATGTTGTCCTGCTTGAGTTCCTGGCCTATATTATGTTACTTGAAATTAAATACTGATTCAGGCTCACAACTCAGAACACATTTCAAAAGGTCTGCTACTGATGGTAACTAGAGGAAGGGATGCAATGAGGATTTTTTTTCTGCAATGAGTTTTGATATAAACTGGGAAGTAATTAAAATAACTGAAGGCATGTATCTCTTTGAAAAATTTCAGTGTGATACAGTAATACTTTGATTACTGACAGTGAGATCAGTAAATCTATGAGAATGATTCATGAGTTCAATATAACCATTATAAAAAACTTCCACTTACCTTTGGGGGGGGAAAAAAAAGGCATTGGCACACTGGAAAATGGCATCTTTATTCTACATACTAACAGAAGCTTTACTGTGATTAAAATGCTTTAAGACCAGGAACTTTCAGAATAATATGGAAGAGTTGATGCATTTGTTTCATCTGGAAGAAAAAGGTTCTTTATGGTAACAGATCAGAGAGATTAAAACTACAATCCAATACATTCAGTAGTTCTAGAATGTAGAAATATAGTAATGGTGCTTCTAAAAATATGCAGTATTTTGCTTAAGACCGCTTTACTTTTTTCTTCATTCAGTGCTGCAGAACTTGTGACCTTCTGGTCTTCTCCAGGCAGCATTATAAATACATTCACACTGGAAAAAAAATTACAGTAGTCATAAGTTCTGAGATAAATGTGCATGATAATGATGGATACAATTTGAGTAGAAGTAGCATTTAGTAGTAGTAGCATTTGAGTATAAGAATGAACCCTTTTGAGGGTAAAATACATATACATAGCTGTGAGATACTTTTGAAATGCATTCATTTTTATAAAACTTCTTACTTCATAGGTGCAGCTTGTTGCTCCAAATCCTGATGATCCTGAGGATTTTCCAGCTTTAGCTTGAAGAACCATCCTGCATGGTGGTATCTCAAAGTCGCTTTGTAACTATGAAGAGACCAGTTCTATGCTGGTGTAGATTGAGGAAGTCTGTTTCCCTTCTGGAAAGTTGTTTGGGTGTTTGGTGCGGAATGATTGCAGCTGTCTGCTAATAGAGTTGGGTTCTAGAAATACGGGTGGACTGGGATCCTGTCACAGGTTTCAGTGTCTGCCTCCAATTGTGAAACCTATGGGAAGGCTTACAGTACTTCCCTACTAGGCTTTAAGTGAAGTTAAAGGGAAGAGTGTTTAAAAATGTATATATAGAGATTATATCAAGTTCTCCATGACGCCATGATGAAATGTAAACTGTACAACACGATCTACAACTGGGACTCAATTTCACTGTACATTTGAAAGCTGGGTTTTTTTGGGTGAAGTGTATATTTCAGGCAGTCACAAGTTGTAGTTCTTCAGGGTTTGGCGAATAAAGAAAAGTGCACATTGGTTTGGGTTTGAGGTATTATTTTAAGAAGTCAGAGTGGTAGGTGGAGGCTTTTGGTATTTGGATGTACTCTGGGGTAAAAAAAAGAGGGGAAAAAACCCAAACCCTAAACAGCAATCAGTACTCACCAAAAAAAGTGAACATCTAAGTGGAAGTGATCTTTAAAATCAAGGCAGCACAGATGCTTTGAATTGACACCTAACCATAAGTCCTACTTCAGTAACAAGATATAGTCTAATTACTTTGAAGAAAAAGTAAAATAATAATTTTGATCTAAAACCAGAACTAAATTATTAAGGAAGCTTTTAATTTTAGCAGGAGCAACTATAAACTAAAATGTTTCATGCCTTACCAAGAAGTTTGTGATATTGGGGATGAGGTGCAATGTTCTTTCATTGCAGCTTTAACATACTTGAGTGAGATTTTCTAACTTGTTTCCTGTCCAAGGGGACACTGAGAGCCATTGTGGGGGATCTGAGAAAAACAAGAAAATGGTGCCAGAGGTGATGACAGAAATAAATGAGAGGACAAGCATACTGGACATTTTGGAAGCAGCTGTCAGCCTCACAGGAGTCTTCAAATGCCTGCTCAACTTGAATACATTCTTTCAATTTACTGGGAAAGCAGATGAATATAAGCCTTTCACTTTTTCCAGTTCTGTGCCTCACTTCTAAGCAGTCTCCTTTGAAAGCAAACAGTGGATGAAACTTAAAAGAAGGAAAAGTTTTGCTTTGGAGTAAGCTCTAAGAGTGCTCAGAATCTTAAAAGACTTTTCTCACTTACAAGGCTTTGCTCAAATAGGGTGTAGTCATCCTAGAAAGACTCTTTTCTATATGCTCCAAACAGATGGTCTGCAGAGTAGTTCAGCCCAAAGGATTTTTTCTTACATTGTTAAATTACTTATATGACAATTTGCTATAACATGAGACTTTGTATTCCATGAGAAGTTCATCTTAGTGGCATAGAGATGCTCTGACTTGTAGTAGGAAGAAGTGCAAAAGCAAAGTGCTGGTGTTAAGGGAACCCATGCTGCTGCTATTTGAGTAACTGAACTGGATGAAATAATGCATGACTCCTTCACTTTGTAGTCACAGGGTGTTACTTGACATCATTGCAGTTTAAGATTTACCTGCTGCTGCCCTTTTTACAGGTGGTGTTTGTTTCTGCCAAAAATGGCAATTTAATGAATGTGAAAGTGATTTTTGTCAGTGGGATTCTTGGAATATTTTGCTTGTTCTTCCCTTCCTGTTCCCATTTTCCCATTGGACAGGGAAGAATGTGTCTGAATTTTTGTTTATATTTTTACTTGCCAGAGTGAGTGTGTGCATAGATGTGGAGAGCTTCTTTGCAGGGCTTCTGTTTCCTGTCATGTTTTGAATGTAGCCTTCTCTTCTACTAAGAGCTCTTTTCGCTATGAAAAGTGGTCATGTACTTAAAAGTAACCCTCCGTTCTTCCACTAAAACTGTCAATCTTTGCTGTGCTGTGCTACTGGGATCAATCTGCTGCGATGTGTTTGGTTTAGTTCTGAATGTTCTCTGGGAAGGCTGAGAGATTTTAATTTTTTAGTCTCCTTCCTGCTGTTGCAAAGTTACTGTTTATTCCTCTAACTTTGATCATCTGCCTTTCAAAACAGAATGACAAATAGGTTCTTTGGGGAATACTTTAAAGGACTTGTGAAAATTTATCTGTATAATCTACTTTTGGTCAGCAGATTGTTAAACTCCTGGTTAAAAGGGAAAAAGGCTGGTTACAAGACTGTTTAATTAAAAACAGAACAAACCGACCAACACTAAAAAATACAACCCAAAACTTTGTGAGAATGAGATTTAGTATAGTTGATTACTGCTGAAACAAGAAGTTTCTTAGAGCAGCTATGTGTGACAATTTTATTTTTCAGTCTGTCAGACTTGAATATGGCTTAAGAGTTTCTCTAGTTGATGGTATATCTGAGTAGAGAAAAGAAATTATTAACTGTAAGTGATGACAGTGATTCAACTTCTTTGCCTAGCTGTGATAAGAGAACTGTAAATCTCAGTCATCTGTCACATTTAAGGTACCAAAATAGCTGTATCTGTTAAGCACATATTTGCGGCTGTCACTCCTGGTGTAGCTTTACTCCTTCATGTAAAGCAGCTGGTAGCTGGTGTAAATATATACACAAACACTAGTAGAACATGGCATGCATATTAAGAAGAGATTAAATTGTGTTGCAGTCTTAGTCATGTTACTCTTTAATGCACTGCTACCAGCAACTCTTTGGATTAATGTAGTGAGTGGCCTAGGAAAAACTGCTGCATTTCAGGTTTAAGTTTTAGATTAATGTAAGTCGCAGTAAGTTTGCAAAGAAAGGAATCCACCTCTTTCCATGACTGTCATTTATATATGGTAGTGTTGATATGATGTAGTTCAGTTGAATCATACGCAGTGCTATGGTTTAGGATTGGCAAGAGTGAGATGAAAGTGCCTTTAGAAGAAAGAGGAGAGGAATGTCTGTGTTTTAAGATAAGAGTACCAAAGAATGAATAAACAGACTCAGAAGTAAAAAACCCTGAGTTGATAAATAGGAATATTGGGCATTTGAGCCCACAGGAAATGAGCTTTCAGCTGGTTATACCTTTTTTGTAAGAAAACAAGTGTTGGGGTGTAAGTGTGCTTTGGGCCCAAAAACCCTGAATCTGTACCTCTAGTACCCTTATGCCATTAATGTTAATCTTGTATTACACAAATTTCACATAATTTTTTCTTTTTTCCCAGAGCTATCACAGGCACATACACATTCATATAAGAAAATGAATATATGTGTATCCACACACACATATATATATATGCAGTGTTGAAAGTAATGCAACGCTGACTCATTATCAATGGATCAATAATTGAATGTGAAACATGATTATCTTTGCATAAACAGTACATTTAATCACTGAATAATGGGCATGAAATTAGAGCTTTTTCTCTTTCAGTAGCATATGCTGAGCAAGTATTGAACAGTTTCTGCTTGGAGTGGGGGAGCCTTCAGTCTTTGGAAGAAGTAACAACTGTTATGCTTTGACTGTGTTCTTAGAATTTAACTTGAAATACATAATATCTTCAGCAGTGTTTTACTTCTGTGAAAACAAATACCTTTTTGAATATGTGATACAAGTGTTTCAGATAGCTGTCTTGAGCACAGCCTTAGATACCGCATCACTTAATGACAGCGTTATGGTGGAGACGAGCTATCCCTAAATAAACAGAATAAAATTTCTGCTCTCCTTGTTTAGGTAACTAGTATGACTACTCATAATCTGTGTTCCTATTGTCTCTATGATGTTTTACAGCTAGTTAGCAGGACTTGATAAGCTGTTGCCTTTTAGCAATAGTAGTTCCTTTGTCTAGATTTGTACAGTAGTTACTGTTTGAATGAAAGATACCGAATTTTGCGTAATGTAATTGAATTAGCAGGATAGCTCTGCCAACACATAAAAATAACAAGGTACAAACTTCTTTCTCATGCCAGAAGAGAATAATAAGCTGACATACGCTGATCCAGGAATTCTATACTTGTTAGTTTGGTTATATTTCTATTGCTTGTGGATTGAGTGCTTCTTTTCTGTTTTTCTGAGCTCTAGCAAAGACTTTGAACCTTAGAAGCTATTGTGGGAAAAGCAAAACCTAGTAATCTTTCCAATGAAGCTTCCACCAGAGTGAAAGAAGACCAGAGGCTGGAAAGGTCTGGTCAGTGGGAGAAAGATAGAATGTGAACAAATCAACATTAAACAGTAGTTCACTTTAAAATAGGTATGATAGTGGTGTGAAAGAGATGGACAAAAAGCACCTAGAAGCATGACAGCAGGAGAAATGTCACGTGTTGTGACTACTGGCTAGAGATTCTCACCTGTGAGTGTGCCATTTTGGAAAGAATGGTGAAAGATCAATCTAGTAATGCCAAAACATGAACTCGGGAAGAAATATGAGGAGGTCTAGAGAAAAGCTGTATTTGAAGGAGGGATAATGAGGAAGTTGAGCCCTTCCACTGAGTAGAAAACCAAGGAATTGTTCTGCTATCTTAAAAGAATGGCATCAAAGCACTGACAGAGGCAAAAGCAAGCTCACAAGGGTAAGAAGTGATGTTTCATAATTTACCCTCCTGCTGCTGGCATCACTCTCAGTTTGGATTTTCTCACATTAGTAATAGCTGATGCCAAGGGTCTATTCTTGTTGTGCTGTCAGGGTATGAGGACTCTAGGGTTTGCCACTTTTATCCTGTTTGTGCTGTAACTGAGCTGCAGCAACTGGCATGGTTAGAAGGGCTGGGAGTTGGAGGTGCTAGTGACACAGAAGAGCTTTTTATCTGCTGTGCTATGCTCTTACATAGCAGGGCCACCACATGCTGAGTTGAGGCATCAAGAACACCAGCAGCTGCTTGGCCTGTCTGGAGTCTTCAGCAGCCTTGTGAACTAGGACAGTTTGGTAGGAAGGACATGGACCAGGAATGGAGCTGTTGAAAGGACAGCTTTCTAGGTGCCTTCTTCCACTGCCTTTGTGACAGTCCAACACTTGACAAGGCTCTTGGAAATATCCCATGGATGGAGAGTGTCATGTTTAATACCAGATTTATTTACTTGAAGATGGTTCATGTCACATGGCATTTCTGGTTTAGAGTGATACAAAGTATACTGGAAACACAAAAATATACTTAATACAGCAGTTGCAGTACACAGTTCAATCATAATACCAATATGACTCCCCTTACTGGTCCCTATGAAATACATCCTCACTGTCACTATGTTCCCTGGTGTCCCCAGCTGTCAGGAAGGAATGGGAGGGTTGATGTTTAAGCTCATGTCTGTCTTTGAAATTCTTATGGCAGTTGTCTGGCTCTTATATTCTATGTATTCATTCTCCCCATGTGGGTCTGGTCTTCACTCTTGCTGAAGAACTACTTACTGATCCACTCAAATGGCTATCAAAGTTTATCCAAAACAAAGGCCACCCCATGTTCCCTTTGAGTTGAGATGAAGTAATCTTTGCAATTGCTGTGGTCCATTAGTCCCTAAGCTTAAAAAGCACATCACCCTTGTATATGTCTTATTCCATATTCAGGACTTACTGGTCAGTCACATCCATGTGATACCAACCCCAAAACCAGAAGTAAATAAAGTAAAAAACATCCCTTCCTCAACAAACCTTTGTTGCGGTAGGTTTAAAGCATGCAGTTTCTCTCTAGGACGAGACTCGAATTTCATGTATAACAGCGCATCCTTTTTGCTATAGCATGTTTTTGTCTACTCCTACATAAGCAGTGTAGGAACTGCACTGCAAAGGTGGCTAAATAGACCAAAATTTAAATTATTCAGAACTACAGTGAACAGATTATTCTTGCAGCACATTAACTTCTCAAGGGAATGGGTTTGAGCCACTGTTCAGTTTTTCTCTGTGGGATTCTTTTAGTCCTCTGCCCTCCCCGGCCCAGTGCCAGTACTCCTTACTCCTAATGATGTGATAGGACTTAACTGTGTTTTCCTGTGGGAATCACATGCATAAATTGGTGTTCTCCCAGGCAAGACCCACCATTCATTCTTCATCAGGCAACTTGCTTGTCAGGAGAAGGTCCTTAAACATCATGTGAATTTGGAAAGGATCACCTTACATCAGAAGAACACCGATTTTCCAACTATAAAACCCTATCTTTGAGGCAAGCAGAAGTTTACTTGCTTGTCAAACAGGCTCTGCTTGGTGTGTGCAAATTTTGCCTTTTTTAATATAGGTAAGGTAAGGGTGACAAAAAGTGTTTGAGTTGGTCACTATTTTTTGCTGTTAGATATTTTTTTTAAAGGGCTAAACTAGGCCATCACCTGTGCTTGTGCAAAAATCAGTGTTCCTAAAACTTTAGTTCTTCTGAGAAGCCTTCACTGTCATGGTAAGTATCAAAGTATATAGTATTTAAGATAATGCCTGTTTCTAAAAATTATATATAATCATAGAGGAAGGAGAAGAAATAACTAAACCCCCATTGTTGTGTCTTACTGTGCTTTTTTTTACTGTGTAACAGTATCCCAACAATTCAAATAGAGTTACTGTTTTCCAAAGTGAGTTCTCTGAAATGTAGAGCCAGAAATTCTCTATTTTTGAAATTTTAAAAGTATGTGTTTTAAGAATCTGTGCTTTAATTAAAAGTTTTCAGGCAGCTGAGTCTGTTGTGTTTTTTTCAGTGCACACATAGTCTGTCTGGTACAGATATGATCATACTGGAAATAAAACAGGAAAAAAACTCTTCTGATTATTTTTAATTTTACACAATTCATGTTTACACTTCTCACTATGCAGTATTTTGTATAAAATCAAATGCAATCTATATTGTTTTCAAATGAGACACAAATGCATATTGAACTAATTAATATTACAAGATAATATGAAGCTTTATCTTAAAAATACCTTCACCAAAATAAACTTTCATTCTTACAATCTAAGTTAAAAAAATATGATTAGAAACACAGTTTAAAAATAATCAGGATGAACAGTACTGATTAGTCAAGAAATTTAAGACCTTGATAGCCTATACATGAGTTTACGTAAGACAGTCTGCAAATGATTAATATAAAAACTGCAGTGCAACAAACTGGTGAATATCACATTTATGTGTTGTGTTATTTTTTTTTCTACACTCTCTTACTGTTTTAAATCAGCAGTGCTTCCTCTGCTGTCATACTGGGGCAAAAAGACAAGATCTGGGTTAACATCTGAGTTAAGTTTTTGATGCTGTAATGGAAAGTAGTGTTTTCACCCAAGATATTACAGCTTTTGAGCATGTAGTATCTTTTGAACTAAGAGATTGAGGAAGAATCCATCTGTCACGTATTTGAAAGAGGAAAGGATTTCTAAGGAGAATCTCCTAACTGATGAGACCAGAAATACCTTCATTCAGCTGCTCTGTTGAACAAAGGTGATGCAGCTGCCACAACACATTCCATTTTGGCGCTTAATCCTTCACAATTCAGAAAAAATTCAGAAACCAAGGACTTCCTCACCCATGCCCATTTTTCATTCTTGTACCTAAGACAACTTTGGTATGGTATATTAAAAATGTTAGACAAAGTAATAAAAATTTGTAACAAACTAAGCAGTACAATTAGCTGGGACACAATGAGGTAATGAGTTAATTTTCCGTATAAGGCTGTTTGGAAAGTTCAAATGTGAAGTCCCTTTGACACTTACATGTTTCTCACTAAGATACTGGGTGGTGGACGGGGTGTCCTGAAACACATTGATGCCAAACATGCAATTTTGGTTTAGCTAGTTGCTACTGTTGGTGCACTTGCGTTATGCAAATGTACTTCTGATGAACCTAAAAGTGCTAATGATTCTGCTGGTTACTTTAAAAGAGACAAATTCTAATTTGGAATTTGGAAGGGGTGAGAAAGAGACCAATTAGTTTTGGTTAAAAAAGAATATGCTAAAAGAAGCTCAGCTGAGGGCAAAGCCAAACACAGTAAATATTACAAAATCTTTATTTTGATTCTCACTTAACTACTTACATCCCTTCTCCTTTCCAAGATGAGGATTTTTTTCAAAAATAAACAGATTCATATTTGCACAACAGACTTACTATTGTGATTACCTGTACTTCAGCTTTTGCACAAATGGCTTAATTAAAAAACCCAACCAACTGAAAAACCAACCCCACCCACAAACCCCCACTAAAAAACCCTAACCAAATAAACCAAACCCCAAAACCACTAAACCAAAACACTGGCCCCCCCCCCCCCCCCAAAAAAAAAAAAAACCCCCCCCAAAACACCA
>NW_008237953.1:340982-383756 GCF_000691975.1 Corvus brachyrhynchos
AAGGAGAAAACAAAAAAAATACTTTCAGTCTGAGCCTTCAACGGTCCTTTATTTTGCATCAAACCTTTTCTTTTTATTCATATTTTCAGATTTTGACTATCTAAGATCATGGATGTTACCTCTAAGCTTACTTAAACTTCACATCCTGTTTCCTGTCCAAGTCATGATGCTCTTGCTCATACTGGCATTCAAAAATCACCAGCCTAACAGAAGGCTTAGTTTCCATTTAAAAGGACATAGATTGAAACTAGTCACTGAACATTTGCATTCATTGAAATAAAATTCCGTCTCTCACAGAGGTAATCTGCGTCTTCAAAAACTTGTTATTCCATTACTAACATTTCAAATTTCCCCATTTCTTCTACCTACTGTAAGAGTCACTAAGTCAACAGATAACTGATTCATATTTAAGGCTATGTGGTAACAGTCCTCATCTGAGGGATATGCAGCTATGACATCAGTTGGTGGACAAAGGTATACCAGTTTTGAAATTTCATAATGTGAAAACTAGTAGGAAAAGACACAGTTTTCCTGTAAGGGATGAAAATTTCAGTCTCAAGCAGATTCCTCTAAAACTTACACTGCTTTTTAACAGAGGTAAATTGTAATTCCTGAAGTGTTAGATGTCCAGATTTTTACCTGCCCCTGAGTTCCACTACCTCAGTTGTATGGCAACCTTATTTTCCCTTTTTTGTGTGCTGCACTCATTAAATGCCCCAAAGCTAAAAACCAGCAACACCCACATGTTACCCAGTGTACCAGTGAAATCTGGGGGGAATTCTTACCTTTCATATATGGCAATTTAAAGTTTCACCTAAAGGATTTGATAGGAAAGGAAACAATAATGTAATGACATTTCAATATGACAGCACTGCTTTAAATGGTACACTGTTTTTCCTCCCCTTTAAAATCATACCAGATTTAAATAAGTTATAACTAGTTCAAAGAGCCATTGGTTGTAAACAACTAAAAAGCTGTCACTATTAAAAACAAGTTAATCATTTACAATTAGTTTTTCCTAAATAAACCACATAACCTTTGACAATAAAGCACTCTTTGGTGGACAATAGTTACGTTGTGTACTCAATACTGCAGCTTCATAAAAAACTTCATACAAAGTAAGAAAGAGCAGCCGATCAACACAGAAGAGTACCAATACTATTAGAAAAAAAAGCTTTTGTAGTTGATTCTCAGACTCAAGTGAAGACTTAAGCCCTGTCTGAATAGACACCACAGATTTATATACTTAAAAGCTCCCACCATCTTTTCATTTCTGGTGGTCAGCAGCTAAGTAAGTGATTGCCATCACAGTTTATACACATGCATCATACATACTAGCAAGCTCTCTTTATAATAGAGAGCTTAAATATTTACACCTGAGTCTGAATGTACATAGATTTTGTTGGTTTTGTTTGAGAAAGTGGTAGCATGGTAGAAAAAGGTCTACCAAACATGTTGACAGTTCATTTTATTCTACAAGTAAGGAAGAGATTGTTCTATTTCATTTTTTGCTGAAAAATAGAGCCAAAGTGATCTTCCTTGAATTGCATTAAGTCCCCTCTAGTCATATCCCCTTCACTCCTGAATATCCTCTTCAACACTGGTGGCTTATTGGAAATTCAACGCAATACTGTTCTAGTCTTCGTGATGGATTGGCTGTTGAAATAAAACATATTTGAGGGAAAAAGTTAAAGATCACTCAGTATGTATTTCAAGCAAATATTTCTGGCAAGGTAAAATGAACAAATGAAACTTCAAAGAAAGAAACAAAAGGTAAAAGTCACTGCATTTAATAACACAGCAGTACTGATTGTCAAGAATGCATGGACTGGTCTGATCACAGATAATATGAAGAAAATTCTGATCCATACAGAAATGCAAAAGAGGATTCAAAGTACCATAATTTCATTAAGCACATTTGTGCAAAGCATTCCTTTTCTTTTCCTCTCTCTGAGGTATTAGACCATAGGAAAAGTAGGAATAATAGTAAAGAAACATATTTTTTTTTAAAGCTAGGATTAGATTACATATAGAACAGTTCTGAAATGCTGCAGGTAGTTTTCAGTATTTTTCAGTATTTGAACAAGGGTGCAGAAGGCTGCTTTGTAATACCCAGCAAAGCAAAGGCATATGAGATTTTTAAAGTCGACTCCTCTTTGTTAGGTTTTGTGATATTCCTCTATACAGTTTTCATACTTCTTCCCCCATACTCCCTATTATAATTTTTGTAATAAGTTGACCTACATTCCCTTAAGCACCTTTACACATCAAAATGCCTTTACCACTTAAGATTTCATTTCTAATCAACTACTTACTGTAAGAATTTAATTTTAATTCTGTTCTGTGTGGTAACATGGAAAAGACCATTTAACTTGTGCCTTATTGTGACTCAGTTGGTTTGGATTTGAAGTATGCACCTTGTTAAAATACAGACATGAACTTCACAGTAACTGGCAAATTTACAAGGAAGCTATCTTAACTGGAGAAATAAGGGCATCCACTGGCTTACAGACTGGCAATGTGACTTCCTGCAAAAACCAGTATTATGTCAATCACAAGATATGTGTTATGTCCATCAGTACTTTCAGTAGAAGGCAGCAGACGTCTAGAGATGTTCCACAAAGGAAATGCAGTGAGTGTTTTAAATAGGATTGAAATTCTGTAAGTTCTCTTTGCAAAGCCAGAATAGTGTTTTAGCTGTAAATAGCTGTTTTGGCTAAAAAAATCAGTCTGAAGACAATCCATGGTAGTGTCTGAAGGATGAAATGGCAAATGAATTTCCTAGCTCTGCAGATTATACTGCATTAGGATGGGTCACAAGTGTGATTCACATACAAAAAGAATTGACTAAAGTGACATAAAGCAGCAACAAATGAGATTGATGTAAAAATGGTGCAAGATGTTTCCACTGGAATGTATCAGACAAGAAAGTAAAAGAATAAGGATATACAGTAATGTCAGAAGTTCAGCGAAGTAAATGAAGTCTTGACAAAGACAGATGTTGGTTAGGGCATGATATCAATATTGTAGAGATAATTATTCTCTACCCTGCAATCCACTTGATCTGGATTAGGTCAATGAATCTGAGCACTCTGAGGTAGTGCAAACTGCTGATACTTCAAGAAATTCAGATAGATGAAAAGGCATGCTTAAAAAAAGAGTGATACTTTTTCAAATGCTACAGGAAAAATAAAAGGACACCTACAAGACCAACAAGAAGATACTGGATTCTAAATCCAGTAAGTTATATGGTCATACCAAAACACCCTTCAGAGGGACCAGCACCAAATTAGCTCTTGCAGATTATAAAACAATTAAGAACTCCATAACTGACAGAACAAGGACAAAGTTGATTATTGGATGGAAATATAAAGTAACTGAACTTCTCAGACCCCCAAAGTTAGAAGAAAAGAAAGAGTATATGGAATGAAGTATTTGGGGTAGAAGTCTAAGAAAGTCCATTAAAATATGAAGGAAGTAATTTATGAAGTTTTAGATTGACCTGATCCTTGGCCTTCAGAGTCATACATCTGGCACCACACCTAAAGGACTAACAAAATTAATGACATCTTCTGTGAACTCTTTTTTTAGGGATGTAGTTTTCTCCTAAGGATAGGTATTCTCAGTTCACACAAAACAAAGGTCAGCTTGGAGAAGTGCTTTCCAGGAACTGAAAATCTCTCTTCAGATTACACATGTGCATGAATGCAGCCACAAAATGTTGCAAGCAGATTAAAACTGGAAGAGGCATGAGGAATAGAAACAGCAGGCAGAATCCCATCAATTCTGTTTGAACCAAAACTGACATGGTGAAAATTAGGCAAAATGGAGAAAAAACCCAACCAACCAAAAGGAAAACCTGGAAAAATACTACTAATTTTTAGTAAAATATCTATTTCAGGAAAAAGACATTATATTTTAACATGCTATTCAGTAAATCAAAACAAAGTCATGACTAAAAATTCTCTGAATAGAATTTACTGCAGTCTACTGACTATTTCCATTGACAGAGTGAATTTTTCATAACTTTGTTACCTTCGAGGTAACAGGATGAAGAAGGAGAAAGAAGAGCTCTGTGAGGAAACAGCTGCAAAAGAACTTAGAATTTTCAGTGATATTTATAAATCAAGCCACATAACATAAGAAGTAGTTACGTGTCATCTTTTACTCTTCCCAACGAAAATCTCTTCAGCACCTGACAGACTCATTTGAAAGTTTTTCACTATAAGTTTAAGACAAATTCCAGTAAATTGCAACCAATGGAAATAGTTTGGATATTGTTTTAAGTTATGCTCTCAGGCTCATCTTTTATAATGGCCTGGGGAGTTGCCACAGGGGGGCATGATCACATGCACATACAAAGATACATAGCAGTAGTCCGGCCATATGCTTCTGGGCCAAAAAGCACTTTCAGTCTTGCATAAATCCATTAGAATTAAAATTTCATTAAGCTTTACCAAACAGGTTTAGTTCAGATTATCAGCCATACTCTCAGTAAAAAAAACCCCTCATACCAGTATACACATGCATTTTACATGGTTCACCTTTCCACAATCACTGCATTTCAGTTGTCCATTGAATTTCTCCTAGTTTTGACTTCATGCACTGACTGGTATTTGACTTAATGCTGTGAGCAATTTTTCCGTCTCTTACTTCAGGCAGAGGGGATTTCATGTTACCAAAATACCTCATTTTCAGTAACTCTCATTCACATTAGGAATTACTACATAAAATTTTCAAACTTGAAAGACAGAGCAACATAAATAAATTACCTAAGATGTAAGGTTCCAGATATTCTCAGTACATGACATAAACCATTTAATTGTTTCTCACTTTTCATTGCTAGGAGAAGTTGAACTATGGCAAAGCTCCTGCCAGCACTAGACACAACAGCTCGAAGTATTTCCCTAGAGAACAGTTACAGGATCTGTAAAGAGGATAACTCTCACCTTTTTAAACTGTTTTTTCTTGCAGCAGACCTGGTAGTTCTTTTAGTAATGTCTGTACTGTCAGAAATGCTAGGTTCAGGGGTTTTATTTTTCTGAACACTGGACTGCAGAAGTACTCTGTAAAGAGTAGGAAAAAAGAATGATTATCTAATTGGAAAGTTTCTAGAAAACACTGAAAAGAGGGTATTATCGTTGCAGTAAAGCTAACAAGTATCAGCTGGCTTTTCACAAATCCTTCTGAAAAGCAAACTCTTCTGCTGAAACATACCCTTCTCTTTCCTAACATTCCTGTAATAACTAGGGTAATGCAAGTTGTTTTTATTTGGAGCATAGCAGCTTGCTTTGCTGGTTGGTTTTGTCGGGCTTTTTTTTGCTTTCAAAGAATGGATCAAGTTAATAGTTTTGAATTTTCTGTTAGGTTTTTGGAAGACAAAAAGATCCAAAATAGCATTTTAAATTATGCTACAAATTAAAAAAAAAGATAAAATCTGAAGTATGCAACAAAAGCAAGTATTATTTTCCAGACTGACACAGAATTCCCAGAATAAATTCAGAATAAACCCCAAGTAATTAAATTTGTGAAGGTCTAAGTCTAAATCCCCTTCAATTAACCATGAGATATTCCCTTCAAATAGGAAAATCATTGCAAATACTAGCATTTTGCTCCTAGAGGAAATAACTGAGTTTGAAATACTCAAAACTCAGCTTTACATGCTGGTTGTACACAAATACTTCTCTGAAAGAACCTAGAGCAATATACTGACTATTTCTTAGACAGGCAGATAAATCCTAGTGCTGTTTATGCTAAGAAACAAAGAATTCCACATTGTGAAATGCAAACAACTATTTTTATCCACCAGACAACTGGTTCACAAGAAAATGACGTTTGCTCTCTTCCTAAATACTTGTAGTGAAATTATGATATTGTGGAGACAGAAAGTGACAACTGGTCAATGGAGCCCATGGATATCTATTTAGTGCTTCATTTTATACATCTATTCTCTAGTCGTTCCATCTGTTCCAGCTATGAAAGTATGCACCATTTTAGAGATTCTGAGCTATGAGTAACTTAGCTATTACTGTTCCTTCTCCTGCTATTATAAGACTAATTTTCAGTGGCTTCACTGAGTCCAGTTGTATGAGCAGCTTACATTAGACTGGAAATCAAAACCTTCATTAAGTTGTGTAAGTTACAGTCTGGTCAGTTAACACTCTGAAGAAACTATTTTCACAGAATCCTAGATATCAATACTGAATGTTAACTTCTGGAGCAAAATACATGGGGAGAAAATATACACTTACATACTCATGTAACATACTCACCAAAAACAGAAATGAAAAAACCTCCAATGTTTTCATTGTTTTATATGTGTTTGATTTTAGAATTAGAACATCCATTTGAGATAACACAATTTCATCCAAAATATATTCTTTATTCAGTAAAACTGATCAGCAACCTTATTTTTACTATACTCTTCTTGATTAGCAAACAAATGACTACATAACCACAAATTCCAAGAATTTTAAACTACCTGAATAAATCTCTCTTAATAGTTCAGCCTTGCAAAATATTGTCACTTGATTTGCAATGTTCAAACAAAACAGCCAGTTCCTCTGAGCTATCTTAATACAAGGTTTTAACGAAAAGTACTACCAAAATGCAATGCAAATTCTACTGTAAACACAAGTCATTCAAAGTTGAAGGAATTGCTTATACAGGAGGCAGAAAAAACGGCCGTCAGATACCTTCAGCCTCATATCATACTTCTTTAGACAGAACAAATTCTTCTAATCAAAATGTTTTCCTTGCATGCCCAAGGTGAAAACATTTAAAACCTGAAAGCTTACGTTATAGTTTCTACTGTGATTGTAAAACAGTTTTAGCAAGTTCTAATATTATAATTCTTCTTTCAGTGCCACAGTTGTCATAGAGCATGAACAAATTTGGTCTACAACACTTTCAACCAAGCACTAAAAATTACACCAGTGGTGAAAGAAGACTTGCATTATATTCATTATTTGCATTACTTCATTTGTGCTGATAGAAACTTCTGGGAATGAACAGAAAAGTACAAAGTCAGCTTAACCTCATAACATTTAATCACTGAAATATAAACATGAACAAATCACGGCACATACTGGTTTACTACTGCTCATGCAGCCAGAAATACGGAAAAATCATGTTTTCTCCTTAAATACATACATTTGGTGTCTCTCTGCATAAAATGCATGCAAATGTACATATAAAAGAAAGTGAAAGTTATTGGAATGTAATCTAATGTTTATAATCTTTCTCTCCTAAACACCCTTTTTTTTCTAGACACCAGAAGTTCATAAAAACTGGTCAACATACATGGCGTAAACCCATATACTTATCTAACATGCACTGAAATATGAACCAACAGTGTGCCCTTGTGACCATGAAGGCCAACGGTGTCCTGGGGTACATTAGTAAGAACATTGCTAGCAGGTTGAGGGAGCTGATCCTGCCCTTTTACTCAGCCCTGGTGAGGCACACCTAGAGTGCTGTGGCCAGTTCTGGGCTCCTCAGGACAAGAGAGACATGGAGCTCCTTGAGAGAGTCCAGTGGAAGGATATGATGATGTTGAGGGGACTGGACATCCCTCTTATGAGGAAAGGATGAGGGCGCTGGGTCTGTTCAGCCTCCAAAAGAGATGACAGAGGGGACCTAATCAATGTCTGTGAGTATCTGAAGCAATGGTGTCAAGAGCCAAGCTCTGCTCGGTAGTGCTGAGCAACAGGACAAGAGGCACTGGGCACAAACTGAACAGGAAGTTCCACCTGAACATGAGGAACCTGACCTGAACACCTGAACTTCTTTACTGTGCAGGTTACCGAGCACTGGAACAGATTGTCCAGAAAGGCTGTAGAGTCTCCCTTACTGGAGATATTCAAGACCTGCCTGGATACAATCCTGTGGAACGCATTCTAGGATGACTCTGCTTGAGCAGGGAGGTTGGAACAGATGACCCACTGTGGTCCCTTTTCAACACTATCCATTCTGTGATTCTGTGAAGCACTATGAGTTATCAAGATACCATTTTGCACAAACACTTAAATATTCATCTTTTCAACGTATCAAACATAGTCCTTACTTCCCAGAGAATTTCATCTTATCTGTTCAAAACAAAGAAAGAAAATAAAAGAAGTTCTAAATGGAAATGTGACTTATAATAAAAATAGCCACCAGGAAACCAAAACAACCATCAAAACATTCTTGTAAGTTTGCTGTATTTGCCAAAGGGAGATAAGGAGATGCCTTATGGGATCAGTTCAGAGCCAGCTGTTAGCAGAGAAGAACCTTTAACATTGTCTGCTCTTCAGTTGATATGCCATTTTTACATCTCAAATATATACAATTTCACTGGGCTACTCTACAGGAAAGAATAATTGAAATCCCTGTGAACAAAACATTTGCTGAGAGAGACATTCGCTAACAGAGAGATTTTTAAATCAGACTAGAATTCTGGACTTCCAAGGCTCATAGCACCTCAAGGAAAAGAGAGAAGGTTCCATTTATACCACTTTCTGACATGGTGTTGCAAATAAACACCCAGAGCTGTCTTTGAGCCTGACAACTGTCAGCTGAGGACCAGCAACAGTGCTACTACAGCTTTTATTAGAATGCTACTGCATATATGTTAAAGGTGAGAGAAGAAACTAATGTATGGAATTTTGATTCAGCACAATTAGACTAACAGCTTTGCTTGATAGCAGGTTCAACAGATATGTTTTATAATGGATGTGAGATGAGGCCATGGTTCAGGAAAACCTGCCAAAATGTCAGCACGAAAAAAATATCCCAAACTGTATTAAAGAAGTGTAAGATCTCAGGACACCTACCTTACTGCTTTGTAGCTGTTCACATAAAAGAGTATGTCATACAGCATCCAGAAACACCAGCAAACACATCTGATGTACACAAATGGGATACACAAATGCACTCAATGGGATATGATTGAAAAAAACCAAAACAAAAAAAAAGCCAGGCTATAGGATGCTGTAACAGTCACACTATTAAACATACATTTTCATTGTAAGAATTTTTCATCTCTGGTTCATCTGTAATGGAAACATCACTTGGTAGCTCTGATCTTAAATACACACAACAAATAACAGACTAGTTTATACAATGCTTCCTTATTCAAGCTAATACCTTGGTCTTTAAACAAATCAAAACCTGTTTAAATGGAGCAGTGTTTGGTTCAGTAGCAGCATCTTTTAAATAACTCACAACCTTTTCTCACCATTTAACTCAGTGCAAGGGTGAAACATAGGCACACCACCAGGACACAAAAGCCCAAACTCCACAACCCAAGACAAAATCCACAAAACTTGAAGTGCAAGCAATATAATACATATTGGGGAGAAATCAATCGACACAACAAGCTTTTTTAAAATACATGATTACAGTATCCTAAGGAAGATACTGTAAGGAGGATAAAGAAAAGAGAGGTTACACAGGTGCATGTCTTCTCTGTCAGCAAAAGGCATTTTAGTCTTGCCAACCAGTCTAGGCAACCTGTATTACAAGATCTGCTAAGTACAATACTGCTTTCTCCTTCATCATCTCATGATTTTTAAGAAAATAGACCTGAGACCTCTACCACTCTTCCAAGTCATCAACAGGTAAGTGACTGATAACTTCAGCATACAGGGCTTCAGCCAACACAACTGCCAGGCTATCCCAGAGAGATCCATAATCCTTAGTGGTAGTTTGAGCTCTTAAAACATGAGACATTAGCTGCAGAATGGAGAGAAAGTTAGGCAAGCTTTTAAGAAAAGCCTAAGTGTTTTCTCTCCCTATACTTAAACCAACATTGTATGATTGTTAATCTTGAAAACCAAGCAATAGCACCAGGAACTGGAAATTCCCAGTAAATGGGAATAACCAAATTGCTTGCATCGCATCTACCAACATCAAACAGTCTTTTTTCCTCTAGCAAGGAAAAAGTGTTTTTAGTTTTTATACAGAACACAGAAACAATAAGAGAAAGAAAGGATGATAGTTGACTGAAATTGATCTTACAGTACAGCAAAACAAAGCACCGACTGTTTAATCTCTTTAACCTGTGTTTTAAGTTTAGCTTTTTAGTATGTGTTCAGAAATCTGAAGTCTGACTTCTAGAGACCACTGAGAACAGAAATAGTCCTACATTCAGTGTAAAACTTTGAAAATATGCCTCTCACATTATTTGGAATAATGCCTCTCAAGTATGTTATTTGAAAAAGTTAGGAGAAAAGAATTAAGTTGAAGTGATCTTTATTTCTTGATCATTTTTTCCCCAAAAGAACAGATTAAGATGACCTCAGCAAAGGCTAACTGAATAACTAAGCTGTCCAAAGTCCCCCAGTTCTCATTCTATAGTTATTCGGTCACTTATGTTAGAGAAAGAGTTTCATGCTTTTTAAGAAGTGCAGACAAAAAGTTGCAAGGCCAAAAGTACAGATGACAGAAAATCTCAACCTTCGTGTCTGTCAGGAGAGAATGCTGATTCTTACTCAGTACTCTGGTGTAAAAGACTTTCTGACCATTTCTTCTCCTTGAGAGCACTAAGGTTTCACCCCAAGTAACCATTTTACTTGGAGAGTGGTGATGACAGAGGAGCTCCAGGGAGACTCAGAAGGAAGCAAAAAGTTCATTTGGATTTCCTGACAGATCTGCGTGCTGTTGAAATTTTTGTTTGACCAAAGGATGTAAGTTGTCATTTGATGAAAAGACTGCACCTTTTAAGTAGAAGCAAGGCACAGAAATCACTGTAGCTATTCTGATGAAAGCAGAGTGAAGAAAGAGTGAAAACTGTACTCAGGGAACTGATATGCTATTAATGTTTTCTCAGCTGCTGAATCCAAGTTGTCAGAATGAATGAATGTAAGTAATCTCCTAAAGCTCTATAAAACATAATTATGAACAAAAGAGGACGAAACCAGATTGTCTGGGTAAACAAGTGATCCTTGACCTAACACTGCAACCTGTCCCATCTTCTGCTATGTTAAAAAGGTAAAAAGAAGTCCTGTTTTATGCCATGGCATATAATGTTTGATCTCTTCATAGAAACAAAGATCTACTGACATTTCTACCAAATTCCAGTTCTTGGCATTTCATGGGAATAAAATCATGTGTTGGGAAACTAGCCTACTTTGCAAGTTCATGAACTTCAAAGTAAAACTGAAGCTAACATCTGCATCTGCAATATGCAAAGGATAGGATCATATTTTAAAGCAGTACTTTTTCCTTCTTACAGATAATTTTGCTTATGTACTTTTGCTTATCTGCAGAGAAGAAAAGCTTCAAAACTAAGTTATTCTAAGAGCTCTTTGCATTTGTATATTGCATGCCAGCCATAAAAATCACTCAATTATTCCAAATATTGTACACAAAAAATAACAAAGCCAGAGCAGTGAAATTTACCCTTGCAACAAAGCCAGTAAGAAACATGACATGAAAACATGCATTTATGAGACATACTAGACAGAAAGGTGTGAGATATTATAGAGAAATGGAATGGGACACTTACACAGTGGCTCTCTCTCAGGGGGTCCTGATGGTTACTATGTTCTTAAACCATCTAGACAGAATAGCAGGCTGGGCAGAAGGGAGCCACATACAATCCACCAGATGACAATGCTACACAGTGTAGACACCAGCATAGCTAGGAGCCATCTAAAAGGGATTGGAGGGGGAGGTAGAGATGAAAAAAAAAAATCAAAAGCAAAAGCTATTGGTGTATTTTAAGCTTGTTTCAAGTTCTTCAAAAGGATACTGTTCTATAACCTTTGCCATGCATTTCTTACTTTCTATGACTAACAATCCATGCAGCCATAAATTGCCAAATGTAGTACCCATGTGCTGGTGGAAATCAAAGCAAATTTTCTGAAATCCTCACCAAAGTCACCTATTTCAAAGAAAGTCTGTATCACTCTTGGAAATAAGTGCACGCAGGAGCAATACATCTCTGACCACTTGCTGCCATCTCTTACACAGTTGGATCAGCCTGTATTCACACATCCTACTTCACAATCATACATTTTGATCCTAAAACATTAGATCAGAGACAGGTAAGTTTGCAGAAACAAACAACCAGATGATGGGGTGTATTATCTTCCTGTGTAAGAAGCAAAAGCCAATTCATAATCCTTTGCTACAGGTGCAGAATATTGCTTATTAGAACATATATAAAACATCCAGTCATGAAAGCATAAAGAATTCATACAGCCAACTTCAATAAACACTCTATACAAATCCCTTGTGACTTAAAAGTAAATAATGCCTCAGTTTTCAAAGACTAACTGTCCAAGCTTCTGGTGCTCTTACTTTGCTCCCCCCCACTTCTTTTTTCCTCTGAAATAAAACTACTTAGAAGATTAAGAAGCTTCTGGTTTTTTGCTTAGATAAAAGTAATCAATTTTACTGCAAGACTAATTATTTTAACAGACAACTGAAAAGGAAAGAGACTAACACCTCTTGTAGCAGAAAAAACTTCTGACTCATGTAAGGCAGCCAAATATTTCTTGCAATAAAACAACAGTAACACAAAGAATGTATGAATTTACACATTCATTTTTCACCATATTATTTCAGTACAAGTTGCAAACCATAAAAATAACTCAGGGGAACAGAAGGAGGTAAATTGAAACTCCTTGAGCCACAATGCACAATGTAAAAAGCAGCTATAAGCTCCAGGTAAATTATTTTAATTCTACACAAGCACCAGCTAACTAGTTTTAACTAGAGCAGACATGTTGCAGAATATTTCATGAGTGGAATAATATTTTAACAGTAGATAGGTCTTCTGTTAAGAAGATATTAACACAATGGCTCTGAATAGGTTATCACAGTCTACAATCATCGCATGGAATATACAATAAGTGTGTGGCAATTAAGTACTTGACCACTAAGGCACTTCTGTGCCTTAATCTGCAAGGTCGTTTTTTTTTTACTGTGCTATTTGAGGTAACTGAGGTGATGCATTTTGGCATTTTTTAAATGTCAGCTGGGCACAGGCTTTGTTCCAAATATGTTGTATCTTACATGGCTGCCTGTGTAAATGATAAGCATGAACAAAAGAGAGAATTTTAAAACAAAAGCAGAAATCACACATAGCAATGTGTGAAGGTTTCCAAAGTCATGTTCCTTTACCTTCACCATATTTTTGCTATATACTTCTCACTTTTTCTAAAAGTCTGATGACAGCAGTGATCTTAAAAAAGAAGAAGAAAAAGAAAATAAAAATGCCAGCAGGTAGCACCATCATCTCCTACAGAATGACAACACAACAAAAGTCAAGTTGACTGTGGTCTGTGACTTCGGTGATGTGTCATTTGCAAAAATCTGACAGCTAGGGGTCACCATTTCTTTCCTAGCAATCTAATGAGATCCAGCTAAGTTTTGCGAGTGTTGCATTGTCTTGCAGTTTACTTAAGGGCAGACAGAAATTTTTTGTACCTACAGTTGGTACAAGCTACAACAGATGCAAACTTGCTTTTACAGGTGGTGTTTCAGGACTTGTCTAAAATAAAGATTACCAGTTTCCCTGACAGAAGTGCACTTCTTTGAATTTTTTTACTGAAACTGTTACTAGTCTGCCTTCCAGATTCACCAGACATTACCACAAAGCCCACAGGATTTAGGGAAAGTTCTTTTCCAAGGAAGAGAAAATGAAAGGAAGCTAAAAATCCTTCTTTCAACTCTTTTTAGGTAGCTGACTTTACTTCAAACACCAGCATGTATCTTACTTGATCCAATCAAACAAGACCATACAGTCATAGTCCTTCATTTTTATACTACCATAGGAAAGACAAGAGAATGTTTGTGATTAAACTAAAAGTAAAGCATTCAGAAGTACTACAGGAGCTTGTAAAGTGCAGAATACCAGCATTAAAAACTATACAGAAAACCAGAAATTCAGTCATGCAGCTCTTTAATGAAGTTCTCCTGCCTCCTCAGCACTCACCAAGTCTTCAGAGAAACGGTGAATCTCATGTTTGTTTTAAGGGAGTAAAAGCAGCATTGGTAACAAACCTTTAGGGGCAACAGGAAGTATTCATGAAGAGGATAAAAGTGTTTCTGGCATTTTATATATTCAGAAACTGACTTACGCTAGTGGAGATGCAGCTCCTGGAGCTTTTGCTTGCCTTTTGCTTTTCAGAGCACGAAGCTTATCCCCTTGCGTTAGACAGTTTGTTTCATCATCATCACTGTACTGGATAAGTGGAGGAGGGAAAGGATAAATCAAGATTAAAATAAAGACACTTTGATATTTAAGAATTAACTTTATTTTAAAGCTTAAAATTAGAATTATCTCAACAGGATAAGGTCAAAGGAAATTCATTTGCATAAATACAGTTCTGTTCCTTCCAGTTTCCTGTTTGCTGCTTTTGAAGCTGTAAACCATTAAGTGGTGTCATGAATTACATGCATCAGAGTATTGTCTACTTTTAAAACACTGGAAACAATACTTGATCAAATCTTTGCTTAGGTACAGTATAATCTTCACTAAATACAGGATTTCCCTCCTTCCCTTGCTTTTTTAAAACAGCAGTACCGTCTTTCTCAAAAAGCACCATCAAAAGGTATTACAGAAGCTGCAATTACTTAGAAACTAAAACGAGGTTAAAAAAAAACAACAAACCCTTTTATCCCTTCCCTTTAAATACACACAGTGAAGCAACAGACAATCCAAAATGAAACCAGTGTGTTTGACTGCAGATTGTGAGTACTTTTTTCTATTATTGACCTAATTACAAAAGACTACAGCATGATGATGCTCCTATTTCACCTGTGTTCTGAACTCCATTTTTCATAATTGCTGTCCATACTTTTTCCCCCCATATCCCTTTATACAAAAAGGGTGAACATAAAAAAAAAATCTGATTAACAAAGTTTTAGTGTACCCACAGGTTTGTTCAAAACCTGTGAGATTTTCAACAGTTCCAACTTTTACAAGAGCACAATATTTGGATGGTTACCAGTTCAATGTCCTTTTGGATGGTTCTCCTGTTTCTTGTGTTATTAATTGAAATATCATCTACTCCTGACAGAATTCTTGTTACAGCAATTTTATGGTTTCGTTTCAACTTTGCACGGAAAATATCCCCTTCTGTCCAAAGTTCTGCCTGTTTGCTATCATAACATGGAAAAAAAGGCCCAAAACACAACAAATTAACACTGAAGATTGTTAAGTGTACAATAGAAGAAGAAGAAAAAGACATCTAGATTTATTTTTGGCAATAATTTACACTCAATCTACTTACTCCATCAGGAAATGCTGTTGTGGTCCAATCACAGAACCAGGTCTATTTATTCTGATCCAGGCAATAGTTTCAGCAGCTGTCATCCGATAATGCTTCATGATGTAACAGGCAATAAGTGTGCCGGTTCGTCCAAGACCAGCTGTGTAAGATAAAAGAATGACTTCTTTTATATATCCGTCTTCATCTGGAATCTGCTGTAACTACAGACACTGCTACTTGGACAAGTAGTTACCTGCCTAATTTATCAAAACAAACCTGTACTTACCAAATTTGGTAAGGGAAACTTACCCTTCGATCTTTAACATAAAAGGTTACTAACACACTCATTATGGTTTTTTTGAGTGAGGTAACCTTCCAAAGCCAGCAACTTTACAAATATTCGTAAGTTTAGTTCATCTTTATTTACCTATCTATCTATGAATATGCATGAAGGTATGAGAATGTTTTTATGCATGGAATAAAACACGTGACCTTTTTCAGAATTGTCACAGCACCTTCTTGCAAACTAATCATACATTGCACTGAAACCAGCTGTTCTTCCAGACTCTCCTCTAATTAATCTCTTTAATTCCCAATAAAAAGACAAATTTTGCAATAAGCAAGTCTGGGCACTAGCTAGTACAGGCAGAAAGTACTCCAGCATGAGAAACCTTATCTATAATGGCCCTCAAAACAGTTCTATTTATCTGGGGAAACATGAGAAGCAAAGGACAGCTCCAGCTAAGTGGCTTCTCTCCTCAATCACTTGCTGTGAATGCAAATCCGCACCACCTTCCCTCACTTAACAATTGACTGATCAACACCAGTGTAAAATCTTCTATATAAAACAACAGCCAAGACAACCACACAGGACTTTCCATGACTTGCCCAGCTTTAAGAACAGGCTGCAGCATTCTACACTTCCTCAAGAGTAAGAGCAGGCTAGACACCATTAGTATGACATCTATCAAAGAATAACTTAATTTGAGTGAAAACAAAGCACTTGTTATCACTGATACTCAATATTCTGGCATAACCAATGAAGTGATATGCCTGAATTTATCACCTCAGTGAAGAATAAGAGCATGCACTTGTTTCCCCACAGTCAAGATGCTGGTTTTAACAATTCTTTCACTTTCCAGTATAATTCTGTTAAATGCAGCAAATGGATGGCAGATCCAGGAACAAAAATGCAGTCTTTCCAGGTCCAAAGCAAACAGGTTAAGAAAAGGCCTGTCTCCTTCAATCACAGAGTTATCAGGTACACTAGTGATGCAAAGATGTAGAGAAGAAATGCCTGATAGACTATTAAAGATGGTGTGGGATGGGAAACATACTGCCTCTAGAACCACAGAAAACTGAATAACTATACTAGCTGCCTTGGGCATGCTCTTAAAATCTCTGCAGTCTAAATCTGAAAGAATGGACATTCAGAGCATGCCCAAGCTAGTATAAAGAACTTCTGAGGGATGAAGATTTTGGTGGTTGTAGAAGAACACTCATATATTTTGAGGAATCTCCCCAAAATGCTGCACTGTTTTCAAAAGTTAATTATTTGGTATATTTAAACATGTATTTTCAGAGAGAACTCGACAGGACTTCAAACGCCTGCCCAAAGCATCCTTTGAAAGTGCTAACACTTTCTAACAGAAAGAGCTATTACTATTGGAAATCTCACTTTCCCCAGTCCCATTTTGGGAATGGCTGGGAAGATTTTTCTGAAACTTAAAAAAATTAGAATATGAAGTGCTGAACAGAACCATAGAAAGAATTTGAATGGAAATGTTGCAGTTTGGCAGAGATGTTAATAGCCATATTGTAGAATTATACTGCAAAATACCTCAGGAACTGTAATTATACACATCACTTGTAATATAAATTGGTTTTTACACCATACCTTTGCAATGAACGGCTATTACTCCTTCAGCATTTTCACAAATATTTAGAAATCTTTTAACTATAGTATCACTAGGTGTGCTTCCATCAGCAAAGAAGAGATCAAAATGCTCAAATCCAGCATCTGTAAATCGTTTGGCATCATACAGTTTTTTGTTGAGGCGTATTATAGTGGTGACCTTATGCTGCCTGAAGTATGGGAAATAAGCTTCTGGAGCATGGTGGGGATAGCCTATTTGAGAACAGAACATAAAAAAAAAGAGAGTAAGGCTCAAACTGCAGAAACAAAAAAAGACTAAAAAACAAGATATGAAAACACTTTCAAAATAGAGACAACATAAAGAAATAGAATAACTGAAAATGGAATTTTAACACAATCACCTAGGTCAGATACAATTAAACCAAGCATTAAAATTTTACTGCCAGTGTTCTTATAAAAGGAAAAGAGCTAGGGGAAAAACACACTGTTTGAGGAACAGTTTTTACAGCTTGTTCTTACTGATAACAATCAACTAAGAAAGCAGTGGGCTTGTATCCCCCACCTCCTTTTTTAAGCATACCATTTTCAATTTTACTTCTTGAATGAGGTCCACTGAAGGCAATGAATTTGTTTGGTATTATCCAGTTAAAATCTCCATTTTCTGCTCTCTGTCAAGAGAAAATGCTTGGTTTATCATTATCCCTGTATTTTCAGGTTTTTCCTTATTGTTTCAAAATACACGCTAGATAGAATTGATGTACAATTTTTTCAAAGGAAGTTGTGTTAGTTGACTGCTTTCTTTTTCATCATGAGGACAACAGATGCTCTCAACCTCACTTTTTTCCATGTTTCTGTCTTTCTAAATCAGTTTTAGAACAACACAACTGATGCCCTTCAGATGAAAGGCAACTTCCAATTTTTAAATTTTTATAGGCTTCTAAATTATGGCCTTGGTCTTACCTCTGTTCACAAATTACATAATGACTTTTTAAGTTCTATGAACATTTAATTTTCTCTTTACAAATATCTGGCAGCTTTGCATTTCTGAGACTGCATACAGTCAAGAGCTGTAGTCCAACATTGTCACAATAATTTCCTATGTCCCAAAGTGAATTTTATGTGCTTGGAGTTTCCCAGCCCTGTTTCGTTCTTTACCTCAAAGAGTGTTATTACATCTTTCCCGTGTGTTCTCAAATACATACTTTGATTGTTCTCTAGCATTCAGTTAGACTTGAGCTTGTATGCCCTTTAGTTGTTCATCAAGAGTGCTCAAGAGCATCCAGGGTTTAAATAATAATGGAAATCCCCATTTTTTTCCATTTTGGTTTCTGCTTTCCCCCATGTTTGAGCATAATTACGCTTTAATCTGAATTTTAGTATTCTCTCTCTGACCATGCACCTTTATTTAACTATCATAGCTTAAAGAGACAAAACAGAAGTGGAACTTAATACTACAAAAGAACAGCACAAATTATAAGCAATTGTTTTAGCATTAGTAACAGCAAGCAAATCAAAAGATTGACACTGAACACTTACTTCATAATGCTCATATTCATTTACATCAAACGTACTAAAATCCAGGAAACCATACTGCAAAGCCTAAAATTCAGAACACAGCTCTTAACAGAGATGCCTCTTCAATGAGGACAGTTTATAATTCTTTTTGGTTCCATAAAGTCCCTTAATACACACTCTCCTCTTTCTTCACACAATTTAAGAAATACAGATCAACTCAGTCTTGGTTCAAAACAGGTTTGTAAATTTCAATATAAGTGAAGTCAGATGAGTAAATTGACTTTTTTTGTTTCCACTGAATCACTATGAAAATCCCAGATTACTGAAGCATTTGATCTTTTTATTACTGCTAGGTGCACAAAATAAAAAGAACCAGCAAAAAAAATCTATTGAAGCTATGAGTAGATTCTAAAGACTGCATTCAAGAACTGCAAATATTTTTTGTGCATAAATGCTATTTGTTAGTATCTTCATTGATTTCAAATTGTTTGCAGTCACAAAGTCCTAAGTAGATACTACTGTGAGTCCATGATGTCCCATAATTAGCCACAACCATAATAATTAACACTGTATAAAAAATGTAATCATTTGGGTAACTAACAGCTTATCCACTTGTTAGAATAGGAAACACAAACACAGATAAGTCCCACATCTACAGATATTAAAAATACTACATTCTAATTTTCTCTTTTACTATGTAATCTTTTGTAGCTTTTCTTGCCGTTCACCAGCAAGAATAGCAATGCACCAGTCTTGGAATACAAGTAGCCAATTTCAAAACACCCGAAAAAGCTGATAGATCTTCAAAAAGTTGACTTAACCAGTAAAAACATCAGTATTTGGTAGAGATACCCATAATACAAAAGACCATAGTACAGTAGAGTGCTGCAGAATTCCCCATTTCACTATTCATACAGAATAAAAAGAATGTGTTTTAATTCCCCTATCCTTCAATGTTGCATTACTTCACCACTATATTGCTATAAAAACTAGATTATGGTAATTTGTTGTTAAAAAAAGAAGCACCTACCTCCTAACATTTGTTTATCATTATCCCTGTAGATAGAAATTTGTATTTCTATTACTAAAGCAAAATTTGAAATCATTAGCATGTGTTGCAAATGCCTGAAGTGTATAGCAAGCCCATTCAAAACCACTTTCAAAGGCTATGTTCAGCCTAATACATAACACCAGGGGGTATATAATAAACCTAACACACAACTTTTAGGATTAGAGGTGAATTACTGTCCTGAAAGATTACATAAGTAAAACGCAAACTCCGTCTTTAACATCTTAACTATTTGATTGTATAAGGTATTAGTTGATTTCTGTGGATGCTGTACCTACTTTTGTTACAATGCACAATGCACAGTAAACCAGGCAACAATCAGCAAATCTGCCTCTTCACAGCTCTAATTGGATACTAGCTTCCTAAGCCCTCTTTTTCCGATGGGCAATATTTAGCTAACTTTTTGAAATACGAAAAATACTAGTTTGCTGACCTTGTTTATTGCATGAAAACAGTCCAGTAATGTCAGATGAAAACTGCAAGTACCAAAGGAAGCATCCCTGTAAGATATGATGACCAAGACAGTAATTATTGCATTTTAATCCAAGTGAAAGCAATTGAAGATACTTCTCTAAAACTGTTTAAAAATTACTTTAAGATAATGATTATTACATGGAAGTAATTATGTCAAATGATTAATTCCTTTCCTGTACCTTGAATCTTACAAGAATAACAAAACATAAAATAAGTTATGTTAACAGATACAACAGTAAGATTACTCTAACTACAGTTTTGGTAAAGCTGAAATGTTCAATTTCTGACATGGACTGCTAGGATAAACATTTGAGTAAATATAATAAAATATTTTCCTTAAGATGCATAAATAGTTTATGCTTAAACAAGAGGAGAAACTGATTTCATTAAAACCCCTTCTTTCAGTTACAAGTTTTTTAATTCTGCTGATCCAGGAATTGCATGTTCTTAGTCGGTGACCATTATCAAATTCCATAAGCACCACAGAGTAAGCATTCTAGAGGAATACTACAGTCAAGTAAATAAATAAAACTGAATCTACATCAGAGAATATTATGCCTTGGCAAAATACCTTGAGACCATGTAGCCCTTATGAGCAGAGAATTGCTAATGTTTCTAGTAAGTAAAAAAATGTTCATATTATAAAACTGAGAGGAGGGAGAACTTTTGAAGAACCTGGAGGGCTGTCTCTAGTATTTTTTTATATCCTTTCCATCCTCATGAATCAGTGTGAAAAGGGGCAGAAATTAGCAGGGCACAGAAATATAGAACCTTATTCAAGTAAGAGAAAGGACACATAAAGGTGACATTGTAGCAGCTGGTGTCTCTAAGACCACCTGATGAGCAAGAAAAAAAAGGATGAAGCCTTCTACAGACAGACAAAAGCAGCCTCACATTCTCAGGCCATGGTCCTCAAAGGGAATTGCAACCTCTGGTATCTATTGGAGGGATAGCACAGTAGGGCACAGGCAATGCAGAAGGTTCCTGGAATGCACTGATGACAACTTTCCACTTGTCAAATGTGTGCAGCAATCTGCAGAAGCTGTCTTGTGCATAAATAATGCTATTAAGCATTACAAGCCCTTTGTGCTGAATGACAGATATTTTGGTATGTTTAACTATCAGCTACTGGCACAAAATCATTCTGCCACATGAGAAGCAATGTAGATAAAAAAGCTCAATGAGTGGATAAAAAACACTGTGGCTGCTTCACTTTCTGCTTGTACACTTCAGTACCAGCTGGTAACACCTCTGATTCACTGAGTACCTGAAGTTCAGGCAGGGAGTGTGTCCCAAAACTTCAGCACAAAAAAACCCCAACCAATCAACCAAAACCAAAAACCAACCAACCAAAACTAAAATAAACCCCACAAAAAAAAAACAAAAAACAAAAAACCCCCAAACAAACAAACACTCCCAAAACAAAAACAACACCCCCTCAAGGTACAGAAAGTTCTATCAACCTGTTATTTACCTGAAAGGAAGATATGAAACACTTCCTGACAATATAAGCCTGTACACATCTTCTGGGGATTCTCTCAAGTATATTATCTATTTTTGGAGAAAGACAGAAAAGGAAAAAGATTATTTTAAGACAGGTTTCAATAATTTCAAGTCACTTGTATATTACAGAAGGCATAATTAATTATCACAGAACGCAAAAGTGCTGGAAAAGAGTGGCACCAAGAATGAATGTTTGCAAGTGTGCAACAATAAAACTAACATAAACAATAAAAAATCCTGTCAATCTAAAGAAATACATATTTTAAAACTAACTTTATAGATTCGTGCAGAAGTTGTTCAGCTACAGGCTACAGTGAAAAGGCTTCTGTTCATCTGGATTCTTACATTTCAGCTTGGCCAGTTTGTAGATTTTTTTTTAATTAAGCTTTTAAGATGTAAATCAAAACATGAAAACCCGCAGATATATCAGCAAAGCTATGAATCATCTGGTACACAAACTGTCTGTACACTCAGCAGACAAGACTGTTATTTATGAATGTTTTGATCTTCCTACATCAGAACATTTACATTAATCCAAATTCTGTACTTCCTCCTTTGCACTGCTGAGGCAATATCCAGTAACTAAATCCAGATGCGATAAACTAAAAGAAAACAAAAAATTAAAAAATAAAAAAATTAAAAGAAATCTGTAGCTTCAGAAGCAAAATCCTACGAACAGAATGAATTGAACTTTCTACTGTCAAAAACACTCAGAAAAGAATTCACAAAGGACCAACTTACGAGAAATATCCATATGGTCTTCCATCACAACATGTCTGATCACTCTTGGATAGCCTTTAACACTAAGGTCTCCTTAAAGAATACCTAAAAGTCCTCTTTTTTGCATATCTCTTCTTCAAATACCATCAAACACCATCCCCAGCATGGCCAGGAGGTAACAACTGTTAATAACAAGCTGTCATTAACAGGTCAATATTCAGTAATTTCAAGTTAATACTTTTTCTTTGAAATTGCTTTAACACCCTACAGAAAGTTGGGGTTTTATCACTAATGTTCAGTAAAATTTTTTATTTCTTTTATGCTAACAACGTTTTCTCTTAGAGTTATTTGAAAGTAAAAATCCTCATGTATTAATTAATTATCCCCCAAAAACCAAGGCATGGCATATTTACTTTCTGTTGCTTTGGACATTTTTTCTTTTAAAAGTTGGCATTGCTTTTCAAATTTCTTTGATGCTGCTGCAAAGCCAGTTTGAACAAATGGTTTAACATACCATAAACATCCTCCCTCCACACAAAAGAGTTAGAAAAAAAACAAGAGTTAGAACAGATGTTGCTAAAAAAACCCAACAAACAAACCCAGCTTGAAATATAACCTAAACAGACAGCTAAAACAGACATGGCCAACAGGTGACCCCTTTGATTTTCCTGATTCAATTAGTGTGTTAAGCATTTTCTGAGCATTCTTCCTTTGAAATTGGCAGTAGGAAACAAAAAAATAAATCTTTCTTGATAAATAGCTAAGTAGTGAAAACTGCATGTTTTGTGTGTGTGCTTTCACTGCGGAGAGATAAGTGACTTCTGCATTTATATGTGCAAGTATACACCCAAAACAGAAAAGATACTTTAAAAGCCTCCCCAAGTATCATTGAATAACTTATCCTCAGATGGCAGAGTTCATTTTCTATTCTGCAAGCATTCACTGCCTAATTTGGATGTAAAGGTTATCTTCCATGAAATTTCAAACTGAGTGCTTTGATACAGTCCTAATTTGCATCTTGCAGCACAGTGAACACATATTGCTAGCAACCATATGAATCAAGCACTTCTTTTTTATCGGGAAGAGAGCCCTGTCCCTGAAAAACTTACAAACCCAAGATGTAAAATGGAATTAGCAAACAGATGGTAATTAGACAGAGTTTGTAGCCAGAAATGAGTCACCTGGAAAAAACTTGGGATTACAGAATCACAGAATCAATTAGGCTGGAAAGGATCTCTGAGATCATCCTAGTCCAACCTTTGACCAAACACCACCATGCCAACTAGACCATGGCACTGGGTACCACATCCAGTCCTTAAACACCTTGTCCACCATCTCCCTGGGCAGCTCATTACAATGTTTAATCAATTCATTACCCTTCCTTGTGAAGAAACTCCTCCTACTGTCCAACCAGACTTAAGTGCTATCACACTGTGTAGTATACAAAGAGTACTAATTGTACCACAGGCAAATAGAAATGCAACTAATACTAGCTAATTTTGTAAGCACATGTAGCTCAGAAATGCCAAGGATTTCTCCCATACCTCAGCTGAGCTTTTACCAGTTTCTTAAAGAAAACAAGATTGAATGCAGAAGCATTTGTTTACAAGTCTAACAGCTGCAGGAGACAAGTTTTTTCCATTCCAGAGTGTTGTATTAAAGTAAGTCTAAATAATGTCAGAGTATACTGAAACATGTTAGTTCTTAGGCACAGATCCCACTTCTGAAATTACATTACCAGTGAAATTGCTAGAAACACCTTTTTAACACACATACATATGTGTATGGACTTTTCTTAACACAGCTATATATGAACACTTGCTAAGTACAAGGACATTTTGAAAAACCAATCTGATTTTGGAAATCAAAAATACAACTTGTATTGTACAACTGAAGCAAAATACAGCATATTTACCGAAGAAGGAAACTTACTCTGAAACAGAGATCCTGCTACACACTCAGCTGTGACACTATGACACACAAAAGACACAACAAGTGAACAATTGCAAGAGACAGCTGTTGATGAAATGGTGTAATCAGTGAAAAGTGTTTGCAAAAAAATTAGGTTATTATGAGAATAGCTGGATGAGTGCAATGGTGTAGAGTGCTTTGAAGGTGAAGAATGACATTCATGCACAATGGGAAAGACGATAAACAGATAATTACTTCACAAGGAAAGCACCCTGGCAGTAACACAACACAAGAAGCTGTGATAGTCAAAGTGGAGACAGGACCAGTTTCTGTCACAGCTTAAGGGAGTACCCACCTAGAAATCCTAGATGTAAGCAAGGCTGGATGAAGGCTGAACATGGGTGAGGCCTGCTTTTAGGTTGGGGTGAACCAAATTCCAGGTATGGAAACAGGTAAGACTGAAGCAGCAAAGCTCAGAGAAGCAACAGATGTCAAGGCAGCAGAGGCCACACATCTGCATTAGGAAATGGTCTGCACCAAAAGAATTGCATCAGTAGACAGAGAGCCAGCCTTGAAGATCTGACATCTGTATTACATACTTTCAGCAGCTTTTAAGCTTAACAGCTGGGTTTAGTCTGGTCCTGTGGACAGAATGCCCATTACCTGTTGAGATTGCTCCTACTTAGTTCCATGAAGTGAACCAAAATGCACTAGCCAGCATTTAAGGAAAGATTCACTTAAAAAAATATTTCCGACACATCTATATAAAACTACATACAATATTGTTTCTGACCTGAAGAAGGCCAGTGAAGACTTAAAGATGAACAGTTTCATTGGAATGATGGGGATGAACAAAGGACTAAAGAAAGCAAATAAATGGGAAAGAGAAAGTAGCAGTGATCAAAGACCTGTAGCAGACAGAAGTGTTGAAAAAGAGAAGGACTTTCTAAGGCAGAAAGCAGAACTGAAGTTTCAGAAAAGAAGAGAAAGGAAAAGTTGATCTGATGAATAGAGAAACAAAGATATATTTGTAAATTAGTGAGGTATGTAGTGGGGCAAGGAGAGGAAATGAGAGAAGACACACTCCAGAAATCCAAATATACAACAGCTGAAACTAATTTGTCCAGATGCTGATTACAATTTATGTTTCTGCTGTGCTTTCTAAGATAATGAAAACTTTCACAAATAAAGTTGTTTTCTTAGGTTAATGCCAGTAAAGCAACAAACAAAAGTGACTATTAAAAATATAAAAATATTAAAATAAATTTCAAGCAATGATATTAGCTCTTATTTAGCAGAAGCAGGCATTCTCTGGGATAATTTTTATCCATTTTTGTATATACAAATGAAGAAATGACTATCAGAATTTTAAAATGATTTCCCAAGGGGCTCCTTTCCTGCAGATCAGGGAAATATTTGAAGAAAAAAAAAAAAAAAAGAAGGCCTTCTTTCAAAAAAACTTACTCAATGCAGCATGCATCCACACGTTCAGCTTTTAGAATTTTCCTACAGTCACATGCAAGTGCAAATACGAGTATACATACATATCTATACACACAAATACAAACTCTTAAAATCTTTTAGATATCTTCTACTTATGTACATCTCAGGAGAATTGTTGCTATAAGGAATTGATATCTTTCAAGTCAAATATATCATTTTATCACAATCTGCAATCATTTGTATACAGATAATTTAGAAATTTGGTTTTTTTACGCATACAAAAAAATATCCTCCTGAACTTCAAAATATAGCCAGGAATTTGCTTTTAGTAGTTGAACCACTAACATTGCTCCAATCATCCTTTTCATTTAGGACATCTGTTTCTAATTAAGGAACTACAGGCACCTCTGTGAATGGTCAAGAACCATCCAAGTATTGAACACTGGGAAAGGTGCACTCAAGCACTCCTCCTGCCAACACTGCTGTGCAGTCAAACAGCTGCGTTAAAGGTCACTCAATGAAATACAACCGTTTGCAGGATTAGGCGACCCATTCTTTATTTGTGAGCATTTAAAATCAACCAGAGAATGAGAGCTTTTAGCAAGCCTTGTTTTCTTCTGATTCATTAGTGCTTTCAATTCAGCCTTATTTTTCAAGCAACCATTTCCTAGACCAGAGTTATAATCATTGGAACAGTATTCACAATAGGATGTAAAGTATTCCTGGTAGAAAGGGAAATGAGCCTCTGGTTAAAAAAGGCATCTTAACTTTCAATACATGGCATTGCCAAGTTAAATAATGATGTTGCATACAAGACAAAAAGTGTTTAGTAAAAATAGTCTATGACATAACTTGTTGCTCTTTCAGGAAAATTAAATAGGCTATTGAAGTAAACTTTACTGTTAGAAACTATATCAACTCAAGTCCGTAAACAGCACTTTAAATTCATACCTATGATATGAATCTACACATACCTGCACATATCTATGATGTGCTCAATATAACCATGTCTATCCACCTGTTCACCCTCAACTGAAAAATCTACTTAAGGCTGCCACCTAAATCATACATTTTACCAACCATGCTGACTTAAAAGCCAGAAAATAACAAGATAATTAATTTTAAACTGCTTACAAGCAACTTTTATGTGATACAACTATGTTCCAGAAATGTCACTCACCAAAGACAGCTTGGACTGCTGTAAACAGCAAATAATTAAATCCACCCATTCTGAACGAATGCAAGTAACTGCTGCGTGTGACCAGACTCAAACACAAGCTCATGCAGTTGTTACAACTTTAAAGTATTAAATATGTTACTTCATGAAAACCACCATTGGATATACTAGTCATTTAGTAGATTAAATTTCTAGCAATATTCCTAAGGAAAAAATGTTAGATGTTGCAAAATTAAAATAGAAATTTATTAGAATAGTAAGCTTCCTGTATGGATTTGTGTTGTAGTGAAGAAATGCATGCGGCCAACAGTTTCTTCATTAGCAGAAACATAGTCATTAAGTGGATAAAAGTGACAGAGAATGAATAACTGCCTGTCTCTGGCAACTCTCTTTGTTCATCATAAACAAAACCAAGAAACTTCCAATTACCTTTAAACAACAGAGAGAAAGTATAAAAAAACCCTGAACTGACTGGGCTGGGCACATTACTACTTCATGACGGGTAAGAAAGCAACCTAAGACTATAGAGGACCTCCAAAAGAACAAGCCTTCTTGTCATATGGAGACAAGCAGTTTTCTAGGAACATCCTGGAATATAACCTAGTACAAACAGCTGGAAAGGCTGCCGCTGTGAAGACTAATCACAATTTCCCAAATACATTTCAGAGAAGGTAGCTTTTTAGAGGACACAAACTCAGAGAGAGACAAGATTCCAGGCAACTTTTGCTTAAATGAAAGGTCACTACTTTGTCCATCTTGCCTTTGCCACTTGCTCGTCAAGCACCTCTCACCAAAACGCTGACGGTAAACATGGTTTACCCACTCTAAATTTGAGCACTGCCACAGTTACCCATTCACCCAGCCTGGATCACTAGACAGGTTTATCTCAGGCTCAGCCAGAGATAATTCTGCAAGTGTCACAGTAAGAACAGAGCAGTTCAACATCACACCAGTGGGTGCCAATTGATTCTCCAACCTCCAGCTTCTACCCAGAGTTAGGCCCACAACTAGGAAGGACACTAACATATTGAAAAGGCAAAAAACCAATACTATGGATTAGAATGGATGAAGGAAACGCTGCTTACCCTGAAGAAAGAAGATGAGAAAATAGACAAAGTACAGAGATGAGTCCTGGAGAAGGTGACCTGAATTACAGCAGTTCATGGGGCGGTGCCCTGGGAGGGTCACCCTCCAAGTACATAATTAGTGCCAGGCCTGAGAAAAAAAACACTGTTACTAAGTTAATGTAGCCAAGGGGAGAGGGGGGAGCTTGGGAACTGGGTGGACAGGGCACAGAGGGTACATTTTCTTTCGTAATACAGAAGGAGCAATGATGGAAGAAGCAGACTTTCCTCACCCACAGCCAAGTCCTGGTGAAAATCAAGAGAAGCCACTGTAGATATCAACTCAGAAGATCACTGCTGGTTTGGTAGTGTGGTAAGGCCTGAACAGTGCAGATAGCTTTCAAGGAAAAGATTTTTCTTTAAAAGGAGAAGAACAAAAGCTTCCCCCCCCCTCCCTTCTTTCCCTTTTCCCCCTCCACCCCAAAAAAAGTGTAAACATTCAACCCCAACACACTGAATTCTGGCTACCCTTTGTGTGGCTGAATGTGCCAAATTTTCGCTAATCTACATAGAAGAATATTATTCCCACTATGTCTGTAAAAATGTAGAAACAAAATAGCAAATTAAAATAGATGAAAGATGAACAATAAAGGGATTAAGGTCTAAATAGTTGAGAATTACTGTAAAAAATTAATATTTTATTCTAAAACTGCATATACAACAGTGTATTTGTAAACTTAGTTCTTCACTCTTAAGGCCATGTTATACTGAAGAGCTTGAGTTAGGCTGTGCTGTCACATCAAAGTACACCTGGAAGGAAGCAGCAGATGCAGGAGAGGGGAGAAAGAAGTGTGTAGTCTGGAGAGTTCATAAACTATCTCCACTGAAGAGGAAAGAAAGACAAGTTAGATGAAGGGAAGTGGGGGAAACATTAAAACACATCAACTGTGAAGAAAAGACTGAGAACAGACTTTGCTTGAAAACAAGGACACTAACAGCTGCCCTTACCACACCACAGTTAATGAAGACTTTCATAATTGCCTTAGTAGTCCAAATGAGCATATCCCCACATGATACATGTACACACATATACATTTGAACAAAAGATGACGAATGAGAAATCATGCTAATATATCCCAATTCCTTTAAGCAGAAGTTACAATATTCTGTTTAAGAATACAAATTGAAGGTCAACAAGCCTTTGAAAAGACATGCTCAGAAGCTGAATGTTTATGAGGACACAGAAGTCTAAGAAGAGAACTAGCCATATACAGTTCATTACAGTTTTATAGTTTAAATGTAACTGTCTTTAAAAAAAATAACAAAACCAGAAATCATGCAGACTCACTGTGCCTTGTTATTCTTGAAAACCTAACAAGTGACTTGTAGCACCTGGACCTATACAGAGCAACTTGCACCCAAAACCGTGCTTAAGTTATCAAACACCTTTCAGCACAAGCAGACAAGCACTATTTTTGTCACTAACCCTGCAAAGGCCACATTTCCTTTCTACTTCCTTGCTCTTCATTGAATGAACCTGAACTCCCCCAAACTAATGCATTGCACACCCACAGTTCCTCAACCTAAGGTAAACTGTTGAAATGGGAACCTACCATGAAGCTAAAAAATTAGAATCAAACAAGAAAACACATTCAATCCACAGAAAACAAAATACAGTATCAACCTATGGGTTATACTTGTAAGATCAGAAAATAAATTACGACAAGCAACTCAAGCAACAAAGGGTATTACCAATGTATATGACACAGTCTGATTAACTAAAATTACAGAGAAACTTTCTTAAAGATTTGACCAGTATCTGTATGGATCTTTCTTCAACAAAAAGCACAGCATTCTGAACTAAAGAAGGTAGACACTTAAGCCTACATATGTTTTAAATAAGGAAGTCATCAATATTTCCTTTCAATCAGGAAATATGCTTATAGAAATGTTTATCATGCATTCTGAACAGATCCTGCATCGCTGCTTGCCTCAAAGAGAACAAACCAATTCTCCCTGCAGAAAGCAGAAATATGGGACAAGTATGTGCGAACACTTGAGCAATGAGCTCTGTAATTAAGCTTGCCTCTTCATGAAAGATCATCAAAGAATGCCATGAAAAAAAAAAGCCTCAGGGGCATAGTTTTTCTTCTGTGATCTTTCTTCAGTGGAATCCCTCCTAAATGAAACTGGGAAGAAACTCTACCCTACTGTTAAGAAAAAGCAGTACCAAAGCCAAAAATATTGCACTGGAAAGAAAATCAGCATCTAGCTGAGCTATCTCACTATCTAAAACTTGCAAATTTGCAAGTCAGACATGCCCACATGCAAGGAGGTGACTGATACTCTCAGTGTGCTTCACTTTGCCCTGGGCTTTTCAGGGAAACTGCCAAAATATTCAGTGTGTACAATACAGTAACTTAAGCACATCTCCAAACTCTGAGAACTACTGGTGGTTTTGACTAGCCTCTTCTGCCTTATGCCGTGTGTCTGCAACTAGCCCTACCACATGCCTTGACCAGGCAATCAGGATCTCCGTGCTGTACTTCAGGTGGATCTGTGTGAGCACCCTTTCTTTACTCTGCAACTCCCACTTCCTTCACCACAGCTCTCTAAAGCAAAACCTGCCTACTCTCTGTACAACAGCCTCCATTTTTAATTAGTGTGCTTTGGATTGTCATAATCCATACATATTAATCTTAGAGCTTTATTCAAGTCTGTTGAAGCATTCCTCTTCACCTGCATGTTGTTATTGCAACATGGCAGGGCTACCAGGTGATCAAAAATAAGATTTGTGTTAGGTTTTCTGTATACTTTTGCATAGTCAACCACAGTATTTTCTTATTAGATTGTTTTGCCATTCATTAATTTTCTGTACCAAAATTCTGCTCCGAATGTCAGCTGCTATGCCACACAATGCTACTACTACACATATTTAGAACAAGAATATAGGAAAGAACCAAACCCACTTTTTTCCAAATAATGTCTGATAACTGAAGCCAGTCCCCTCTTCTGGGCCTCAATTATGATCAAGTAATTAGGAAGAAGTAGTTTTCCTAAAAGCTGCAGCTGTTTTGTCAACATAATCCCTTAACTGCAAACAAGCTTTGTAACTCATGTTACCGGTTTCCATGTGGTTTAAGAATGCAAAGGTCTACAGCAACATTCCTAAGTGCCTGTTTTTCAAAGAGTGACATGTTTCGAAATACAGATCTCAATTTGTAAAAAGTGCTAGAGAATACAGACAACACAGAAACCCTGGGGAACAGAGAATGGACATCCTGCATGATGCAGAGAGGCAGCAAGGAGACTGCCTGCATCACAGAAAGTACTGTGTAGCCTTTGCAGCCAATAAATAGGAATAACCTAAGGCTACATGAACTTCAACCCCTCAAATCTCCAACATCAAAAAGTGCATAGCTTTTCATTTCATTTATTACTCAGTAAACAAGAGAAATGGTTACAACTGACGTGTGTTACAAGTCAAAACCGAACATGAATATGGTACATCGCATCTTTCATCCTGAAGTATTCAGCATTTTATTCCTTGACTACATTTTTGTGTACCAAATACATGCAGTTGAGATGTAAAGCCAGTCCTTTTCCCTTCTGCAGCCACAGACTTGGCTTAGTACCTTTCCAGCCACCTTGTATCTTCCCAGGCTTTACACAGGCTCTAAGCCTATCACACATGCGCACTACTTCTCCTAGGTTAACTGAAGAGATTACCTTGTATTAGAGAAGAAGCAGCTGGGGAAGGAAAGGTTTATTTAAACATGAATGCAACTAGCGAATGACACATTATACTTTGTGCAAGATACTGTTTTTCTATTTTAGAAAAGAAGAGGTTGTGTGGTTGGGGAAAGGTAAAACTTCAAGAATCAATCATTTTTTCTATATGAAAATATTAATACTGATCTTTTTTTCAGTGATGCTCTTATTCTGAAGAACGCAGATTGCAGTAGCGCGGAAAAACCTAAAATCATACAATTTCATTCACATACCTGCTAGACTTTAGAAACTTTTACTATGTGGTACATTGCTATAATTACGTTAGTAGGATGATTATTCAAGAGAAAACAATTGTTTTTATCTTGCTCTTCTAAAAATTTAGTATGAAAAAATTAACACAGTCAGCAGCTGATGTAAAAATTTAAATACTTACTGCGTAGGAGCCTATGAGGAATGCAGCGTTTGCTTGCTTTTTCTGATCAAACCCAGTATAATGAATTATTTTCTTCCTTATCAATGAAAATGACTGTATCAAGAAAGGAACAAGATTATAATTTTGCATTTTAGACCTTTTACACCTTCTTTTATAAAATCAGAGGAATGCATTCAGAGGAATGGTTCATCAGTGAGAGAACCAAGAATACTGTAGAGTAGTCCCTCAGAAGCTTTGGAAAACTGTATTGCATCCCTACCCAGGTTTTTCCAGTATTTTTCCCCTTTTCCAGCCTAAATAATTTTTGATACAAATTACTGAAATCTTTTCTTTTTCTTCTTAAATGCATTCATATTTTTTGTTTGTATTTTTGACTTCATGCCTTATGTAACAGATAGCCATTTATGAGAATAGAAAGTGGCATTCTCAAAAGCATTACAGGTATATTACAGTTGCAAAAATTTTAAACTTTTAAATAATTTAGAATTAAAAATTAAAGAATTTACACATTTTTATTCATTTTTCAAACCCAAATGTACATAAATCCACTAGTATTTGTTTCTAAGGATCAGAACCATGCTTAGATTAAAATATTTTGAAAGTATTTCTGAACTTTATCATAAATAATTATTTTAAGTGTCATCTTGGCATGGCATACCGTTTCTCCATTTATCTTAGAATGTGGGTGGAATGGAATTGTCCATAGAAAGGACACACACATGTGGTGGCAGTTATCCCCTAACTGGCTTTTGAAATAAATTCTGATGTGCTTGAAACTGCACACTTTGATCAACTGCTAAGCTATCATAAAATGTCATTTTATGCATTTAAATATCAATGTTACTTGCTCAAGATACTAGATTCAATGCATTCAAGACAAATAAACTCCAGATCAGTAGCAGAAATATGCTCTCAGAAATCCTAACACATCTGTCCAATGTCAAACACAAGACATGGAAAGGGACTATAACACAGACTTGTGTTGCCTCAGAGCATCCTGTATACAAAAATCAGAGACTCTCATCTCTGGCAAACCACAGTTACCCAGCTGGGAGTTTACCATCTCCCAGATTGGACCACTAAACAGGTTTATCTCAGGCTTAGCCAGAGATAATTCTGCAAGTGCCCTAGTAATAACAGAGCAGCAACATCCCACCCGTGTGTGCCAATTGCTTCTCCAACCTAAAGAATAAAGCAAGTCTGAATTATGCAAACTATTATCTGTGACAGACATCAAGGAATGAAGAAAAAAAAAAAATACACTCTTAGTCTATAATGTGCTGTATATTTCCCACTTTTCACACTTCAGTGGCAGAAAGATCTAAGGAGATTTGAACGGGCAAACTGTGATTGACATTAATGAAAATAAGCTTTTTTATCTACCAAACAGGTTTTACACTCCAACATCTACTAAAGGTCAACTAACTTGTAGTCAGTTGTGTTAATTAATTTAAGAAATCCATTTTTAAGACACTACGCTCTATCAAGAGCCCAATCCCAAAAAATTACTGAGCTCCTGTAAGAGATAATAATCTGCAGTATGAGCAGAGTATCTTCCTTCAGGCCAATGCTATCAATGCTACTAAAGATCAAATGTTGTAAATTACTGAAGAATGTCAGTATCAGAGGAGAAGACCAAGTCAAACAAAAAACATTTCAAATGAAAGCATAGCACAGCACTCTTGAGCTCACTCAATATTGGCAGATTGCCAACAGGATTGAATTCCAGGAAAGAAGCTTTTCATATAAAAGAGACTGTTTTCATTTAGCAACTGATCTTCTAAAACCTAAACGATAGTTACTGCCACAGTTGTGCATCTTTTGGTTCTTAAAACTAAGTGGGTTTTCCATACTGATCCTCCTCCTCCCTAAATTCACCTCAATAAAATCTAGCATTCATATTCAGAATTCAGATGGATTAGGAAAACAGGAAAGCACCTGAACCATAACAACAACAATAAAAGAAATTTTGGCTCATTTGTATTTGTTTTTTAGAAAGCCAGTAATACTGGCTTTTGAATAAAAAACCCAAGCATTACCTTTAATTTCTTATTTAGCTTGCAGCAATATCTGTAGACCATTGCCAGATTGAGTGGTCCAAAGTCTGCATAGAAGCTGTTAGAAGAAAGGGGAAGAATTGTACATGACCCCTGTAAATGCCTCTTTTTTTAACAAGATGCACAAAGCAAGGAGTAATAATACACGTGATATACATACATCATTCTAAAAATGAGCACGCTTTCTTATATAAACACATACTGATTTGTTGGAGGAAAGGTTTTGTCATCTTTAAACATGGACTGTCGTCTTTGTTTTTCACACAGCACCATTCAAAATACTAATATCCAGGTTTTAAGAACTACTTCGCGCTACTGTATCACTCTGTGACAAGTTTTTAAACTGTATTTTAAGAGGAACTAACAAGCTTTACTTTTAAAGGAGGTAATACATAGTGCCAGAGAAAAGGGAACACAGAGAATAAAGATTGATTAGTGTGTTAAAAACCAGCAAGCATGCCCTTGATCAAAACCAGTTGAAGAATTAGGAACATTCCACATCATGTAAAAGGCAAACATTGTTCACTCCAGGGGAAATAATATATCCATTGTCAGCTCATAAAGGCTTGAATTGACTTTGCCATTTTTTTCCTCTGATTCTAGGAAGTTCAGACATTCCACTTAATACATGAGGAAAAAAAGACACCCCCTTTAGTCTGGCAGTTCAATGTGCACTTCTGAATCTATATGGCTGTATTGTGTTCCCGTGTCTTCTAACAGGAATGGGTATAATGAAAGCTTCTGCTTTGAAAAATTTTTAAGAAATCCTGATGGGAAAGCAAGAAACCACTCTAAGGTCTATAAATCATCATGGCATGTTTGGTCTGAGAAGACCCAACTCATGTAATTAGTTCTCCAATGATACTGATTCCTCACTGCTGTTGTTCTGACTAATTTATTTCTGTAAAAAAAACAAGAAAAAAAAAAGTCGGTACTTACTTCTCATACACAAGTTCATCATCTATGCAGAAATAATGGGTATTTGCAGCTCCACTCTTTGGTTTTTGGCAGAGAATTGCAAAATAAAGGCGATCTGAAATGCAAGAAAATTGGAAGCTTTTATAAACATCATGCTTTTTTGCTGAAAGTCTGAAGTATTACCTCTCAATGGGACAACTTTAAATGGTTTAGAATGAAGAAAATCTTCTTTTAAGTATTGAATTAGGTATTATTATTTCTCCAGTGTTAAACAAACAAAGCACACAAAGATGGAGGTTTTTTGCTCAGCAGCATTCCCATAATCCCCAGCTCTTAAGTATTCTTTCCCAAAGTGCTCCTTGTTTGATGACTTCGCAAAATAGCAGGACCCTGACTTGCACCCACGCACAGAGCAGAGACCTCCTTCGGCAGGTGGTTGCACTCGAAATACCAATGCACACACCACACCCCCCCAAACTAAACCACAAATCCCTCTGCACCTCTGAGCACCTATGTTAAACTAAATGATGAAGCACACTCACACCAAAGCACAGGCACTTCTTTCTGTAAAGCTATGATTTTGACAGTAGTGCCATGCAATTAAAGCCTGCAGGTAACAGGCTCGGGAAGGATGAGGAGGGCAGCCCATGCTGCCCATGGGAGCACCAGCCAAGCCTCCACCTGGACATCTCCATTCAAATTTCCATTCCCACCCCAGCTGCCCCTTCAAAGCCTGTGTACCTGCAGGCAGGAGGCATCTTGTACTTGCCCTGGCTTCCTTTGTTAAGAGGGGAAAAAAATACCAGCAATATTCACATAGATATAAATTATTTTTATGGCTGGGGAAGCTGAAGCCCCAGTGAACTTTAAACACTGACTGTGCTCCTGCTATAAATTGCTGTGCTTGCGGTAATTGGTCAATAAAAATTGAGGCTTGCAGCACCACCACAATACTGGTCTTCCTCCTGCTGAGAAATATCATCATAAAATATTTGGATTAAAATTCAGACCTAAAAGGAAAGCTTTTGTTTCCCCAAATTAGTTCCCTAGAACAGAGATATTATTTAAGTATCAAAACAGATCACCTGCATGTATTATTTCAAAACACGATTTGTGATGAAGAAAAACTCTGTCAGTTTTTAAACAGCAGGGGGTAAAAAAAAATCACTTTAAGCTTCAAAACAACATCATCCATGACCAGCACTTAGAAATCATTACCTGTATCTTGAAATTACATGTCAAAGTATGCCATGAAAGGAGTTACCATATCTATATTTTAACAGTCACATGCTCAGTGCTCATCTACATACACTAGTATCTCAAAAGGTGAAGGCAGACACCAAAAATGTACCAAAAACTGTACATTTTCTTAATGCTTATTTCAGTAGAACAGCAGCCTGATGTGAGTGGTTTGGTTTAAACATTTACATGTCAGGAGCAACAGTAGGATGTACAGTACCTCCTAAGCAAGTCAGGCACCTACTTCCTTACTCTCTAGCAGAAGCAATGCACCCAATTTACTTATTTAATTTCTAATAGTCCCATCGTGTAACCAGAACAGCTGCAGTCCTAGATGGGAAGTGCATTACCTGCTTCTGTACCTCCCAGCATTTACCAAATCATCCCCTGAAAACAAGCCAAAGGATAAAATTTAGAATAATGCGTGCATTTCTAAGAAGTGGCTAAACTGGCCTACAAAGTCAATTATGTGTGGAAAAGCAAGTGCACCAATGCTCCAGCTGGATACAAAATACGCTATGGCAAAAACTACTTCATAGAGAGGCAGTCCTGGGGGTGGACTTTTGGAGGTGGTTCCCCACCACTGTGTTAATCACTGAACTGTGTCAAGGTGCATTTGCATGAATTAGAAACTGTAACAGGTATCCCTAGGCAATACTAAAAAAAAGAAGGAAAAAAAAGAAAAAAAAAAGAAGGAAAATAAAAGAAAAATAAAAGGAAAAAGCAAAGAAAAAAAGGAAAAAAAGGAAAAAAGAAGGCAAGAAAAAAGGAAAAGGGAAAGGAAAAAAAGAAAAGAGGAAAAGAAGGTAAAAAGCTGCCTTGCTTACTTACTTCCCTCTGCTCTGAGAATGAGAGCTAACATGAGTACAGGAGAACCGAGGGCAAGGGAGGAAGCAGAAAGGAGAACTGAGAGGATGCGATTGTGTTTAAACTGGCATTGCGAGATTAAACACATGTCACGGCAGCCCCAAGCTATAATTTCACACCACTTCTAAATTGATTTAATGGCTAGCTGCCACCAGGTTCCTTACAAGGAAAAATCTTCTGAGTTAGCTTACTGAACCAGCCTGATGGGGGTTAACAGCAGGAACATGCAGCCAAGATTTTTCCCTCCATGGCATCTGTCCTTAAGTGCCAGTCTAATTATTGACTAGACTGAGCTCTCCCTCTTTATTATACACAAACAATAACTGCATCAAAGTTTCGGAAGAATGACTGTGGTACTCAAACTGAGTACCGTGGGTACTCAAACACTACCTTCTTGCACTCCAACTTCTTCACAGAAACTTTACATCATTTTTGAAAAGTACTTTGCAAAGAGCAATCCAAAATCTTCAAATACAAAAGGAGGACAAAAATGAAAGCAAATATAATTTACACAGGTCAAAGACCTAAAATAATTTAGCATTTTGCTCCTAAACAAGATTTGGAATAAAAGAATCACCTGCATCCTCAGTGCTCATATTCTTATTGAAATTCTTCTGCAGCTTGCAAAAATGTCCAGCAAAAATAAGAATTCCTATCTTGAGCAAGCAGCATGTATGTGGCCTTCTGAATTGCTATTGGCAATGGTTCTCCGAACTGTGTTCATTGTTGCTATTCTTAAAATACCTGAAAGAAACTTGAGTTTAATGAGTTTACAGAAGTACCTCACAGTAAGAGCAGTGTGTGTCAAATGCCAATATCCTGACAAGCTGTCCATTCCTGTGCACTGCTAACAATTACTCCCTATTATGTAAACAGCAGGCTCCATCTTTTTAACATGTTTCCTATGGGGAGATTTTAGAAAAAAGAAATTTCCTGTGAGTATATTTACCTTTCTACTGATTTACCAGTCCAGCATCTGAAAAATGCTGTATTACTCACCATGTCTGTTTTTACCTGTTTTTTTTTCCAAACATATTCCAAGTTCTATTTAGTCAAGGATTAGTGAGTTGATTTTTTTAACAGAAATTAAGAGAAAGTAGAATTCCTTCATTAAGGATCTGATTGCAGGATTGAGAGTTTATATATAAAATACACTCAAGCACTGATGATTTGATTTCACTAGGATTCCACAAAGGTTTGGACCACCAGAGCAAGGCTTCCCTTTCATTATCTTCATGTTTCCTTTGCTAATTTTAGCTCTTTAGTATTTCATTTACATATAGAGCACTTAAGCACTTCCTAATTCCTGCAAATTTCTGATAAAAAATCATCCTAAAACTATCAAACTAGAGCAGACCTTCCTAATCATCTCTCAGAAGAACAACAGAGTAGGGCTCACTGCCTTACAGGCTGCATCTGCTCTGCAGTTAGGAGATATGGCTGCAGCATGTTAGATATACTTCAAATACACTTAATTTTGTCAGCCTTATGTAACAGTTAAAATACATAAGCACGGATGTCACTGCAGGCAATTATTTTGAGTAAGCATTCAATGTACAACAAAATAAGCCTACATACTCCTAACTGAGCTACTGCTGGTACCTCAACAAGTGAGACTAAAGCTAACACAAGCATGACTGTCCAAGCTAATTGCAGAGTGTATACAGAAGCAAAAGCACTCTGCTTGTTTATTAGAGCCACAGTGTTCTGTGGAAATAGAGGTACAGAAAATGGAGAGGTACCACTTCAAAATCACATTAATGTGAATTTAGAGATGAAAAAATAATCTCCTTCCTTTACTCTCAAAAAGCCTGATGCTTCTCAGGTTGTGCTGCACAGGCCTTCAAGACAGAAATTTCATTAATTCAAGAATTACAGCTGGACTTGATGATTTTAGAGGCTTCCTCCAACCTAAGTCATTCCATGACTTTAAGTGACAACTAAATAGTAAACAGGCACTAGTGGCAAGACAAGTCTACATATGATCAGCAAACATTATTTAATACAAACAGAAATTCTACAGTTCTATTGTTAAATAGATGCCTTAGAAGAGAAACTCAAGAGACTGACAGTACTACAAAACCCAATGCTAGTCTGTTTTGAATCATCAGGAATGCAACCAAAGAGTTTTTATTATTGTAAGAGGAGCGTATATCTAAACTCAGAGTTGGTATATGGAATTTTGTCGTGTTTGACTTAAAAAACTTCAAAATATTTGAAAGACATGAGAGAAAACATAAAAGGCAAATCCTGTTGCAATGACAAGACAAAAAGCAAAGTTGTTTAAGATTTTCTTTTTAGCCTTTCTATCCTTGAAAAAATTCATTCAGACATCACTATATTTCAAATTTAGCTAATGATAGAGTTGGCAATTAGAACAACAGCCTGGACTGTGATAAAGGAAATGAAAGCACACTAAAAAGATAAAGGAACTTTTTTTTTAAACAAAAAACTATGAAAGCATTATTTTCAGTGCCATGTTATGACTGATCAACACTGTTACTTCACTTATACAGAGAGCTTCCACTCTGCTGCTCTTGACTGATACACAAGAATACATATGTTCATGTGCTTTCAGTGCTGGATTAGACACTAAAAGCCTTAAACATGTATTTAAAATCTTAACTTTGGGAAAGACTCACAAGTAAGTGAAGTCATATTGATAAAAGATCAAGCACAGGTTTGGTACTGAGATAGCAGCATAATAAAAACTAATTGAAAGTGGTGACAGTCAAAATATTGGAAGCTTAATGGAACTTATTAGAAGTGTCCTTAGCATTCTAGAAAAATACACAAAATTTGGGCACACAAAGTTTATAATGACAAGCCAGCACTCCTGGAAAAAGACCATTTAATGGTTTGGAAAAAAAAAACCAAACTGCACTACAAAACCAAAAAACCAACCCACATATCAATGAATACATTAAAATGAATATTTAATTATCAACTCCAACTGACAGTATAAGCAAAATTATTCTCAATGAAGGAAAAAAAATAGGTATATACACTGCAGCTTAGAGCATCCTTTAAGATGCTAGTTCCATACTGTAAACAAACTGGATATACATTCATTCAAGTATAGTTGTTGTAGTTATTTCATTTTAAAATTCACTACTGAAAATAGGTGAGAGAGAAACCCACACCTTTTGCCTGAGGTTTATGCATTGTAATTGCACCTCTTCTTTAAAATGTTATTTATAAAATCAGAGCAATGAGAAAGAAAAGCAGCCGAGGAAAGGAAATGAACAGCTTTCAAGCATCTCACAGAGCATTGTTACATTTTATTTAGATCGTATAAATTACTTCTCTCAGAGATCAGAAGGATATGGGAATATGCTTCTAATAAACAGAAGAGATGCATTCAGTTCCAGCAAATTGAATTCATACCAGCAAGCCTCGTGCACTAGTCGACAAAGAGAAAATGATAAAGCTTACCATGCATCTTAATAGACCAAAATAAACAATTTTTTTAAAAGGACAGCTTTCTTGAACTAGCCTTAATAGTAAACAAAATAATTTAGACAGTTCAGATTAATAGTTATTCTGCCACACGGCTGATGCATACAATCAATTACAAAATAAAGAAATGCAATGATTATTGTAAGTCTGTTGGGTATAAAATTCCTAGAATGGATTTGAAACTTTGCTGTTTATGAATGTAACATCACACAAGAAAAGATCCATAAATCTTTACAGCAATTTGGGTTTATGTTCCGCTTCTGTCTTTTGCAAAGATGAAAATAAGGGTAGCCTGCAATGTTCTTAGTAAGTTTGACACTGTTTCTGTAAGTAGATAAGCTAACACAGATCTCTCAGCTTTTACAGTGGTTCAAGTATTTACCAGTACATCCATTCTTTAAGAATAAGACCTTATGCTTTAATTTGTCTCCAGTCTATGCCTATTAATTAACTCCTCAGAACCACATTACAAGAAGGCAGAACTGACATTTCAAACTTTGACATAACTTTACAACAGCTGAATAAAAAGGTAAGCCTGTTATCTTACTAAGATTTCTCTTTAAAAAAATAAGTATGACATTGTAGCAAACTAAAAATCAGACTGTAATTCAAATCAGGATTAAAAATTAGACAATAAACAGCAGCCACTGTGCAGAGCAAGATCAAGACAAAATGAAGTATTGCTAAATATAATAATCTAGTGCACTTTAATCAAATTTACTATACTAGGTACTGCTGCACATAGTGAAATCCCACTGAAAAAACACAGGTCAAAGCCTGGGCACTCTAATGAATTTAAATGGGTGAACATTTTTTGAAGGAGAAAATACAGTTATTTAATGGGCCTGTTGATGCCAGACACACATTAGCAGATCCAAGCAACTGCTTCATGAGAATGGTTAGACAGATCTGTTTGCTGGAGATGTGAGCTGGACAGGGCTGAGTGGTGATCCAGGTAGTGAAATCACTTTGATAGCAAAAAGTCATTATCTATCACATGAGTGGTTTCCACACTTGACCTTAAAATCATACTATCATCATGTCCTATATAAATGGTTGCTGTTATAGAAAAAATACACATATGGGGTTATTGGAGCCTTAGAGTTCTGTAGATAAGTACACCATTATGTTTCTCTGGGTAGACGAGGCCTAAAATGCTGTATTTTTGGCAGGAATGTTTAGGATTTTACTCCCTGACAGTATTAAAGCTTTTTAAAAATAAGAATCTGGTAAGCTCTGGCAGTTTACATTCTTTCTACGTTGCTATGCCAAATTTTCAAAACAAAATCTTACGGTTTTCTAAGCATACAGTTATCTAGGAGACACACTAGTTAATTTAAGGACCCCTGCTTCTTGGCACAGAAATAAAAGGTACATTGGTACCTTTTCTGCATGTTTGTTCTTTATATTTTTGCTTGCTCTGTTCACTTTCTGTTCATTTTCTGTGCCCTTCACTGAGATGTGCCGGGAGGTTTATTTCTTGCTTTCTGTGAGAAGTTGTAAATACACTACAATTCTGAGATCGTGACACATGACTTAAAAAGTAATTTTTGTTGTTGTTGTTGCCGTTAGGCAACCTAAACTCAAGGTCGTCCTTTAGCTGGGTAACTCAAACTCGGAATTTTCTGGCTGTGATTCAATAGGCTTCTTAAAAGAGGCAGATTCCTGTGCCAAAACAAAGCGCGGCTGGGAGCCTGGAGTCACGAAAAGGAAGGACGATACTGAGCAAACCTGCCCGCACAAGCTGTTGGCATTTGCGTGTCAAGAAGCGGCGCGACGTTTGCCCGTTATTTTACCCATTAGCCGATATTACTGCATCAGGAGAAACATAGATATGTGCGTGTGTGCGTATCCATCTCCCCGATACGTGGAGAAATGTGTTCCTTTTTTCCCCCCCCCCCACAACGTGTCGAACGGACAGAAATGTGTTTAACGCTGTTTTCCGTTTGCTCTCTCTCGCAGGCAGAAAACGCCAGCACGAGGCAATTGGTGCTCGGTGCGGCTCGGGCTACCGGGACATCGGCAGGATGAGTTATCCCGCCGGACGAGCGGTGCAGTTCTCAACAACACTTCGCTGAGTGACACGCCAGAGCTCGGGGACCGACCGACCCACC
>NW_008237953.1:384364-390887 GCF_000691975.1 Corvus brachyrhynchos
GGCTCCCGCTCCCGCCCTTGGCAATCCGCATGGACCCCGCCCGCTCCTGGGGCGTCGCAGTCCTCCAGGTGCCCCTCATGACATGTGCCAAAAGAGGGGCGCAAGGACTTTGTAAGGCCAGCTGAAAACAGTCCAGTACATGCAGGCTTCTGGTCTGAACACTAAATGAACTTTCGTGGAAAGTTAAAGTAACTGTGTTTGAATCTGCCTCTTAGACACAGCGATACTTTGAAACACACAGTTACTTTAAATAGCTGTAGCACTAAACCAAGCTAGTAGGTAAAACAGCTTCTGAAAACCACTGCCTTCCCACCTCCGTCTCATTGGCCGTGATGAAAGCCCTTAAGGAACTGCTCTATCGCTGCTGAGTGTGCCTGCCTACTTACGGAGGAAAACCTATTGGAAACTAGTTGCCACTTTTCACAGTATAACTTTTTTGAAAATATCTTTTCTAAATAACACCAAAGACCTAAAAGTCTGCTGACACTTCGGAAACAAATTCATCCAAGGATTGTTGGCCATCGTTGTTCCAATTTATTATGAATGTGGTAGTCATTGTCTCGCAGTGCTCCAGCAAACTCTCTGAAGCTGTTGCCAGATGCAAAAAGCAGGGCCGATGCCTTGATTAGGACACTTCAGCTCTTGTGCTGAATCCTCCTCTCTTTCCTCCCTCTTTGTTTGTCTGCAGTTTGTGAGCCTTTCTGAAGAAATTATTTTCCTGGGATAACACAGAGGTTGTGGTATGGTTCTTGTCGGTATTGAAATGGTGAGGGTGGATGACTTGAACGTAAAGAGCTGGAAAACTACAGCTTAATTCATTCCAATACCTTTTAACAGTCCATAGTTCTTTCAGCTATAGTTAGTTAAATGCATTTATTAGGACCAACAGAACTATTACCATTGTATATATTTTTTAATTCTACTAAAAGCAAAACAATCAGGGAGGCAGCTAGAACATTTCCTTTAAAATCAAAAGCACCAAGAACAACAAAAACTGCAAAACAAAAGTGGAATAAGAATCAGTGTCCTCGGCTGTGATTATCAGGTGAATGAAGCAGTGTGGAAGCTCTACAAATAAAATGAGTATTCATCATTCATTCTCTTTGAAAATAATTTTTCTGTGCTTATTGTCTTTATTTTATAAACATATGACCACTTTTCCAGCCTGCTTTTGTCTGTTGTTTAAGTAACATAAAGCAGAGAGGCAGATGCATTCCAGAGTTTCTGGCATGCTGAAAAATATTGGTGAGCAGGAGCAGTGCTGGAAGGAGGAGGCAGCTCCTTATTTGTGACTGTAGGGGCAGTGGTTCATGAAGAGCAGACTTCATTCCCCTGTGAGCCTCAGCTGCTTGCCTGTCCCAGTCTGTTATGCCAAGTTTGAGGAAGCCTCTGGCCAGCCCTGAAATCACAGGGGTTCAGAGTCTGCACAAGACTACCTTTAGCCCTGTGCTGAGTGCTGTTAATCAAAGCAGAGAACTTACAACAGTACTTTTCTATTAATAATATCCTTCTTCTAAATGCATAGTATCAAAATAGGGGTGTAATGAATAAGTTGCTAAAGCATAGTATCTTTAATAGAATTACTTTTTTCAGTATTGTTATGTTTCTTAAGCAAGCTTTTTATTTTTCATCAAGGAACAGTGCATTTAATTTCACATGCTCTTAATAGTGTAAAGCTTTGCAGACCTTGCTCTGGGCCTGTCAGTGACCTTAATGGATGCAGGAACAAACATCTTCACGAAAAGCCATTTTACAATTTCATTAAAGCTTAAAAAGGGAGAAAATTTGTAGTTGAGACATGTATGTATGGATGGTAGCATTTTACAGTGAAGGTCAAAGATCAGAGATTGCAGAAAAGGATATGCTCCTCCATAAATCTTGGAAATTTTTTTTTTTCAAATTGCTAAAAGGAAGTGTCTCCTGGATGAAAGACGGCACATCTACTTTAATGAAAGCAATAGATGTTGAACATAAACAAATGTAGATAAATGGTTAATATGAAATATGCCAGAACTGCAAACCAGAATGCTGTTATGCTTACTTCAGTTGTCTAAGAAATAACTAAGGACAATTTTTTCAGAGACCTCTTGCTCTGACAGAAAGTACATACATACAAAGGGAGAACATTCTGCTGCAAATCTTCATAGGAAAACAAATAATTTGGCTTATTCTAAAACTGATAATCTGATCAGATATGAATTTAAGACATACCTCTTTGGTCTTAAAACCCACATTTTTGTACCACACAAAAGAATTGCAGACAATACAGGATGATGTATTTAAAATATTTATTTGAAATTGTGAAATGTATTTCATAACTTCTGCCAGTGCCTGATGCAAAAGTAGGCATAAGCTTAAGTCCAGGTGTTCAAAATGGTGACATACAAAATTGTCATACAGTGGTGGAAGCTTTAAAAGAATTCTGAGAAGTCTTGGATTGAAAGCCGATGTTGATCTGCTGAAGGCAAGAATCCCAAATTCTTCCTGAGCAAAGTCTGATTTTTTAGTTTAGTGCACCTTGAACAATGATTTTTAAAATATATTACCAATATTGTTTGATGAGGCAATAATAAGCTGCAGGATGTTTTGCAATCATTCTCAGCTGAGTTTTAGTTTCTATTATCTTGTATTCAATGGAAATAGCGCTTTTGTGTCTCTCTCTAGAGTCAGGTAGTTTATTTTATGCTTTTATTTTCTACATAAGGTTTCAGATGTCCCACAAAGACACAACAGAACCGATGCTTGTTGGAATTCACTGGAGAACTGTTCTTGTAGAGCACGAATTTAAAAAAAAGTATATATTACATCAGTGTCATATGTCAATAATCTGGGGTTTGTTTGAGAAATTCACTGTTTTAACTCCTGCCAGCTGCAAAACTGTATTAATGGGAACATGATCCAGCCTGTTTTTATCAAGGTGCAAAAAATGAACTTCATTACCTGGAATGAGAATAACATGTAAATTATTGAATAAATATTTATTTATTCAAAGATGTAAGTGAATTGAAGCAGCATTCTGACTACCTACCAGTTATCGTACAAATGTGTACTAGTTCTATAGACTGCACAATATACTGTATTTTAAACAATGACAATTGTTTAATTATGTTTGAATTTTAATTATGTTAAAGAAGCAAGAAACACTGAAGCACCTAACTAGTTTAAATCTGCTGTAGCATGATGTTTCCTAATAATGTGATGACTGTCATGTTGCAATTCCCCCTTCACATTCTGCTTCTCTACTAAAACCACATTAAATGCCTCAAATCAAATGTGAAAGCAGAATGTAGGTAAATACCACGATGTCAAGAAAACCCTCCAAACTTTGAGGCAGTTGTTCCATCAGCACTCCAATCAATTTCTGCAGGACTGTGATCAGGTTTATGCCACCTCTGTGGGAGATAGGACTACAAAATGACACTTTGCAGATTCCTTCATGCGACAGAAATCACACAAGTTCAACACAAGACTGTCTCCTTGGGACCCACAGGGACAGCAGGCGAGATGGCAGCAAACAGCGGAATGAGACAGTTGTAACTTTCACACAAAGCAAAGCAGCTCACCTGGGCCTATAATCAAAGCTCCTCCCTGCTGAGCAGGGTCTCCTTGAAAATCAAAAGCTGGGCCAGTCATTGCTCTCCATATACTCCTAATGCTTCCCAGAAGTGTGTTTGATTTCACATGAGGGCTCCGAACTAAACAAAACCACAAAACACTTGTTATCTAGAAATACGAAAGTATATAAGAACAACAACATAGAACAACTGCTGTGAATAGTTTAGAGATTCCTGACTATCAGTGTTTTCTCAAAATATAGCCTATGAGAGACAGTCTGGTGGGCAACTCACTCTTTACATTGTGGCCATACTATTTTATCAGAGCATTTTTGTTTTGTTTGTGAAAGTCTAAATAAGATGAGAAAAGTATTCTTACCTGATACTTTATTACCTTCACCTCTTTTCATGCCAAGTATTTTATAAATTTCCCTTTGTGGATCTACATACATTTCATGTGTATACCCAGTTAAACTGCAAAAGGGCTGCAAAACAAAGGTGTACATACACACACATACACACACAGAAATAAGAAGTAATATCTGTAAGGTTAAGGCAGTAACTAGTTAGGGTCTACTGACAACAGAAAAATTACTGACGCCCTGCCAGCTCCACCTTCCCCCCTCTTATTTGAAAACTGTGTGTTTGTTATGTTAAAGTGGAAAATTTTTTAGCCTCAAAGCTTCTATTAAAACAAAGCTTCCAGTGAAATCAGGAAAAGATGTTTCCTTAGCAACCCCTGGTGGTTTTTAAACTGAAAGTTTTAATTACTTGCTTTACTGATGTATTGCTATTAGAATTGCCTCATGAATACTATCCTTTTTTATTGCCATTGCAAAAGACCACCTTTTCAAGCAAAACAAATCCCTCAATACAGACCATTAAGACACAATAGAAGATACATTGTATTTAATGTCTACTTTATTTACCTTGATGTGATGATATGATGACTGTCCAATAACTATAAGCCTCACATTCGATTCCTGGAACAGAACATGGGTACTGAAGCTGTAAAGAGGAACTGGGTGTTTCCACATGACTTCAGAACATTAACAGAATCTGGTATTCCAAGTTAGTGATTGCAGAGCACTGACTTAAAATTATTTGACGTTAACATTACTTACATGTTTGGAGACTGCACTTTTGTATATCACCCGCAATTAGCAGCTACATTAATTTATTAAGTGAAAAATTATTTTTAAAGATAACTTTTAAATTACAGGTGCGTAAACTTTGAGTTTCCTGCAGCGTTGGTAGGATTGTCTTTTCAATTGATTAGAACGTATTATGATTTTGGAAACTCAAAATTTCCACTCAGTTGCACCTATATCTAAAGAAGCAGCCCAAATGGTGCCCAAACATCTATGATTCACATACATGATATAGATATAACTTGCATTCACATGCACTGCTGTCTATTGCAGGTGCAACCTTAGGCCTGAGTCTAAAACAGGGGCCAAATCTGAAGTCCATTTAGGTATCAGTAAAACAGTTAGTAAGTGTAAGGTTGTTCTGCTAGGGTGTAATACTTGCCCTTCCCATATAAAATCATTGCCCATATAAAATCATTTTGCTTGTTATGAAAAGACACCCTCCTAAAACCAGAATACTTGCACTAAGAAAAGTGTGGATATTTTTGACTCTCTGTATACATTTATTTGAGGAGCCAAATTAAGAAAATGTCCTTTTGAGTAACACTGATCAAACAGTTTAGAAATATCTGTCCTGAGAAGGGAAGCTGACAAAGAAATTGCCTATTTTTGTCCTCAAATTCCTAGTCCATCTCAGATGGACTTAGAGTTGCTGTTTCTGTCAGCAATGACCTGAGTCTCTGTCATTGGCTATGCTGCTGTTGGGAATAAAGTTTGACAGAATTTCAATCAGCAGTCTAGGAGAGACAGATTGACCTTCCACATTTAGCAGGAGATCATTGTCTTCTCTGGTGTCTCCTACCACCCAACAAATACACATCGATAGCAACCCCTACCCACTCTACTTCTCCTTTCTGTCGCTGTCATTCCTGTTTGTGCAGCTGCCTGGAGAGCAGGATACACTATTAATGCAGCTTACAGATCACCATAGAAAAAGATACTATTTTTAATCCAGATCAATTTTCTGATCTTGTTCCGTGCACAACCATCAGTTAGCTCTACTAACATAATGGAAAGGGCACTAGTTAGCAGTCAGAAGACAGCTGTCCAGGGCACTGCTAATACCAAAAGAAATGCCTGTCAGATGTCTAACTGTTCTGAACACAGCAGTAAAAAGAGCACCAAGCTAATAGGGCAGGGAGAAATAATGCTGCTGCAAGAGTGTGTAGTGCCATAAATCCTTTCCTGTGTCTCCTAGGCAGATTCATTATTGCTTTTGCAGCAAACAATGAAAGTGCTTCTTCTGAGCCATTTTTTTATTCCTAGAAGCCTTACATAAGCCTGCAGTTGGACATAACAAATCTGCTTGATTGCAGCCACAAACATTAATGGCAGAGTACTTACTTGTAAAAATGCTTTGGGGACTTTTGCCAGATCTTCTACATACTCCTTACAGGTGTAACACAAAAAATTCTGCAACATACCCAGTTGAATGTGTCAGGAACAGATAAAACTGCACAGCAATGAAGCAGTAGACTTTGGGCTGCACCCACTTTGGAGGTGATCCGGAACAAGGAATGGGAAAGATTCCAGCCACCAAATTTGGATTAGGATACTGGTTTAATCCAAGCCTGAACAAGGACACTGGGCCTGCAGCCTTGCAAATATTTTTATCTCTAGATATTTTAGGAATGTGATAGCTGGCTCGACAGCTGGGAAATCAAGGAACATGATACTTGTTTCCCTAAACACCCGGCTGAAGAAGTATTTCCTTTCTGGTGAATAGTGTGTCACTTTACCAAAGAACAGGGGGTCTCAGGAGCAGCACTGATCTCCTTTGTGCTTTCTTCCCCGTCCGCTGCAGCCGAGCCCGTGCCG
>NW_008237953.1:391243-432164 GCF_000691975.1 Corvus brachyrhynchos
TGCGGCCGAAACCGCTGCGCGTCCGTCAGCCACGGCCGGCGGGCGGTTTGTGCCCGGGAAACATAGGGAAGTCACCCGGAGCTTCCCAGGAATGGCGTGCGAGCAGGAGCGGTAACATGGTCTTACGGCCTCGAGGTCGGCGTTCGCTTTGCGGGAGGCCGCAGCACTGCGGGCCGTAAGCGAGATAGAAAACTGTTCTTGAGGAGCTGTCGAGCTGCTGTATCAAAGAACACACCAAACCCGGTGTCCCTATTCCTGCAAAAGCAGAGCTTCACAGTACCTTGAGAGCTGAATAGCAGAAGATGCTCGAGTGCACGCAGAAATGAATGAACAGTCCTTAAAATAAGAAAACTGCTAGGTTGTTGGAAGAGTATTGTAGTCTCTTAGATTGTTGTGTCAGCTGAAAGCTTACGAGGATGAGGGTACTTTTCTTAGTGGGCAGAGGAAAAAGAAGTGTCAGACACAATAGGACTGGGGGATCTCCAGAAGTTATTCTGCTTTGTGAAACTCTCTGATTGTATTAACTCCAAAGTTTCTCTTGGCAGACTGCCCCAGGGTCTAAATGTTAATGTTATTTAAACTTATGTCCCCTGTGCTTTGGGTTAAGCCCACTGCTTTTATATTAGGGAGAGTGAGCACATAGTGATGCCTTTTCCTGGTCTTAAAATCAAGAGGCATACACGGTTAGAAGGGGAAAAGGGATTTTACCTTGGTATTTATTCTTAAGGATCCTTAGGTGTACACGTCCAGGTCATATGCATCGAGATGTACCCCACCGAGCCTTTCCCTGTGTCTCTGTGTCTCTCCTCTTCTCCGCGTCCCCCCAACATTGGGTATAACATTATAGGTTTTACTAATTAGCATATCTATCAAAGATTCCCCAATGAGAGGTTCAAGTGAGCCCCCCCTCCCCAAGGAACCTTCCCCTGGATGGTTCTATCTTGGTTTACAGAATATGCTCTGGAGAGGACCTTGGGGTCTGGGGCACACTGATCCCTAGCTACGAAGCCTCTAAAATGTTTAGTCTCTTAGCTTAACAAACAAGTCCAAGAATGTAGGCAAAAGCACTAGGAATACAGAAGCTGTAAGAAGGTATAACAGGGGTATAAAAGAAAAGGCAAAAATCTTCATGGCATCAATAGAACATGTTAAATCTTACCGCTCAGTATGTCCTCACAAGGAATTTGATTTAAAAGGTGATGAATTCAAATTAGTACAGATTAGTAAAGAACTTTGGAAAATTTTGAAATTTAGAATTCTGCTAGATGCAGTTGGACCCAATGATTTTAAAGGTATTTTCCAACCTAAGTGATTCTATGATTCTGAAATAATTCGGGCAGTATTCCCCATTGTTGTTCTCATCAGGCTTCGTTGTTCAGTTACCAGTATGCTGTCCAACACATTTCTTCCACTGGCAGTTCATAAACTAAACTGTGAGCTGTGCAGCAGTGCTCTGCATCTCCCTCAGCAGTACTAATGGGAATGTGCTGACTACACTAGACTACTTCAGGACATAACAAAGCAGAGAACTGACGACTTTTGACAGGCTTTGGTCTGCATCTTGAAGCTGTAGGATAGGCTATAACCTCGCTGTGTTATGCCTGCAGTAAAACAGGGTAGCACTGGGCAGGGCTCTGGGGCACAGCTCAACAGTCGATCGTCAGTAGGGCTTGGACCAGAGCCTTTGCCACTGCAGCTGGAAATCAGAAGAGGCAGTCATATCACTGTAGGGGATCTGCTGCTGCAGCCTCTGACTGGGAGCACACATGGGGATGAGACTGCTGATGAAAAGAATTGGGCATTGTGGTGTCACAAACTCAGAGGATACTGCCCCGGGTCAGTCTGTACATAGTTGATCTTGAGCATCCAGAGAGCTTGTTCTTTCTTGATTTGAAATGAAATCTGAGGAGCCCAAGAGAGGCACTCTGCCTGTCTGGGAGAGGTGGTAATCATTCCTACTAGGCCAATGAAGACTGCCTGCAGACTTTGCTTTATTTATGTAACTTGGCCTCCTTAAACTAGCTGAAGAAGCACATCCTTAACAGCTGTTTTCAGCAGTATACAAGTGAGCAACAGCAACTTTCTTCTGAGGATATTTGCCAAAGCATTCCCTAAAGCCCCTCAAACAGCATGTTTCTAACTTTTAGTGGAGAATCCTAAGTGTTGCTAGAATACAAATTGCTGTCACCCCCAGTTTTACAGAGAAAGAACAGAAGCAAAGGCAGTTGTATTCTGACTTGTTCTCTGAAAGAGGAAACGCTCAAAATTAGCAGCCATGTTTTGAAAGCTGAAGCTTAAAGTCTTACATTAATATATACTTAACAGAAGTGCAGACATAAGTTTCACTTAGATGGGAAGAAAGAATCCCTATGTGCTGATACTCTGGACAGTACCAACTGTCAAAGTGTGCAGTCTACTAGAACCACATAATTCTTCAGTGTGTGCTGTGGACAGGGAAATTTCCTTTTCTTTCCTTTCCCATCTTGTCTTTATAGGTTACAAATATAGAAATGTGGATAACTTAAAGAACCACATGTGTCAGAGTGATGTATTTTTCATTGTCTTAAGGAGAATCAATCAGTGCACTTACATTAATAATTTTGATTCAGGATGCAAGTCACTCTTCACTGCACTGCAATTTACAGTTGTAGAAAGAAACTTAGCTAATATTTAATTAATCAAGGATTGGGTTACTTTGTACTGTGGATAAGAAACTCAAATTCCTACCATTTCAAGAGGGAAAACAATAATTACACAAAGATGGCAGTTAAATTGTTTGTTCTGTATTGACTAGTGAAACAAAAAACCAGCTGTAATTATGCAGCCTTAATTCCTTTATATACAGCAGCTGAACAAAATATTTGACAAGAGAGGTGTGGCCTGTATCAATACCATAAATGCACCACCTAAAGTATATGGTGTTTGTTTGTACAGCAACCTGTTATTATCAATTTACTACATGATGTACTGTTTATTTAGCACAAGGATATTTGTTCTTCTTGTTAATCTAATATTGTTTAGCTAGAGATAACATGGTTATTACTTATCAGCAAAAAATAAATTAGTGTTTACAATTCCAGGGAAAAACATCATGCTAAACACCAGCTAAGAATGACTTGTTTTTAAACTGCTGTTGTAATTACAAAGGAGTAAAAATGTGGACTGTCCTGTAGATAAGACAGTTTTTTCTCTATGAGGGTGGTGAGAGAAGTTGTGGTCACCCTGTTCCTGACAGTGTTCAAGGCCAGGCTGAATGGGGCTTGGAGCAAACTGGTGTAGGGGAAGGCTCCCTACCCATGGCAGGGGAGCAGAACTAGGTGATCTTTAAAGTCCCTTCCAACTCAAACTATTTTATGTTTCTATGATAAGAGGCTTTTTCCTTTATGTCTGCCTTTCATTGTTCCCTTAGTGTCACGATATCCTGGGGGTATGCTTGAATAGCACCATGAAGTGATTCTTCTGACCAGCAAGGACAGTAATTTGAAGCCTTGAAAGAAATTTTGAAAATGGTGAGTTCATCTCCAGTTTTGCTATCTGCTGTGTGTTCTCATCCCGATGTTGTTTCTCATTAGTTTTGCTTCCTGCTTTGTGTTTTGTGGTTGTTTTTTCATTTGTTGGTTTTGTGTATGTGGTTTTATATTTGGTTTGGTTTGTTTCTCTGTTTTTGTTTGTTGAGGGGAGGTTGGTTGTTTGTTTTTTTCCCTGAAGGGGGAATTATTGCGGTATCAAAGCTTGCCTAAGTTGTGCTTTTTGTCTCCCTTTAAAAATTCAAGATTATTTACCAGACTAAAGGGCTTCATAAGTCTGGCTGCAGCATCAGAGTATCAGTATATGTTTCATATTAACTCACTGTTGTTTCACAACACAGATAATAGAAATGTAATTTAAAATCTACTCAAATAGTTCAAGGATTATAATGACATATGGCAAGAAAATATTTCTTCTCTTATGTCTGATATATTTAGTTTCATAATGCAAACCCTACACAGAGAGCAGCAGTACAAACTTTACTACACAATAAAATAACAGTATTAAGTGAAGTATGCACATTTTATTTAATATAGCCTCAAGGCACAAAGGGCATTTTTAATGCATTTTGTAAGAACTCTCTGAATTTGATCTATTTCTGTTTTGCAGCTACCTACTCTCTGTGCTGCAAATGAGAAACAGAGGTAACCATCTATATGCCAAGAGTAGTAAATTATGTGTGAAGACGCTGTTTATTTACTCTAAGTGCCACTGGTTTGAATCTTTTATAAAAGAACTAAGAGGAAGCAAATTACTACTTAAATAGATGAGACATGGTCAAAAAGCAAACAAAATATATGCTACAATCCAGACTGGCCAAACAGAATTATCTTGTATCTTGTTAGCAATAAGGCTCTTAGAAAGTAAGCTAATTATCATTAGTGTAAACCAGATGAGAAGATTAAAAAATAAAGAATGTGAAGAAAAGCAGGGGTGGTTTCATGGGGTGTACAGGCCAAATTAAGCTTTACTTAAGACTGGTATCTTGCAAGGTAAACAAAACTTCCTTGAAAACTTTAGATACTTTTCCTTTTTAAAATCCTCTCCTCCCCCCCCTCCAGGTGGAATGCACTGAAAAGCACACTGCAATGCCCACCCACAATAGTGTTATAATGGATACAACATTATAGGTCTTACTAATTAGCATATCTATCAAAGATTCCCCAATGAGAGGCTCGAGTGAGCCCCCCTCCCCAAGGAACCTTTCCATGGATGGTTCTATCTTAGTTTACAGAATGTGTTCTGGAGAGGACTTTGGGGTCTGGGGGCATTTTGATCCCTAACTACAAAGCTTCTAAAATGTTTAGTCTCCTAGCTTGACAAATAAATCTAAGAACGTAGGCTAAAAACCACTAAGAATACAAAAGCTATAAAAAGGTATATAAAGGAGTATAAAAGAAAAGACAAAAAATCATCATGGCATCAATATGGAAAAACTTATTTTGAGAAGGTTCTGTTTCCCAGCTACTATTTCTATTTTCTGTGTTCATAGAGAGCTGAATGTGTACTTAGCAGTAGATTCAGTTCAAATGGCTCTTTTATGTATGGCAACATTGATATTTAGCTACAGTTAGGAATTCCCTTCTTGAGACCAGTGGATGGTATAATATTTTCGCTGGAGGCTGATAGCTTGCTCTAATTATAGCACAAGATCTCATTTATTTCTTGGCATATGATTAAGAGTAGCATCACTTTAGCATCAGACATATCTCTTGAGCCTCTTTGCTAGAGGCATCAATTAGAAACCCAGGCCAGTTCTCATAAAGAGGTAGATTTGATTTTTTCACAAGATTGTGTGTCTGCTTGTATACTAGGGACTACAAATCCATGGCCCGTGTCCACTCTCCTGCCTTTCAAAATGGCTAATAAGTGTTCCCTAATTCTCTCTTAATATTGACTGAGTGAGACCATGTGTGTGCCATGCTGTGATGAAGCAAGCCACAGTTTTCATTTAGTGGGTACTTCCTTAAGAAATTATTTAAATAAGAAAAGGAGTCTGAAGGTAAAGTGTCTAATGGCCATGTGAACCCTTCATCAGAAGCTTTAGACATTACAGCTTTCCAGCTGGCTCTCTTAGGAGGGCCTTTAAAATCCTCTCCAGTGGAAATAATGTATTTGGTTTGTTAACAATCAAAGCTTTTACTACAGCCAGTAAAATTCATGACAGAGCTGAGGTGCAGGACCTAGCCCTGAAAGCCTTTTGGATCTGAGTTCATGTGGATGTTGGTGTGAATCCTGCACTTGGTTCTTTGAGAGATGATCGTTGGCTTAAGGCTCAAAAATATGGCCCTTTCCATATCTCCAGTGTTTAAACTAAAGAAAGATGTTTTTCCTTCTGTTGTTTGCATTGTAATTATGTTACTTACTTCAACAAAAATGTCAATCTGCTCCATATTTTTCTTTCTTAAAGAAGCTACTTATTCTTTCCCTGTTTTTCAGTTGCTACATTCAATTATCTTTTTTATATATTTCTAATGCAGTCATTCGTTTATGCACAAAGCTAGCAGTTAAAGTGAAGATCAGGATAAAAAGGGGAATATATATGCATTAAATACACCTTAGTTAGAGACAACCATAAATTAAAATATATTAACATATGAGCTAAACCACAAATTCTTTAACTGAAATGTCTGTAAATGTAAAACAAGTTTATCTTTCTTTGCATATCGGTGAAAGGGCATTCAAATTAGTTCACATATATGTACTGTTGTTTCATTACACCATCGTCCTTCATGTAAGTTAGAATGTGCAATGTCCTTCTGTCTACAACCTAAGGTTTCACATGTAAAAGCTGAAGAGTAAAGTGCACAAAACCAAAATCTGTTAAAAGAAAATAATGGGAAAGGAATGAAACATCCCTCTAAGCTTTATTTATTTATTTATTTATTTATTTCCCTCATTGTTCCTCTATAAAATGTTTGCAACAATTTTAACTTCATTTTCTGGATGCTGATGCTTATGTATCAATCATTTGTTAAATGCAGCTGCTGCCATTTCTGCATAGTACATGAGTCAGATTTTTTTTTCAAACTGAATTGACTTGTGCTTTCTCCAGAGAATGATCAACAGCCAATGTTTAAAAATTCTCCTTAGGCACTTTAAAATTCAAGCTGTGGCCCTGCCATGGTTTCCAAGGTCTTGACATAGAACCCTAGTGATTTCAATATTGGTTTGATCATATAAATAAATTAGCTAGGTATTGTAACAATCAATCTGCAAAACGTGTGTGTATCTATGCTGCTGCTATCATTAATTCTACAAAAGGAAATCCTTTAAAGAAGCAATAATTATTGTTTGAAAATACCAGAAGAGAGAAGATGTCTGGCTTACAGACCAAATGGGATCAACACAACTGTGTCTGGAATTGCTGTACCAGCAGGAATCTCTTCTTTCTAACATAATTTGTGTGTCCCTTCCTGAGTAGTTATTGCCATGTTGCTTTTCTTAAATGAAAAGTCCACATGACAGAAAAGAACAAATCAGAACTGAAGAATTCTTATTCCTTCCTCCTGCTTAGTGGACTGCTGATTGCTAAGGCAGGTGAGTCTAGGCAGGTACTGTTTGTATGTATTTATTTATTTTTAAAAATTTATAAAATTTTGATTGTCTCAGTCTATGGACGTATTTATTTTACTCTAAAAATGAATTCAGGAAGTACATGTATAATTGGAAATACATGTATAATTATTCTTTTTCTCCATGATACATTTTTCACACGTGTGTGTATCTGTTTTGGAATGCTGCTTCTGTGGCCTGTCCTCTGTGTCTTGTGGCAGTGACTTTTGCATAAAAGCTTTGATAAAGTACTTCTGAAAATCATACTTTTTAGTTATTTTTCCTTGTATATCTGTGTAGCTGTATTCTAAACAGGTCATTGTAATTCAGGCTCTGTTTCTGACAATGTAATAAGGAGATTGTTCACACTTGAAAGTTAATTCTGACTAAAGTAGATGTAAATTTAATTTCTGTAGCTGCTGCTGAGTAACTCCACTTGTCGATATGCTTATTTGAACTCTGCTTATCTGAAATAACTTTCAAATAATGAGACTAAATCAGAATAAGGAATGATTCTCTAGGAAAAACATGTAAAAACATGAAGGTGTTCAGAATATCTATGACTCATTTTGTGGACAAGCTGTGAGAAGTCTTCAGTGGGACAGCTTCTAGATTTGTTTGGGAATCTCAGGTGATAAAAACATCTTGAAGTATCTTTGTTGTTTTCTCTGATGTCACTTAGATAAGAGACTTTTTATCTAATTTGAAATTCACCTAAGAATTCTCCTTTCTTGGAAGGAAGCAGGTGACAATCTTCTAGAGCAAGTTATTTACCAGATTCCGGTTCCAGAAAAAAAGATCTCAAAGAGCAGGGAGTCAACAGCTGGCTCACTGAATGGTGAATACACCAGTCTTTTCACAAAAAGGGTGGTATAGTCTGTCTGCAGTTTTCCACACAAATTTAAATACTTTATATAATCCAAGAAAGACTTTATGCCTTCCTCAAGTTGTTAGAAAGAGGTGTCACCCATAAAGTGGAAGAGCTATCTGCCATAGGTATGAAAATTCCATTTTCCTGGATGCACTATCTGTTTCTGTGCATTTTTGAAGCATTTGTGGGGTCTGAACAGTGGTTTGCTTTTAAGTATAGCATGCCACAATACTTGCACTGGAAGGCTTGTAAAAGATGGAGGGGATGGGAAAATTGTATGCTGTGAGTGCAGAAGTGTCTGTTACTAGTTCTCTTGACTACTTCAGTAACATGTCAACCTGGAATGACAAGCTTTCACTAGAAAGTTGCTGGTTCTGCTTCTGTAACAAACAGAAATGCAAAGATAATGACCATGAATGTAAAAATCCAAATTCTGCATAGAAAGAATCACCAGTGTTACACCTTTGAAAAGATTCTGCATCGAAAGCAATCTTTACTTAAAACTGGCAGTACCGAAGTTGCCACCGGCTACTACTTTTTAATGCTTTCTCTAGATGCTGCAATGTCTAGCCTGTCCCACTTCAAATTAACAGTTCATGACTTGTACTTCTAGGGGGGAAATGTAGTTGTACCACTCTTCTCAAGTCTGAGTGAAATAAAAGCTCTTTTCCCATTGAAGCTGTGGCATGACCTTGTCGAGCACTTCTTGACATGTGGGGTTGTAAAAGTGTGCACAGGTACAGCACAGCAGTTGAAGACAAGAGGCAAAGGAGTGTAGAGTATTTAAACAAAAATGCAGTGTAAAATTTAGTTTGACAGAACGCAATTGCAAAAATGTGATTTAGTCAGAACTCCAGGGAAAACCTTGTTCACAGTGCAGTTGAGATCTCTGAGGACCATAAATACTTCAGATATAAGTTTAATACTGCATCTAAAAGGCAGTGCAGCCAATAATTCAGCCTGACACCATGCTGGCATATTATTGAATACCATCTTAGAGGCAAGAATACTAGCTATGAAGTCATTAGTGTTAACGCCTGCTGTCTGCCTAGAAACAGGTGCTCTTTGACAGTTACTAGTTACCTTAAAAAGAAGAAATCATACAGCATATATTTCATATGACTTACACATAATAAACTTTCAGATTTAATAGTCTTTCAGAAGATTGGGGTATATAGTAGCACTTGGAGGAAACAAGTATTTGTGAAACTCTTAATTCTAGGACTGAAAGAAACCCATTTTCTCTCAGTGTGCAGAAAGAGCCAGTGGGGCATCCACCTTTCATGTACCTCTCACATGGTCTCCTGTAAGATTATCTTGAGCTGGTGGGATTTCATTCAGGGACCAGTCATAAGCAAAACAGCCACAATTTAGGGAACCTGAGTTGGGGTTGTACACCTAATGTTTTCCTTCTGCTAATCTTTTCTTCTTGTTTTCCTCTGCTCCATATGGTTTATGCATGGGTAACTGTCTCTTTGGGAACTTTCTGCCCTGGCATATGTTTTCTGTGAGTCATAGTCCCTTTGGAAATGTCCTGCTACTGGTAGTGATCATCTATTACTGCAGGGCTAGGCCCTAGGGTATATCACCGTGTCCCGCAGCCGTAGGGAGGAGGAGTAGAGAAGATCCAGCAGGCAGGAATTGTGCAGCAAGATTGATTGATTTAATTATTTTACAAACTCTTTTATAGAATTTTTTCTTCATAGTCTAATCGGACAAGGATCAGCCACCCCTTGGGGTGATTGGCTAAAATTCTAAAACATCCGTTGTCAAAATATTTTTCTACTGTACCATAAACAAGACTTTTCAAGGCTGGAGGTGTTTGGCTGTTTACATAACTCTGCTACCTCTTCTGTGAGCGAGAAAAGTCTCTCACAGACTTAGAAAATAGCAAGAAAATCCTTGCTAGCAGCATTTTTGTATCTACAACCATCTATGGGCTGTAGCTCTTCAGGGGTGTCCCTACTCTAGTGTGCATCACTAGTGGACCACAGTCCCTTCAGGGCATCCTCACTGTGGGCTGCAGTCCATTCAGAGCACCTCTCTCTATGGAGAACCTCCAAAGGGCTCATCTCCATCCATGCTCTCAACGATGTCCCCATCCATTCTCTGTTCATCCTTTCCTGGCAGCTGTCACATTTTTTAAACATCTGGACAGAGGCACCATACGGTTGATTGAAATTTTGGTGTGGGACATGGGGTGCACAGCTAGAAACAGCTGTGATTACACAACACAGCTGTGGAATGCCTCCCTGCAGGGCACCCTTGCACCCCTTGGATACAGAAACCCCCACAGTTTGTGCCCAAAACCAGCTGAGTGCTGTCTCTTGGCATAGCACGCTGTGCCCCTGCAAGACAAACTTTTACTGAGTGGATTCCAAAGACATTCCAGGGTAGTTCAGGGTCTACCTAAACAGTAAAATCTGTTTTGTTTTGTTTATTCTGTAGTTGTGTCTTGTTCTTTGATATCTATGAAATACTTAAAACTGATATAGAAATCAATTGCATTTCTTATTTGTTAGTAGAAATGTCTCTTTGGAAATGGTTCCTCCTCAAGGATTTTACTGTGTCCACTGGACATAACAGTGGAAAACAGAGGAGAGAAATTAAAATAAATGGAACTGTGAGTGTGCTCAGAAATTATATGTGATAATGATTTGTTCATGACACTGACTTCCACTGAAGAAAGAAAGTGCTTTCAATTACAAAGATGAGTTTTGCAGAGCAATGGGTTAATATGAAGACTGAGGAAATGCTGCTCATCACTGGAGCATAGCTGCTGTAATGACTTATATCTGAAGCTGGTGATAGGCACCAGCTTTTTCTGGTGTAAATGCTGCAGTTAATTTCCTTTTCATAAACAAATACACTACCAGTAGTTGCTATGTTTTCCATGATTCTCCATAGTCTCTTATTTGACTTCTAGTATCCATTCAAGAGCCCTTAATTTTTCTTTTTAATTTTTTTTTGTTACATTTACATCTCGACGCAAAAGATCAAGATGTAAATGCTGTAGTTAAAAAACTCTGGGCAGATGAGGAAGGTTCTTCAATGAAGTCACCTGACTCTGGAGTAAGCTAATGGATGAAATAAAAGTGAATTTAAACTGCAATTTGCAATGCTTGCCTGCTAAGAAAATCTTTTTTGTATGTATGTTACTGCTGACAGAATTATATTAATAGAAAGGTTAAAAACTAGAGAAATCAGCAAGAAAATGAGAATTTGAACATTCTTGGTTTAAATGCACACTGGAGACACAAGGAGTTCAGGGTCCATTGTGAAGCATTCACTGAATGACCTAAAGACTTGAAAATGCATAGGAACTGTGGTGATGGCTGCCTTACATGAAGCAGAAATAAGCATAATTGTACTCATTTAAATTGTTGATTAGACATAAAAATTTAAAAGGCAAGTGGAGTTTTTTTTTTTCCTGACTACTGATCACAGTTAATAGGAGCAGATTTTTTTACAGCTGAGAGAGTCTGAAGACATCTGGGTCTCAATAATAATTAAATTTGAGACACAAATCATCTCAACAAAATGATGATCATGCTGGCATTTGTTTTGCAATTCTTCTTGGCTGGTATGTTTTGTTTTCTGGCTTGCTTCTCTAGTAGCAGTGTTGGAGGGGTCAAGTCTGTTACATGTCAGGCTTGGTTTTAACTTGTGTTGGGGCTCTTTTTTGTTGCTGTGAATTCGTTTTTAAAATTGTAGGTGTTTTATTTCACAGAACGTGCATGTGGTTCCTCTTAGATGGGATCTTTTGAAATACTTAATCTGACTTCTGAATTGAACACTATTCTGGGTATGAATGAAAGAAACGTAGTTTGAAAGGTAAAGGGCTGAAGTGAAATGAAAATAAAGTTCAGGTGACATAATGTGGCCCTCTTATGAAAGACCATCCTAGGACCTGTAACTCAACTGAGAGTAGGCTGAGGACCAGAGGCTTTAAAAGCACCTTTAAATACAGCTTCCTTTGAGGGTGGAGGAGCACGTTCAGGTGACCGACAGAATGCACCTCTACGGATGAACCACATGGTGTCAGGAAAGCATAGCCCAGCAGTGCTCAGGTGTTGCGATTTCAGTCAGGCTGGATGTGGCTAACGTGGTGCCATCTTATCTTTGTTATGTGGCTCCAGTAAAAGCCTGGCCCTTCTACTTCTTTATTCTTACTTTTCTTTTTTTCTTGTTTTTCAATCTTTAGGTTTTCTTGACCCCTACCCCCCACGCTCCCACAGTCTTTATCTTGCTCTTTAGCTGCATATAATTTTTTGCTAAAATGCTGGACATAAATAATGAAGTCCTGCTGGTAAAATAAAATCCTGCTGGCATACATTTGGCAGGAGTTGTGTGCAGGCAACACAAGCCTTTCCTGGCTTTTTTCTGTGTTCAGAATTTTGCCCAGAATTGCAGCTTGAAAGAATGAGTCTTAAAGTAAGCTCTCTGGCTTTAACATTATTTATGTGGGGTAGTAAATAAGTAGGTTATGCATCTACTCAAAAATTAACAAAACTCCCCATTATTTTAATTAGGGAAAAAGATGTTATAAATTGAGTAAACATCAAGGAGGGCTAGGTAACAACCTAATTTTTCAAAAGGATTTTAATTACTTGGTTCTCCCTTCCCTCCCTTCCCCAATACTTTGTTTCTAACCTTTACACACGCGTTCAGCAAGGTCCTCTCCATCAGTCCTCCCCACCTCCCACTTAATGAACATTATACAAAGCCAAAGCAGCAACAATTTTAATATCTCTGTCCTGGAAAAAGCACAGTTCTTGTTGCACTGTGCTGCCACTGTGCTGCTTTGAGCATGGAAGGGTAAAAAAGAAAGTAAGGAATGGGTCTGATGAGCCAAGAGGAGAATGCAATATAGAAATGTGGACACATTTCTAGCCAAGAACTTCCTCTGTAGAAATATAGCATGCTATATTTAATGTATCTCAAATTAAAACATAGAGCCATATCTAATACCAGGGTGTGAAGGTATTTTAGAACATCTGAAATCTAGGTGTGTCCCCAAATTTAACAGCTTGTGTTTGTGTTAGAAAGTATTACAGCTTCTTAAAAGCCCTTGCTTCTCCTTCAGACAAAGCAGAACTTACTCTGACACCAAGTAGGTTCTTCTGGATACTCAGCAGTTGCCAGGTGTGCATGTTTTTGTGCCAGCATACTCAGTAGAAAATTCACAGTACAGTTTTGTGCAAGTGTCTGCTGCAACAAAAAAGAAGTTTAGGTTGTGACTGCCTTTTCAAGGAAGCATTCATCAGAAGATATGTTTGTCCAATAATGATTTAATTTTAGACTGGGATTTACTGGAGTGATGATTTGGGGAAGGCATGCACTGAGAGAATAGAGTCACAAAACCAGAATGGAGTAGATCCTATTAACTCTAGATTGTCGCTGCCTAAAATGAATACTGTCTGAATGCTGACTCTTTCATGCCACAAGAAACCCTGTCAGAAAAAAAACCCCCAAGCAATTAAAAAGGATGATAAAGCACTTTTGAGTTAATAAATTGAAGCTGTAGTGAGGTCCAGAAAATGGAGTCCTCAGACTCTACTTCTGATTGATGTATTAGCTGGGATATTTTTCAGAGTATGGAAGGAAAAAGTGATACATGCTAATGCAGATTGTATGTCATGTATGCAGTCTTTCTTATTATCTAAATAATTGGCTGTTTACACCACTTTGCTTCCTATTACCTAGCTAAAGCTTCCTGATACTTCAGTGCTATAATTCTTTGAAATCTGATGCAAATACATTTAGAACTCAAATATGAGGTTACAAAGCATTGTGGCTTACAGGGAGTTTCCACATACCACACTTTTAATGAAGCTTCCTATCCATTTCCTTTATGACTCAATTGATCTCCCCAACCTTTGGCATGGCATTCTAGTACATTTGCAGCTTTTCCTTTTTCCTAAATCAAAATTGGCCTATGGCTATCTTAACCATTTTGATGTGGAAACTTCAATTTCTGTCCTCCAAGGCTATCAAAAATAGTTAATTTTGGAAGGAAAAAGTCTTCATGAAATAAAGAAGAAGGAAAAGGAATATATAAAGCTACAGTACAATTTGCACTTATAATATGCTGTATCCCTGTCACTGCCCTTACTCTTTACACATCCACTCTGAATTAAATAGTCATTAACATTCCACAAAGTGCAGTGTATAATAGGGATTGTGATGCTGATTCTGGGCAAATGGTAGTGTGAACTTCAGGAGGTTTTTTAATATTCATTTTACACACTTTGAAAAAAAAGACAGAACGTGTTTTTGAAACTTCACTGCACATCTGTGGATCATTGCATGTATATTGTGAGCCCTAGTGGCCACTCAGCAAGCTGGGCCAAATCTGCCATTGGTTATAATGTTAAAAATCTGGATAAATTACATTCTTTTAAAAACAGAGATAATCTCTTTACACCACTGTTGTGGAAGGCAGATCAGGGGCCCACTGGTTGTTTTTGGCTGCTGTAATCGGTTGATGGTCTGTGTGTAATGATATCACAGGCCTGCATTCTCAATTGAATTTGCTGTTTTTAAAGACTTATCTGATAGTCTCCTTAGGAAGAAATAAAGAAAGAAAAAGAAAGGCATGCCAGCCTCTTCTGCTTTTGGCAGAGCCTCCTGGTCTCGATCTTCTACAAGTACCTGCTCCCTTCAAGGGCTTTTCTTATCCTCCAGGTCAAAGCCTCAGATACTCTCAGATTTTCTTGCCTATAATGCTGGGTTCTAGGTAAAGGTTTTGTATGGTTGAGTATCAATGTGTTTTGTCTCAGAAACTACAGGATCACCTCTTACTGTTTATATTTTGCAGTATATCCTTTGTGAGTGCTAGAAATCAAACCTAGTTCTCAGGTGATAGAACATACCGCTGCACACAGATGTGTGACAGGTAGTCTGATAAATTGATTTTGGTTTTTATTTATCCTGAGTTATGTGGTTCTGGTTGCTCTTTCTGATTTGCTTAGTCTATGTTACACTGCATCAACATGATTGTTCTTCTAGCTATGGAAGTTTCAGGGTTAATTTTATACCAAGCTATATTCAAAGGAAACAGATGCACAAGAATGTTACTGGGATAAATGATTTTTGTTTGTTCCTGTATGTCTACTGTCAGCAGAAGCATGTATGAGGTAAGATTCTCTATTTCATGGTCCATAGTATTTAGAATCATAGACCATTTCTCAACTAACTGTAGTTAGGGAGAAAACTTTTGTGCCAGCTGACATTGTTAACTAGTTCACTGTCTGAGTATAATGTATGGTGGTTGCAAGAGGTGCTTTGTGAATGTGCCAAAGATGTATTCTTTTTAGTTACAACTTCTGGAATTAGGGGAATATATTGAATCACCTTTATACAGTGACTGGAAAAATAACCTAAGATATTTTTCTAACCTTTGCCACCACAGTTTATAGGAATTGACATTTATAAGACTTTATTCTGAATCACTGACATTATGTGACAGTATATTTATTCTTTCAATGATGCTGGTAACAAAATTGCTCAGTTCATAATGCAGGTTGTTGATTGCTCCTATCTGCCAACCCAGTCTGTGACTGGAATTCTGAACATTTCTTCCTAATTTCATTGGCCCCATCCTGGTTGGTAGCAATGATTATTTTAAAGAAGTTATATAAGAAAAAAAAAGTTAAATGATTTCCTCCCTGGGGCAAAAATTGAGGAAAAACTCTGTAATAAAAATTTGATCGTAAAGCACTAAATTCGTAAAAGTATATAATGCAGGATGTAGTTGATCTGTACAGAACTGCAATCAGTGGGTGTAGTTTTGCCTAGAAGTTTGCTGAAATTTAGATACGCTTTAATGCTGTCCACGTCATTAATTGTTGTCTTCCCTGATGGGAGAGACATTCAGATTTTTGCCAGGAGAAAAAAAGAGGCGAATGGGACTTCATGCTTCTCAGTCTCCAGATAGGTATTTATTAATTCTTATCTAAGGGGTACAAGCCACTGGCATGGCCTAGACACAGCACAGAGCAGAGAATGCAGCGAGAAGACAACTTATCAAGATTTCACAGCCCTTTTAAAGGTAAATTACCCAATGAAAACTTAAAATGCAAGATATTTGTACATTTCTACCAATGTCCAACAAATTCCTAAATCACATAGACAGGAACTGCGGAATTCTTTATCCACTCATCCCAAACTACTTCTACTGCAGAGTATGGAGTAGTAGAAGAAGGAGAAGAAGAAGGTTTGGAGAACAACAACAATCCTCCATTTTGATGGTTTTTGCTTTTATCTATTTACTATGCAAATAGACTTAAAAACGCTAAATTTTTCACCCTGTGGTAACCTCACATAGTATTCTATCACCTAATTCACACCACTGTAGACTCAAATTCTTCCCAGAGGGTAGGCAAAGTTTCCTGTAGACAAAGGCCAAAAACAGTGTTGTTCAGGGGGGTAAAACCCGTCAAAACAGGCAGAGAAATATTCTCTGCATTTTGGGTTCCTACATGCTTGATATATCAAGTACATGTAACTACTGGCATGTGCTTCTGGCATCTCTGTTTATGGTTCCCGTTCTTTCTACTTATATGAAAGCAACTGAATAAGCAATCAGTAAGAACTCATTGATTGTAGGTGGCATTAAATGCAGCCTGCAAACGCTTCCTCACAGCCATTGCTCAAGTACAACTTAATGTCAGTCCAAAGCTGTGTTCCTTCTGCTTACTAAACAGTGATACTCACGTTTTTGTTTTTATTGGTATACAGCTGTACACACCTGTAACTTCCCTTCCTGACACCTTTGATGACTTCACCTTGCGGCAAAGAGTGGCTGTTTTTATCGTTTTCACTGGCGGTAGTCTACAAAAAAGACCACGACCACCAATTAATCTGTTTAGTCTCAAGCTTGAGCAGTGCATACTCTGTGTTGAACTGATTAAAAGTGGGTGTCTTCATCTTTGCCTAACCTTGAAGGTATCACTGGGTGACCCCAAAGCTATCTTTTGAGGTGCAGTGGATTTATCTTTGCTCCTTTCTTCTAACACTGCAGCCTCATATTCTTGCTCACCCAAACCATGCTACCTGATGAGAAGTCCATTTGTCTCATTTCCATGTGGTGATGATGACTTTCATCCTACCTCTCATGTTAGTTGTGTTGACCACAGAGTGGCTGTCCATCAACGTCATTGTTTTTGGGGTTCATCAAAGCTTTTCATTAAATGTTTCATCAGCTTTTCAGCGAAGTCTTGATTTAAGTATTATGAAACCTCTATGAGGGTAGCCTTCATCAAAAAATAAGTGCAGAAGACCAGGCAGCCTCTTGCACCATGCCTGTCTTCAGCGCAGCTGTAGCTTACCAGTGGTCATCCCAATTGATAAATATAAGAGTAATATTGCTAGAGAGTGTACTAGGCTTTGTTACATCACAGTTAAAAGGCTTTAGGGCTGGCACCACTTGACTCAGGAGAAAAAAGATTTCGAGTTTGAAGTTTGGAGGTTGTTTAATACTCTACCAGGAGGACAAAAATTGCTTCATCCACGAATTGACTCTATAGAAAAAACCCAAAAAAATAAAATTGAAGTGCAATAGCTGGAAACTACTCTTAATGATGAGAATAAACAGAGACTAAGCAAGCAAAAGGCCACAAAAGGAGTAACAGCCAGAAGGGCTCAATTTTTTATTTCCTGAGTATTGTGGTGATATGACTCATATTTCTGGGGCTTGTTTTATTTGGTATTGATTGATCACTTCACAAAGAATTCCTGACTCATCTGAGCTTGTTGCTAAATGTCTAATTTTTTGAAAGAAATTTCATGTTTGGAAACTCGCCAAGCTGACACAACTGTATGTCTGTGTCTACAAATTGCTAGTTCTTAAGTAGGAGAACTTCAGATTTTCCCCCATCGTCCCACTGTTCTTCTTCAAACCTGCCCTAAAGGATACAATGCTCTGAACACAATAAATGTTCAGTCACCTTGCTTGTTGAGTGTGGTCTTAACTGTGAAACAGAGGACTTCAGCAGCTATATACTTCTCATAAAATGGAAGAGAAAAGTATATTTATTTGTTTGACTTCTGATTTGAAGCAGGGCTTTAAGAGTGAAAGGTTTTTTGTCTTACTGCCCAACTAAGATATCCCAATAGAGATTCAGTGGGCCCGAACTCTAACATTCTATCTGGCAGCGCATCCTGCGTATAAGAATCTCTGCTGCTTATGCATCTTTTTATGTTAAACATCCATGCCAGCTCCGAACGGAGTGGTTCTCGAGTACAGCAAACCTTCAGGTCTTTGCAGCATGCTCTGTCAGGGAGAGCTCCACAAGATGGCAATGTGTATCCAGAATTTGTTTCCATCTGCTTTAGAGACGGAGCTCTTCCACGTGCATCAGCAGATTTTGCTGGTGGAATAAAATATTTAAAGGTTCCATATGACAAAACCTCGATTTAATTAAATAATTTTGATTATTTTGCTTAAATTAAAATCATTGTGCATTGTTTTAATGTTGCCAGATTAATGTGCAAAAATAGAACTGCTTTGTAGAATAGATGTTATTTTCCCCTGACACATTCCTTATCATAAAATTTATCTTTGATCAGACAGTATTATTTTATTGAGACAAATGACTCTGTATAGAAAATTCAAGTAATTATGTCCATTCATAATTAAAATAATACCCTTCTTTAGAGAAGGGGTCATTGCACATTAATTGTTCCTGTCTTTGTATCACTTTCTCTGCTCAGCTTAGTTGAAGATTGCTTTTGAGAGCATCCTGACTCATACATGTAAATTGTAAACCACCTATAGATTAGGGACATCTTTGTGGGGCAGAGAAGTGAGCAGGGTGGAAGTTCTCTTGTCAAAAGAGATGGGCAAAGAATACTTTCCTGGTGATGAAAGACAGGGAAAACTCCCTTTCAGCCTGCATAGAGGGTAATCCTTGCTCCTTTGTTGCTGCTGGGCTCTGGTGCCTTCCTTCTTTGCGTGGAGTAATGGATAAGCAGAGGCTGCTGGTCCCAGGGTCTGGGTGCAGTCGTAGAAGGGGAGCAGAAGGGCTCAGAGGCTGCATTTCACCACAGAAGCAAAGTGGAATCAGGGTGATACAGAAGGAGGCTGTTTTAGCAGATTTTTAAGTTTATAACAGACTCATGAAAAAATGAAGCTCATTTGTGAGACAATGAAAGAAGAGGGAGCAGGACTGTGAGAGAGAGGGAGAGAAAAACAGTTCCTCCAGAAACACAAGGCTATTAAGACCTGGTTCCCAGTGGATGACTGTGCCTTATGGGGTCTAATAAGTATGAGCTCCAATCTAATCTTGGCTGGCAGTTGGAATATTCAGAGACTGCTGGGGAACACCAAGTTTCTTTTTCTGGGGGTATCTCAGGTGATTAATAATGTCAGAATGCATGCCTTAGCCTCTCCATCTCTGGGTCGCTAATGCGGCCTCTCTCCTTTCCTTGCCTGCCTATTTCCAAGAAACTTCCTTTGAGGCCCCTTTGTCTTATTTGGCTGAAATTGAACATAAAGTTCAAATATTGCCAAAGGGAAAGACTGGCAGAAACAGACTGAGATATGGGCACACAGCAAGAGTTTGTAAAAGCAAGTTTTCATCCTTCATGGTGGTGGTGGTAAAAACAGAGTAAAAAATTTCAATTTCTCTTCTTCAACTTAAACTTTTGAGGACACACAAGGTCAGTACTGAGGAAATGAGGCTGAACTGTATCTTCTGCCACACATGAAATGACATGTATTTTAGCAATGATGCAACTATTTTGGGAGATGGATGTTTACTTGTATTGGATTCCTCAGGATGTATGGAAATGCACTTTCTGTGCTAGTGGGTTGCTTGTCTCTCCTTTTACTCTCCTGGTCTCCTGAATTGACAAGAGCCAGCTAATTTTCACCACTAGAGCATCTGAACAGTTCTTACTGTACATGGTCACTGATTTTCCTATAATAAAGGCAGCTCTGTAGAAATGCACATTGCTGAGGAAATCTATTGCAAAATACTTGCTTCTGTGTAACTTAACCTGTGAGCTCTAAGCATGCATCTTTAAAGATTTCATTCTGGTATGTTGTTGAATGTGTTTTAATTAGTTTAATCAAGTCAGAAACTCTTCACACGATATTGCTGCCCAGCTTCATTGTAGTTTGTCTTTAGAAAATACCTAGGAATTTTGTGGTATGCTGAAACACCTTAATTTTCAATTTGCTGAAAACACTCAGCACTTTCTCAACAGCATTTCAAAAATATATCTTTTGGTAACATAAATGTGCAAGGTAACACATGGGCTTGTGGAGTTATCTGAGCCACCAGTGGAAAATGCCTATTTATCCATGCTTCTATCTGGTAGCACAAGTGGTTTGCATATTGCTATGACACTGGCAATATGATTCTCATTTCCTGACACTCTTTGGGTCATGCAAGGCTAAAGTCACCCTTCTTGATTCTTGCTGTATAAACTGAAGTTGAAATTTTGACTTCAGTGAAGGCAAAATAATATTCTTACCTACCTTAATAGAAACCCAATAGTATGGTTTAGGCCCTACTATCTGAGAAACTTGTTCTGAAGGACTTAAACCTAACTAGGCAAAATGAGCTTGGGTTGGGTTTTGTTTGTTTCTTTGTGGCTTTTTGATTGTTTGTTTGGGGTTTTTTTTCAGTCTGAGGGTGGGTAACTGAAATACAAGGAAGCTACGTGGGACTTTTCAAAAAGTGCACAGCTGATAAGGAGTAGTACCTGGGAACTATCAGAAATGCCGGTGTATAACACCTGTTTACCATCTTTATCAGTGACATGGACAGGGGGATTGAGTGCAGGTCCAGCAATTTTGCTGAAAACACCAAGCTGTGTGGTGCAATCTTTTGATGCTGAAGGGCAAGGGATGCAATCCAGAGGACCCTTCACAGGCTTGAAAGGTGGGTCTGTGCAAATCTCATGAAATTCGACAAGGACAAGTGTTGTGAGAGCTGTGGGAGAAGGACCCGGGGGTGTTTGTTTATGAGAAACTCTACATGAACCATCATTGTGAGCCTGCAGCCCAGAAATCCAGTTGTTTCCTGGGCTGCACCCAAAGCAGTGTGGGCAGCAGGGTGAGGGAGGGGATTCTGTCCCTCTGCTCTGCTCTGGTGAGACCCCACCTGGAACACTGCATCCAGCTCTGGGGTCCCAGCACAGGAAGGACATGGACCTGTTGGAGTGAGTCCAGAGGACGGCCATGAAGATAATCCAAGGACTGAACACCTCTCCTTTGCATAAATATCAACCCAAAAATGAAAGACTTATTTAAAATTGGAGATGTGGTAGATGACAGCATCAGCAACATATGTCACTCAGCATATGAATAAATCAAGTCCCATCGATGGCTAATGAAAGGCTTTTCAATATGCTTAACACTAAATTACTTTTGATTAAAAAGCTTACTGGAGAGACAAATGTAAACTATAGCTAGGTGCTCTCACATTAGACAGTTATGTGCTGAATCTAATTTGAAATGGATAAGTGCTAACACATTTAATTTCCTGCATACTCAGTGAGACAATGTTCGCTTTTTTTTTAAAACAGTAATTTCGAGTGAGCCTTTCAAAGTGCTTGAGTCAGCATCACAGCAAGAGTGTTTGGAAAGATGATCATGCAAATGGAACTTCAAGTGATTTAATATGCTCACTATCACAGGTAGATAGCTTGATCTATAGCATACTTAGAATGATGGAACAAGCTGTATACATCAGTGGTGTATTTCAAGCTGTTAGTATTCTCAGCAAATAATGTTTAATATGGGTTTATCTTTAGTCTGGAAAACTTACCAGAAAGTGTGATGAATAACAAAATTATGGAAGCAACAAAATAAATGAGATTGGATATCTGGTTGTAATAGCAGACAGGAGAGAGAAAATAAACTGTCTGGGTTGCACTGTAACTAGTTTTGAGCTCTTTATGCTAAATCATGTCAGAACAGTGATTTCTTTTGATTATTCCTCAGACTGGAAACTTGAAATCTAAGAAAAATAGCATGTGTGGTACTAGTCATCACAGAAAGGAAAGCATATAGCTATGTGGGAAACGATGCAACACTGAGTTCAGGGTCAGTCAAAGAGGAGAAGCAAGTACCTCACTAATAGGTGAGGTAATGGAAGTACGGAAATAGGCAACTTTATACTAGAAAAGGGTGTTTCTTAATGGAAAAAGCCTTGAGGTGAAGGCAAGAAATGCTGTGCACTGATAAAAGCTTTTTAAAAAAGTAGACTCTGTAATCATTTTCAAAAATATAGCTGATTCTCTTTGTGATTGTTTTTGCTCAAGGGTTGCATTCCAAACAGATATTGCATTCTAAACAAATTAATAGGCATGTTTCCTGTCCTAGCATCCTTTTAAAACTGCCAGAAAGCAATGAGTATGCTCACTCTTTACGCAGTGGCACTCCCACATTAGATATTGCCCTCTCTAGCAATCAGTATAAAACTTGCCTTTCAGAAATTAAATGGGTACCTGTTTAAAAAAGGATGTAGTCCTTACAGCTCTGAAAGTCTGAATAGGTAGATACTATTATTTGCACTTTTGGGGGCACTTAAAGTGATTTTGAAATATACTGATATTGCTAAATTTTTCAATGCAGATTTATAGTTTGAACATAACTGATATTCTTACTTCTGTTCTGACCAGACTTTGGCCACAATCTCTGTGATGGCAGCAATCTGCTATCTGGTTTGGTTGTCTGGCCTGTAGCAAAAAAAGGAGCCTCTGGACTATAGTGAGACAGGGTAGCAGCTGAGTAGACACAGGTCTATGCTGAACTGAGCAGGAATAATAGATTGAACAGCTCCAAACCCACTGGTTTATTATGATTTTTGTCCCTGAAATTTCTGCTCCAGATAACTTTTCTTGATAACAGTTTTTCTTGTGTTTTAATCTGGTTGCAAGGAAATTAAAAATATAACTAAATAAATATGTTGAATTTAATATTATAGAAATTACTGAAAAGTTTACTTTGAGAGGAACCCTTGGAAATCACCTCGTCCAACTTTCTATTGAAAATGAGGCCCTGGATTAGTTTATGTAGGACTGTGTCAAGCTGAGTCTTCAGTGCCTCCAGCAAGGAAGATTCCACCACTTCCATGATTTAATTGACACGGAATCAAAGAACAGTTGAGGCAAGATGGGATTTCTGGAGGTCATCTGGCCACCCCCCTTGCTCAAACAGGTTGCCCAGGACTGTGTCTTCATGTGAAGTATTGGTTTTGCTATATCCAGATCAAGTTTCCCCTGAAGCAACTTGTGTATCTTGTATCTTCTGGCACCTGTGCATTCCTGTGCAGAGAGTGACTTCATCTTCTCTGCATCTGCCCGTCAGCTACTGGAATACTGTCATAAGGTCTCTGCTGAGCTCTCCCTTCTCTAGGCTGAGCAAATCACATTTCTCCAATATTTTTTTGGTATATCACATTCATGAGTCCTCTAATCAACTTTGTGGATCTTTGTTGGGCCCTCTCCAGTTCTTCAGTGTTCTTCTTGAGCTGAAAAACAGGATGAAGTATTCCAGGTGTGGTCTGACAAGTACCAAGAGGAATAATGTCAGCCCCCAAGCTGTTGAGTTACCTTTGACTGACACAGTCCAGGACTCTCTTGTCCTTGTTACTGTCAGGGCACTCTGCTCACTCAAGCTTGCTGTCCCACAGGGACCTTCCTAGCAAGGCATTAAGTCCCCAGCTGAGCAGTTAGGTATATCACCAGACTCATCCATCTGTCTGATTTTAGTCAGGATATCTTCCCAGGTTCTCTTCCACCACTCTTTACTGCCTGCATGTGGATCTCATGTAAGAAAGATTTAAAATGTGTTGAAATGGTTGAATTTTTCTAGTCCAAGGGAAATAAAAAATAGTGCTCCTGTTAAAGGTTTAGAAAAAGGGATAGGTATGTTATGTCATGATGTAGTAAGATTCCTGTCAGAAAAAAGATACCCCGAGCACAAACTGTACTTGAGCCTGGCCATTAATGAGGAGTCAACCTGAATACTTAACCATCCCATCTTTGAGGAACAGATGACATGCCATGCTGTTCTTTTTCTGTTCCATGAATCATTTAATTAAAAATAGGTATGTGCATTTTATCTACAATTTACCTAACTGCTAGCACCTTTTTTTAATTTTAAAGTATAAAAGAAGAGATACAAAAGAGATACAACAGGAGGTACAGAAGAGATACAACCAACTCTCCAACCCATGTGTCAGCCTCTACATTGATTCCATTTTAGTTTATCTGGTGAAAAATCCCAGTCCTTTATGTCAAAATTGATTACATCATACATCTTCTGTTTCTGATGTTCATATAGGCTCTTTAGCCTACTGAGACAAATGTCTGTTTTTCATGTTTCAACACCACTACTGTACCTGTGGAAAAATGTGTACTCTTATTGTGCTCAACCCAACTTGGTGTTAAAAAGTACTCTTTTGTTTAAATTCCATATTGTGGGATAATAATAAATGGACATATTATTATTAATAATTTTTTACAAAATCTTAGATTAATCCATGCACTTATGCTTTAAACTGCCCTCTATATTTTCTGTAACCAAGAGGAGAACACCTTGTTATCAGGATAATGCAAATAGTAGTGGAAGAAACTATAGTCTGTACTTCATTTGCAAAAACCTTTAAAAATATGAGCTCTGCATTTAATAGAAATACAAGAAAAAGTTAATATTTGAAAAGGAAAAAGTAAATGTAATACATATTACATGAACATATTGTAGTTGTATATGTAATCTGAAATCAAATACTTTAGAAGAAAATATGACTCGAGTTTGTAACAAAGGCTGATGTTTATCAGATCAATCTCTATTCTGTAGCTGACTGTGAATTCTCAGATAGCTGGGTAGTATTTAAGAGAGAAGACATCATTGCGTACCACAAGAAATAAGAGGTGGGAATTAGAAAAAAGTTTTTCGGGATGGGCTGTGTACTGTGGTTTTAGAATAACATAACATCCCTCCACAGCACTTTGTTTTCCCACTTCTCACCACCATCGAATAGGGTGTGCAGGCCCCCTGCACTGCACGCAGCTCTCACCAGTCGTTTCATTATCTTCTGCAGTAGTGCTTGCTCAGCTCACTGCTTGCATTGCAGTAGTCGGTGTATTACAGGGGGTTTACAGGCTCATTTGAAACCTTTTCACACACAGTTACACCAGCAAAGGTACCCCCGACCGAGGCATTTTTGCTACAGTTTATGAGATTTAAAAGCATAGGATTGGCACAGAAAGATACTCTGGGAGACTGGGATTGTGGAGCCCCTAAGAGAAGTGAGTCAAGACTGAGACAGGATGAAGAGCTGAGATACAGATTAGCAGCCTAGTTACTATAGTGATGAAGAGGAGTGTTATCTTGAATATGAATGTCCTTTTCAGTGCTTGACAAAATAGGTGCCTTTTTCTAAAATAACAATATAATTTGCAAAAGAAAAAACAAAAAGGCAAATGTGTAAATTGAGTATGCTGCTTTCTGTCATATGCATATTTATTTCACAAAGCTGCAATGGTAATAACCACAAACAGATCTGGTACCAGAAAAAAATCCCTGTAAATAGGTACACAGGAGCTGTTATATCAATGAAGTTACTACTTGTTAACATTAATGTTTTCATGTAAATTGTTTACCTGGCAATATGTGGAATAGAATCTGTAATAATCCTGTTCTTAAAATCACCTCCCAGTTTCTGTTTTCTTCGTAAACATCTACAGCCCCTTTTGTGATATAACTCCCTAAAGAACTGCATTATCAATTAACTTGCCTGGCTTCATTTCCCAGCTGTACATCAGTGTCATGTTATGCTTTGAAATGTCTGTCTTCATACATTTTCCTGTAGGAAATAAAACCAAAATGATATTTTTTGAAGCCTAACTGAGAACCGATAAAACAGACATATAATATTTTCAGTACTGCAAAGAGAAAACTCACATTTCATACTGATAAAAATCCCTTCTGTTGAAAATTATGAACACTCTCTCTGGTAATATTTTCCCAAGAGGCTTTCAAATTTCTGTTTCAGTATTCTGTACTGCAATGCATGTGTTAATATTATTTTTTAATTATTTTATTGTATTGGATGTATTTCAAAGAAAGCTGTTTGTTACCATATAGGATGTTCCTCATAAAGATTATTTTCTTTCATAAAATGATTGCATGTTTTAGCCTCTCATCATCATGACACTGTTTAATTCTGCATTCTCCTTTTTCAAAAGATTTCTCACAGATTTGAATCCTCACTTTAAGCAGCAGAGTTATCATTACTCAAAGACCTACCATCATGTCTGGAACATTAATGCAGGTGGTAAAAACTTATCTATCTAATGGGTTAAATCTGCATGAAGGAAGAGCTTGGAGAGGGTGTTGCAACGCTAATTCAAAGGAGGTAGAGGTGGCTGGCTGAGGAATTCCAAGGTCCTCCTCCAAGGCAGTGCCCTGCATGTCCACTCTCTATTCCCTGGTTTGGGAGACTGATTTCTGCAGATTGAAAGCTCATGTATGTACAATGCTCATTTAATCTTTGGCTGACTTGCTGACACTGCTGACAGAAGGGCAAGTTTGAGCCATCTGCAGTGGTCATGTTCTGGTGGACAACTTTGCTGTAGGATCTGATCTGAGATGGCCAGCTCATTTCACACAGATTACCCAACAGCCTCCAGACAGGGCAGTGCTGGTTGTTACCGACCTGGGCTAGATTCAAGCTAGCAGTTAAAGCATGAAAAGCTCCATATGCCAGTGTGTCCCCTGAGCCATTAGGTGACATATGGTTTCATTCTCAGAAAAATGATGCTAAGCTGATCTGAAATTATGTATGCAAAGGTTAAAGGCGTCTTTTGCCGCACCTCACGGGAGCTTTTTACAGATATTTATATCACAAGGGAGAGATCCATAGTGTGGAAATTATAAATGCTCTCATTCATTTAGTATGCCCATTCATATTAAATTGAATGAACATTGGTATCCTCAAATGACTGGAGAAGCCTTTAGGCCTTACAGTAGTTTTTTTAGCTTAGGTTTCTTGGTGTGTTTTTTTGGTGTGTGTTGTGTTGTTTGTTTTTTGGGGCTTTTTGGGTTTTTTTTTTGTTTTTGTTTTTGTTTTTGTTTTTTGAGGCTGGTGAGAGTAAAGATATTTGCACATTTATTTGTTGTTTTCATTCAGCTATATTAATTGCTTATGAAAAATATGTCTATTAATTTAGATTCTATCTACAGTTGCCATGTGTCCTCTACAGAATTCTTGTATAATCTAGCCAACAGAACTCCTAAATCTATCTTTGCTGCTTTTAGCTGATAGGCACAGCTGAACTCCTGTTTCTGTACTGCTCCAAAACACATTCAGAAAATCTTCTGAGAAAATTGTCAGAGGTGGTTGGAATATGCTATCTACAATTGAAGATCATGTTGAAATTGTAATTTCTTCCAGACTATGGATAAAATTTAAAATATTTAATTTTCTTTTCCCATTTGAAGGAGTCCTGGTATCTAAACAACACAGACATCAGCTTCACCTAACTTACATTTCACACAGTCCAGCAGAAAGAAAATCAGTAGAGTCTTTTCCCTTCACTCACCAAATATTTTAGAAATCTACTAAAATTGGGCTTTAAGTATACGCACATTTAGAATAATGTGATCTCATGGATAGGTCTTTATGCCAGTCAGAAAGACACCAAGTGGGAAAAAAACCCAGGCTCATTTACACCTATGGCTAGATTTGCAAAGAAATAATTCCACTGGAAGGAAACAGAAGACTAGGAGAGCTTAGGATCTGTAGTCACAAAAATCTGGTCACTGATAAGACTTCCAAGACTTTTCCAAGAGAAAGTCTTTTTCTTCCAAGAGAATTGCTTCTGTATTTACCCTTACTAGTTCTCACCTAAAATGCTTATGGCATAGTCATTTAAGTTGGAAATATGGCACAAAACTTGAAGCAGGCCTGGTGATTTCACTGAGAGTTTTGCTGTGTTTTTATTCTCCTCACATTTCCTTCTTCTTAGTAAGCAGTGTAAGTGCAGATACTACAGCGGGCATAGGAGACATGTCATTATTAAACGGTGTGGGTCTACAGCTGTTGCACCAAAGAAATGTTACTTCTGATGCCCCTAAACTTTTTGTTGTAAATATGTCTCCAGAAGAATAAAATAAGATTGTTAAAAGAGGAAAGCTACATGTGAGGGCATGCCTCAAGAGGAAGCAGGGAATGATTGAAGTTTCAAGAGAAAGCTATAGGAGAAAAAGTCTTTTATAAACCACAGAGAAGCCTGGAGCATACTCTGTGGGATCTGGAGGAAGAGATAAAACCAAGGAATAAAAAAGTGTTCACTCATAGAATGATGTAAGCTACCAGGAAAAGAAGAAGTGGTTGTAAAGAATAAAAATATGTATCAGACATTTGCTAGAAATGAAGGTGAGACAGATTAGGAACTAATTTTGAAAGAGATCCTGTCAGTATATAAATTGGTTTATAAGCAGCATGAATGGAAAAGGTGTTTTTAGCCTTTATTGCAAGTAACAGTAAAGAGCACATATTTTAGTAATTAATTTCCATATGCTAGTTTTGTAAACACATTATGCAATACTAATTAGTCCAAAATTTGAGCTGAAAATTTTAGACCACCATGGGCAACTACTCAAACTGAAATTCTGGCTGCTGGAATGATTCTGAGGACTGAGTATATGAAAAAGCCCACACTCAGTGTATTTTGCTTTACTTTGTTTTTGTGCCATGTCACTCTTTTATTCATTTTTCTACTCTATGCTAACATGTATAATTAACAGCAGTTTGTTCTGTTTTGTTTTTCTCCTAGAGCAGTCTACAAAAGCTACCACTCTGTGTTTATGTAGCTCTCTTAATCATAACCATGAAAAGGGCTGCTACAGAAGCTGTCATGAGCTGGTCAAGGGTCAGTGCTAATTAACAGAAGGACTTGTAAGAGGAATAGTGTGACTCTGAGATCAAGGTTGGGATGTTTGGACCAGAAAAGAGCTAGGCAACACTTTGCTTCTTTTACTGTGACAGCTCATAAAGCTGCAGAGGAGGAAGCTGCAGTAGTAAAGATGAGGATATGAAACAGATGTGTTAGGATTTCAGTAGTGATGCTCTTCAGGCAATGGCCCTCCCAGTCTGCTGCTTGATGGGTGATAAATAAGGAGTGAGGGCAGACAGCTCAAGGATCAAGTTCAAGGTTCAAAACTGGGTCCAATTTTTCAGTTGCTTTCCGTATTTGAGTAGATTCAATTTTAAGTGTAAACTAGCACACTTTCTCTTAATAGAAAAGCTGAAGATATAGCTGGGAAAGCAGTGAGAAAAACTCCAAAAATTTATCTGTTCGTGGGAGACAGAGGAGAGTAGTCACTTATGCCATTTCCTGAGTGTCTTCTGAACAGAAATGACAGCTGAAGATCATTTTATTAAAACTCATTGTACTGTCCCAGACTGATTTGTATGTCTTCTGTGGGAGGTCAGGGCTGTTTTATCCCAAGGTGACAGTTTTCCATAGGGAAAATTAATAATTTACATTCAGAATCTAAGCCACAGCTGAACTGTGTGAGCCTAAAGATTACATATATCTCTGCAGAGTGAAGACCAGGATCTGATATAAAATTATTTACATCAACCATGCATATACAGCTTATATACAGTGAGTCAGGCTTTAGCAGGTGATTATTCTCGCAGATCTGCTCTGATATTTGCTGTTTTATAGTCCAGGCCTATAAATCTTTGCCACTTTTTAGTGTTTTGCTCCTTAGAGAGGCTCATTTTTTTTTTTGACGTTACGAGCTGATATAAATTTAACCATAATTATGAATGGAACATGAATTATAAGCATTTTAAAGCCTCTTAACTTGATGTAGTTAAACCAACATTTGAATAATAAATAATTATTTTATGCAGTGAACCAAGGTTTTTTTCATTTGTACGTCTATTTCCAATAGGTGGCACTCCAATAATTTCTGTAAATACTATGCTGTTTAAGTCTGAACTCTTCCAAAAGCCAAGGAATCTGCAAATAATGAAAAATTGATTTGTAATTTTTTTTTTAGACATCATACAAAAATTTTCTGTGTTTATAAATTATATGTTCAAGGGTGAAAACTAGGGAAATAGCAGAGGAAGAGAAAGAAATTTCTGAAATTGTTTGTTTATAAAATTCTGTGTAATGTGTTATGGCAATTTTATTTTGTATTCTCCATTTATCTCCCAAAGCTACTACAGTCTTTGCCCAGGGTGTCTGGAGTGCCTGGCATGGAGACAGCTATACTGCCTGTGATACTCTGGAGTTTGATTCCACAAAGCAATGATTCTTCTGGCCCTTAGATGAGCTACTGCCAGTGAGAGAAAAAGGGAAAAAATAGAGCTGAAAGAGTTTGGCTTACAGGGGAGCACAAGAAGTAATTGTGATTCTGGATTTACCTAAATACACAATAATGGTAAAATATTCTGAGCATGATGATGTGGTTGCCCCTAAAGCTGAGCTGACTCCAATTCACTGCCATTCTTTGGCTGAAGAATAAAGCTAGGGAGAAATCCTGGCAACACTGAACACAATGGCAAAGCTTCATTAAATTGATAGAAGCTGAGATTTTACTTTGTAGCATTTACCGTCCATGCATCCATTGTTGTTTCTTGTGATATAGGGAATAACAGAGCTTTGTGGTTCTGAATGCTCTCTAAATCTAGTTTTGCCAAGAAAATAAGTGTGTGTTCTTCACTTTATATAATGCAAATTTGGTGACTCAGGATGGTTGTTCCATGTGCCCAGTAGAGTAACTCACAGTGCAAAAGCCTGGGGCATCTAATTCCAGAAAACTTGATCTGCCAAGCATCAGTAGTGTTATGACTGCAAGCTTGTTGTGTTGCTGGTATTATATGTATTTCACATGGATCTGTATTTTTATTCAGGATAGTCAATCCTGCACAGCAAACCTTTGGTAAAGTGAAAATAATATCTTGGTGATTTCTTAGTTAATGGGTGCTATTTTAGACATTTTGCCTGTCATTCTGGGCAACAGCTCATCCTTCATTCTCCCCAAAAGTTGTAAATTTGAAGGTAAAATACATTTTTAGTTAACTTATAGTGTAGTAACAAACATCTAACTTCATTTCCTAAGGCAGTTTGTCATGGTTAATAGAGGTTGCAATCAAAATTCCTGAAGGGCAGAAGTAGGGGTTTTTAAGCTAAACTTGCTGAACTCTGGCAGGACAAAACAAGACGTGGTATTAATTAAAAAGTCTTGTCATTGTATAGAGTTAGTTTTGTGTTGCAGTAAATGGCACAGGGCTTGACTTCACTGAAAATTTACCTGGAACACAGAGAGCTTTATCCTATATTCAGTGAATATTTTTTATTTTGATGGGATATGGAAACATCAGTACGCAAACCAAATACATAAATGTGCATTGTCTTATTGTGAAGAACTGTTTATAAGCCCATATTAAAGAGCTTTTCTGAACATCAACTGCAATGTAGAAAGACCTCTCTTTTTGTCAGCAGCTCCTTTACTATGCCCTTCAAATTGTGTTTGGTCAGAAAATCTCACTGCCTTTTTGTGCACTCTGTATTTGTTTTGATCAATCTGTCAAAACAAGTGACAACAACACTAGACCTAGACTGTGAAATATGCTCTATTTTTAGGTTTCTGTAAAAGGTATATGTCCTGTGTAACAGCTGTGGAGGAAAGGTATCATATGGAGGGATTCTAATTGTAAATTGAACCACATAATTTCTCCACCCCAAAATTAGCAATATAAGGTTAGACAGATTGGATTTCAAGAGCTATGACACTTTTCCCTCTGTTCCAGTTTACTTGTCCTTGTTTCATCTGGAGTGAAAACAAGCATGTTAAAAGGCAGTATAAAGCAGATAACTTCCATGAACAAACAAGCATCTTTTAGCATCAGGAGGGTTCAAAAAATCCAGCTATTTATCATGTTGCATATTTGTTCATTGCCTGGTGTCAATATGATATCAAAGCAATATGATCATACTTGTCGGGCAGAGAAGTGAATTTCTAGCTGTGTCTTCCTGGTGAAGGGTTCAAAGTTTTAGCTCCTCTTTTACCTCTTTTTCTAATCCTTTTGCCATCCTGAAAGGACTAAGCTTTGGCTCATTTGATAATCTGCTTTTCTTAACAAACCTGAAAAGTGGCTGACTGGACTTCATAGACTAAACCTGACTTTTCCTTGGTTCTGACCAAAGTGGTTTGCACAGGCTGGCTCTCTGTGACAGCTTCAACTGAGGATTTAGGAATCCAGCAGATCAGCTATGTCATATTTAGCTACAGGAGTTTTGGACATTACCACTCCCACCTGCCCATTTCTCCTTACCAGCTGCAGGTTACTGCATTTCCTAGCCAGGATGATAGAATGGAATTTACCTCTGTACTTCAGTTATCCCAGGTCAAGGACTCTCATTTCAGTGTAAAACCTTCACTCTTGGCTTAGGCTAGTTCACCAAATTGTACTTGTGTGCTTAGATGGGCTGGGAGCCTGGGAGCCAGGAAACCGGTACCAGTAATTAGATGTTGCAGTACTAAATCTGCCAAGACATCTCCGTGGGAACCCTAGAACACATCAAAATTGAAACTTCTACCTTGTGTTGCACCAATAGAGCAGTTTCTAAACCACAGTGCATTTATTTTTAACTTCTTGAAAAAAAAAAGTCATATTTACGCTTGAATTCTGACTCTTTGCTTTCCTTTTGCTTTGGACTCATCAAAACCACCAATATTTAGCTTGTAATTTGGCTATGAATAAATGCGTGAAATCTTAAGTGGGTAAAATCTATATGCATAATTGTTAAAATACTTTTGCTTGTCATATGGTGTATTTAGTATTGGTATTTGGTACATTATTTTTAATATACTGAATATACAGACAATATTTTGGTTAATTAATGCTCAGCATTTTGCTTTGTTCACATATATTTATATTTTTTATAATGTCTAAACAAAGCTAATTTTTAACAGAAAGCATGTCTTGCGTTTGGTTGTATTGAAGATCTAAGGTATACGAATAGTTGTTCTAAAGAAAGAAGGGTTGGGTGTTTTTTAAGATACACAGTTTTCACAAATACAATTTGACATGAAATTTTAGGATCTCTTTTGGATTTCCTCAAAAAAGCAATACCATGTGTGCTCCGGGAGTTATGTAGTATGATATAACAAAATCTTTTTTCAAGGAGTAGGTAAAATAATGTCAGTATATTTCCTGGCAGTTGGGGAAAGAGGTCAATTAAAGCAGGAATTTGGTTATCTGTGCTTATTAGCCTATCCCTGACTAACAAGGCAACAAGCTCTTGAGTTCTGGGAACTGAACTACATTGTGTTTAACTCTTTTACCCTGTGAGAATTGCACAGCTGCATCTTTTAATGATGCTTCTCTTTGGAGAGAAAAAAATGTTGAATATTGCCAGTACCGTCCTTCACAGTTTCTCTTTCAGCTCTGTCTGAAAAGCTTTCTGCTTTTACTTATTCCCTTGATGCAAATTTTATTGAAATCTCAGTTCCTTGTAAATTGAGATCTCAAACTATCTTTTCAATTTTATCTAGAGGAAACATAAAGCTACTGAGAATGACTGTTCCTCTTTCTCTTGTCACCCACTCTCAGTAACTCCACAGACAATGAATTATTATTTTACTCACTTGTGTGGCACCTTTGCTCTTCTAGCTGACAGAGATATTTATGTCTTACAGTGTGACTTGGAGGTCATTAATACTGGACTCTGAGAATCTGCCAATGAACAGAGAATATTCAAAAGTCAGGGCTCCTTGCAAGTCCTGTTGATTTGATGGAGAATTTAATCAGTGGAGATTCATTATGAATTTTCTGGATTTCCTTTGCTGCTAGAGGTAGCCAGAGAAAGACTCAAGAGTTCTGAATCCCTGGAAATCAAGGTCTTCCCAGTCAACCTTCAAAGCCTTGCCAGAATTACAAAAAACAGGGCAGAAAAGTTTAGTTTCAAGGTGGCTGCTCATCCTCAGGTCACATGACTCAATGAAAGAAGCATGGAGGCAACATACCACGGTTACATGGTGACACCTGGCAGCATAAACCTGGAAGTAGGGAGCTATACATTTTGTGTGTGAATTTATGATGAGTGCAGGGAAATTGCTTGGTGTGGGTGCAGCAGATTGCCCCTGGTGAGGGCTGCCATTAGCTAATCTGAATGTGAAGGTCAGCACGCACCTCTTCTCTGCTGCATTTCCAGTCCCAGTTTGACTCATGTGATGTTTCACTGTGCTCAGCCAAGGGTGCTTGCCCTGGGTAGCCAGGTCTCCCTAATCCAGCAGAAACCTCACCCAGGAAAAGTCTGGCTAGAGTTCTCTGGTACCAGAGAATTCCATTAATGTCATGTTTGCAGCTAACAATTTGACTATATTACTTAAAATTAGCACTGAAAGATCTTGCCTTCAGTTTCCATCGTCCATTTCTTTGTGGCTTAGACATGCCTTCTCTTGTCTTGGAGCTACTTGGGAGCACTGAAGAGAAACATTGCCTCGTGCACTGGCCAGGGTTTGTCCTGTGACTGTCCTCCTGCTGCAGATGATTGAATTTGGAATTGACATGAGAGCAGCCAGCAGTTCTCAAGTAACTTCAGTCAAATGCCATTTCAGGGTGACAGAGAAGAGAAAATCAAAGTGCCTCTAAATTCCTGTCCTCAGGGCCCTTTCCCATGTTGCCAGTCACAGATCTACTGGTCTGTTGCTGCTGCTCTCAGTAACAGAAGGGCAGCTTCAAGTAGCTGGGGAAGGCTATGAAAAGTGGGCTCAGGAGGTCGCTTTATCTCTTAGCCCTGCTAGCAGGGTGCCAGCTGTGTAGGCAGTTGCTGGGGCAGTCTTCTGTCTCACATGGCCTTCGTGCACAGATCTTTAGCATTTGGAGAAGATGATGAAGCCCGCCCTGCCCTGCTCCCCAGTCACCCTCAGTGACACAGAATAGAGGAGTTAAACAGGTCCTGTAGGAAAATGCAGAACTTATTTCCAGACTGAGGGAGCAGAAGCTCAGCTTGTCATGCCAGGGACTTGAATATCCCTTCTTTGTCCTTACTCTTCTGATAGACCCCCATACCCTGCATAAATACCCCCCATAAAAAAAATGGAAAGTAAACCAAAATAAACTTTTAAAATTTTTTTGCTCTGTAAGCAGCTTTATTTTGTGTTTAGTGTTTTCCTAGAACATGCGTGCCTGAGTTTACTGGGGATATGCTGAATCAGTGTTTTACATTCCCTAGCATGGTTTTGCTCTCTGATGTATTCCTCCTATAGCAGGGGAGCAGCCAGGTGAAATTGTTCAGAACACCAAATATTAAGAAACCAAAAGACAGAGTATGCTTACTGTGTTGCCTCCAGATTGGAGATGGTGTATTACAAACTGACATTTTCCTAAAATTGAGATTGCAATTGCTGAAGCGTTTGAAATAGTATGTCTGCACGTACTTCTTTTTGGAACAAAAACTTTATCTTTAGCTGTAATTTCAGTCCCCTATGTGGAAGGCTTTTGTTGTTTCAGTTATAATTGATTTAATGCTGCCGCTGGAAAAACCATGTTTCCTGCAGGCACAATTTACATGTATATGTTTAACTTGGTTTACATTTTAATCAACATGTTAATCTGGAGTAATTTGGAGTATCAAAAAACCTTATTGCTTGCTTTTATTTCTATTTTTTCCGGTGATTAAAAATTAATTTTCTGGAACAAGTGTTCCAAGCAGAATTTTCTTGCTAGGAAATATATATATGTGCAAGTCAGGAATTCCTCTGCAGCCTAGGAGATACAGCTTTCAGATCAGCGACAGATAGAGATTTCATGCCAGACCAGAACAAATCTCCTGAAGCCTGTCTAGAATTCAACAGAACTGACTAGAATTCATGCTAGAAGGCCATATTTTTCCCAATTCAAATTTTGATTTTTTTTCTTGACAGCATAAAAACCCCCAAACTCCTCTGTTCAAAAGTCCTGCAGCCTACCTGTGAACTCTTGTTGCCTACTTGGCAGCAGAAATATCAGATTTTCTTAAGGCTAGTTGAGGACGTCAGCCAGAAGAATTTGCACTTGGATGGTAGCCTTTAAAAGTGAAGTGCCAGCGATTCCAAATAAGAAAATACCTCAAAGTAAAGAAGCACAGATGGAACTAGGAACTGTAGCTGCTCAAGTTTACTGGCTTTTGTTGAAAATGATAGCTGAAATCTAGCAGTATTTGGGCTAGTCAGTATCATATTTTTTAAAACCAGCTTGCTGGGAGAAATGCTAGTGTCATTGTCAGGACTGGCTGTGTTCCCTGGTGATTCCAGGGTATGTAAAAACAGTGCCCAAGTTAAACTATAAATATAGCTGCTAAAGTAGTTCAAGGCATACTTATTACCTGCATCCTTAATCTTTGTAGTGATACATTAAGAGAGTGCTGTCAAAATCTCTGCAAGCTGTAAGATATATCTGAAACTACTTTGAGATGTTCTTCAAAGGTGCCCTGGAATAAAAAAACCAACCCTTTAGGTTTTGAGGCAAAGGAGTATTTTTAACTGCATCCACCAATTAAAGCAATTAAACATCCCATGGGACAATAATATTTTGTTTGAACATAGTCAAGTGTTACATATTAATTACTTCTAGGTGTTGCTCCTCATTATCTGTAGTGGCCAAAGGTAACCAAAATTAAAATAAACAAAGCATGTACAGAAATTGTCTTCACCAAATACATACTCCATTATTTTGAAATGGCTCCAAAGCGGCTTTTTATAAGTTGGAAGCACTGAAATTTGCCTGTGATTTAGGCATAAAACTTTTCAAACATGTGCACTCTGTTAGTTTGTTGATGGACTCATTCCACAGTCCTCTAGTACATATAATAAAGGGGTCATTAGTTCTGGGAAAATGGCATGTTTTTCATCACTGTAGCAGAAGTGTGCACATATCATAAATGGAGCCTGAAGGGATTTAGTTCCAGGTTATTAAGTGTTCATTTGAGATGGTGGATAATAACTGCTGTTTCTGATATTTTAGATTAGATGGCCCTTATTGCTTGTAGGGCTTATTTTCAGCGACTGTTAGTCTTATTATTACAAATACATATTAAATGACTGAAGCAGTATCAACAAAATCAGTAAATTCATGTGTTATCCAAAAGCTGGAAAGTATTGATTCATTAGTTAGCACTTTAGCATTAACAGAACTCTAACAAGAACTCTGCTGCAATGATATCCAGTAATTAATGAAACAACATTGTTATTTGAAACTTTTTACATGTAAAAATGAACAATTGCATGGATTTGTTCACTTACTAGGCTACATAAAAGCACCAATAAAAATCTTATAGAAAAAATTTCCCTAAGAGAAGCTGCAGTGGAATCACCATCATGCTGGAAAAAAAATTTAAGACATCAGGGCAAACATAGGTTATTTTTCAAAAGTTTTTTCCAGAAATAACACTGTTGACCACCTCAGTAGTGTTGTGTTTTCCTTGCCTAATTAGATTCATAGCCTGTACTGCAACCTCAAACCCTTAAAAATAATGATGCAGTTGTTAAGTGGAATACCCCATTTGAGGGAGAAAAATAGCATTAACTATAGCAAAATCTATTTGAAAACGTAATTTTCCTCTTCCTGTTTGCAAAGAGACAATACAGACTAAGCTTTTTGTATTGGTATTTTGCAGATATGATTCCTTTGATTTAGGTACTAAATCTAATAGAATCACAAACTTTTCAGTATTAATTCAACTTTTTTGAACTGTTCCCTATGGCTGAATCATCAACATCCATTGTGAAGTTACAGTTCTGATCAAATGGCACCAATATTTATGTTGGGCATGCAGTACAATCATAGTGGAAATCTAATGCAAAAGGATGGTTTTTTAAAGAATTGGCCAAATGGCTCAACCAAATATTATGCTTCAGATTTGCTACTGCATCTTTTTCATTCTTGACAGATAGATTGTTTTGTTAGTACCATACGTCTCCTTGATGCTGCAGCTGTTTGCTGTGGAAAAACAGTGTCTCTGGTTGTGAACCACTGCAGTCATATCATTGAGTCTGAACACTGGCACCTACTACTAGGTAAGGCCAGTAGTCTCTCACCTTCCATTAGACTCTACTGTAGGCTATTAGTTCATTTAAGGAATGGTGTTTGAGACAAGTACAGCTAATTAATTGAGGTGGCACATGATGACCTACTGTTAAGGTTGGCTTCCCTGGTAGCATAAAACTTTTTCAGTCTGTTTGTCAGCCTGTCATTTTTGGAGTTCGAATTTTCCCTTCTTTCTGTCCACCATAGCTTGAAATATGTTTAAAACACTGGCCACTAAATAACACACAGGTAAATACAGACTGCTGAAAGAGCTGGGAATAATAAGTAGATTTTTGAATTGTCTGTCCTGACTACTGGATTTTGTATTCAGTTTTGTCTTAAATGAATAACATTATGGATAGATCCGGTTCTTCTTGGTAAGATAAATAATATAGTAATGCTTAATTCATGAATGGAAGCTTTCTCAGGAAGTATTAGACTTTCTAGAGCTACTCTTTGGTTCATCCTTATTTATCTAGAGATGCATTTTTGAATCCAGAGGTATTTTTATGTGATTTACTATGCCATATTCACACTATGGTGCTGTTTATTAGGCAAGGTAGAGAACAGCATCTCTCAAGACACAGGCAGTTTGTAATTAGTAGGAACATTTGGTCTAGAAAATTGGTAATTATCCTCATATTCCTGTCATTTAACTGTAGAAATGAACCATACAGAGCTGTTTTATGGTTTCAGAAGCCAGATCTATTCTAAGTTTTGTGTAGGGAGGCTCTGTTCCAACACATGCAGCTCCAGTGGGTGAGTTGACCAAGCTGTGCTTAGCTGTGCATGCCAGCATATCTGGATGGCTAATTAAATTATCATTCCTGAGCTCAGCTGAGGTCCACCTTTAGATCTACATGAAATATGTTATTGTGCTTTGATCGAACCTATATTGTTTTGGTTGGGTTATACTCCTCTCTATTAGCAGGTGGCTGAGCACATTACCAAGCAGCTCAGTAGATCAAAGTGGCTGCTGCTGACATCCCCACACTAGACTATGTGTGGTTCAGGGGTTATATCAGACTCAATTGAATTTGTTTCGTTGGGCCAAATATCCCCATTATGCAGGTGTCTCAAAACTGTAGAGCTAATGCTTGTCTCAGATCCTTAGAGGCTAGGGTCCTTCACCTGTGCTTAGAGCACAGCTTTTGGTCTGGTTTTGGTTCCTCAGAAAGAAATCTGGTTTGTATGCATTAGATTGGCTGCAAACCAGTGTGTGGTACATGCAGACAGTCAAGGGTTTAGTTTAAAAAATGTTTTTCCTGCTCTGAATTTAAGTGCAAATTCAAGTGGAGCAGCTGACAGGTGTTGAGTTGCTGCATCCTGCCTGTAACTGATGGTGTGGATGCTTTACCGTGGTGTCCAAACGAAGTCAGACTGCAGATTAATGTGGTTTATGGTCATGCTTTAGACTGCCTCGATTTAAGTAAACCAGGCTTCAACAACTGGCCGAAGCTCAGAGTTAGTTTAAGAAAGCAAACTGCTGTTTCTCAGGCATTAGTTGCTGGTTCCTGGCTCAGACAGTGCTTAAAGAGCAACAGCGTGAATGGGTAAAGATTGTGCTCACCATGTCTGTCATGCACATAAATCGGCATGCTAAGTCGGTGCTCTACAGCTGACATCAGTATGCCAGCTTAAGTGCATGATCCACAACTATTGCATCATATATCATAAAGTCCCATGACCAAACTGCTAGTCACTGACCTATCCTGTACAATTTTAGTTGTTTACTGACTTAGGCAAGTGCCAGCTGGGCTGGTTTATATGCTGATGTAAGACACGGAAACATCTTGCTAGTGCAGGGTCAGGGTGGTACTGATTATGCAGATTATTATTCAATTCATTTCATAATATTCAATATTAATTAAATTCATTTTCTATTAGGCAAATTCATAAACCTTAAGAAAAAAAAATCTGAGTAATTAGTTTATCTTCTCAAATAACTAGACCAAATTTCTTAATATAGTTACTGAAATCTAAATTTTCATTTGGGTTTTTTTCCCCCCATTGGAAAGATGGAGGAACTAGGGACACGGGAGTTAAAAAATGCTGTATTCCATTGAAGTGACCTACTCTCCCAACAGCTTATGCTTACTGTGTATCCTGTTTTATCCATGGAGGCCATGTATATGAATGAGACAATTTTTTAAAATATAATGATTCAACCTTAACAGACATTTGTTTGTTTGTTTTTTTATTGAGAACCAGGTTTAACATTTTCAGTTATGAATGAAATGCCTGAGTTCGGGCTTGAACGTCATCAAAGAAAAGTAACGAAACATTATCTGCCACCTCCCTGTCTGCCTTCAGTTTTGCAACTTGCAAGCAGCAAATCTGGCTACATCTGAATACTAGACTTTATTATTTCTCGTACCTGATACCTGTCTCAGTCTGGTTGTATGTGTAAGTAGCAGTGAAAATTGGATGAACACCTGCATTTGGGAACAGAAACACCTGATGTTCAACGCCATGGAGATGTCAGGTTACTGCTGTCATGTAAAGTGTGTGCTAGAATAGGTAACCATGACTAATGCACATGCACTTGAGCAACTCACAAAGAAATGTTTTTTGCTAAGTGTGGGAGCATTGTGGTTTTTCACACTTGTGATATGCACACACTTTGCTGCATCAGAAATCCATTCACAACTGAAATAGGTTCCATGCACTTGTGAAGGTAAACAATGCCCGCAACACTCCTTTGGGGTGTAGCTAATATGATGACGACTGCTTGTAGAGGAAGTGATTTCACATACCCCTGGATGCCCTCAGAGGTCCTTACAGAAAAACGGCTTCTCAGAGACCTAAGGTAGTTTTTGGGGGAGTGCTGAAAATTGCTTTGTGGGAATTGCATCTACTTGTGTAGTCTTTTTCCTATCTTACATAACTTCATAAACAGCTGGAAAGA
>NW_008237953.1:432387-449638 GCF_000691975.1 Corvus brachyrhynchos
CATAAAAGTGTTCCTAATAATTAAAAACATTGACATTAAGTGTAAAAGAACAATAAATTCTTATTGAGCCAGCTTTTCTTGGATCTTCTCACACTGACATGGAGTAGGGCTAAGTTGCACTGATGTGGGTGACATTATAACGCCATAAATCAGTGGTTAAGTTAACAAATCTAAGAGATCTGGTTTTCAGAAGTGGAGAATGTGGCACTTCTCCATTTCAATAGCCCCTGTCTATGTCCTTTAGCTACGGCTACAGTAAGGTAAATACTCCAGTTTTTTGGTACGTGGCAGCTAGTTCAGGTTGTGCTTGATCCACCTCACTAAAGAAAACGTTTAGCTTGGGTGTCATGTTTTAGGAATGGTATTCCTCAGTGTAGTACTCTCACTAAAAACAAAACCACAAACCTCTGGTGACAGATGAAAGGCAGAGATTATCTCCTGAGATAAGAACAATTTACTGGAAACACTAGTGAGATAAGAAAACAACACTAATAACAAAAGTGCTCAAAGAGAGGGTGATTTACATGCAAAAATTACTGCCCGATGTGCGCGACCCCAAGGCAATGAACAATGGCCGATGGCTTTTCCACCCGGACTGTCCGCCGACCCCTAGCCACTTCCACCTTCTTCCCGAAAGCGTCCTGGACTTCCACCCCGCAGATGTGGCATGAGGTGATATAGAATAACACCCAGACATGGCCACAGGGCTCCAGGCTTCAGTCCCTCACAGCTACTGTGAAAAATTAACTCTGTCCTGGCCCAAACCAGGACACCGGGTTACAGAAAATAACTTTTTAGAGAGTAGTGGGAAATAAGTGGATGCAGAAGAGAAAGACCAGTCTTTCAGGGTAGAAGCAGCTAAAATTTTATTATTTTTTCAGCATTGCTTGTCTAATGGAAAATAGCCACTGAAAGAAACAATTGCATGCTTTTTTGGGTCAGCTTTCAGGAAAAGAATCTCGTACTACAATCCCTTCAGTTTTCAGCAACAGAATAACTTTTTATAAGTTTTTAATTGTTTTAACCCTTCAAGGAATAACAACATTTTTGTGACAGCTTGTTTTTTTCTGTGGGAGCATTTCACTTTGTAGAAGTGAGAACATTTGGTAAAACTTTGTGTTTTAATTAAATATGTTTTAAAAGGACAAAGAAAGCATTTCTGTGAGGTCAAAATGGCTAAATTGTTGTTCTGTTTTGAGATTTATCAAATGCATTCCTATCTACTTCTTTAGTATAAACAAAGATTCAAAGTAAATTTCTATCTGGCACAATACTGTTAGAGAAGAAGGGTTGTTTAGACTTATGAGTCTTCTCTTACATACCAAAGATTAATTGAAGAGAAAACAAATAAATGTTTTAATCCAAAAGACTGGTATTAAATACACAGACATTTCGGTAAACAGGGAACACTGTTATTGCCCTGTGTTTAGTTATTCCTACCTTTGTTTCACTTAACCCAGAAGAAGATGCAGCAGTTGTTTGGATTAGTGCATGCCAGGTATGGCAAGTGATACTTTGTAAAGAATTTCTGTGCTGTTATGATGAACTGATTCACTGCCTTCTCTTTCAAACTCTCACACTGACTTGCTCTTACTACTCTAACACTTGTCAGACTGGCTCATAATAAAGTCTACTGGCTCAGTAGTCTTTTTCTTACATACCCCAAGAAAGTTAAAGTAATTTCCTCTGTTCATTTAATTATTAAGATCTGTAAATGTTCTTATATGTTGATCAGAAAAGTTCTATTTTTTCTCCCCTCGTTCCATTAAAGAATATGTTTCTTCTCCTGGCCAGCTGATCAGGCTAATCCTTAACTCCCTCTACTGTGCCTCATCAAGGCAGACAGAACATCTTATGTCTACATTAAGACAGACTCAGTGAGCTGTGTAAATGGAAATGTGGAATTTTGCATGCAGCTGTCTGAATATATTATTCCTATTAAACAAGCTGCCCTCTTTCCTAGCAGTATGTTGTTGTCACTTGGAAATGCAGAGTTACATAACAGAGTCCTGGTACATCACAGTAATAATATATCATGGAAAATTAGAGTTGTCTGCCTCTCATCTATTCCTTTGTGCTTTTTTTCCCCCTGTGGCATTATTCTTGCACTGAATTTCAATAGGACTTTAATAGTAGCTCTAGTAAATAGTTTGGAAAATGGGCAGAATCTGACCGTTTGGTTGTTCAGCAGTGTAACTGCTAGTTTACAGGTGCATGCAGAAGGTCAGAATCAGGCCCAGTGCTTGCTGTGTTTACACAATAACTTTAAGCAACAGTTTTATCTGGTGAAGGAAGAGCCTCGATAGATACTGGAGTCATTTGTTCTTCCCGTGTTTTCATGTGCGCCTGGACCTGCCTTACTCGACCTTCCAGCCGCAGAGTCCATTCCTGACGAAGTCTGCAAAGAGAGTGCAAGTGCTTAGCAATTATTGAGCCAAATCCTTCAAGTGTATCCAAGGCTTTTCAGCAGGGTCGAAGCTTTCCTCTCTTTCATCACCAGAGCACTTGTCCTGTATTTATTTACCAATTACACATCCCTCTAGCTTGCTAGATTGGGAATGCAGGGGAGAAAGGGATAGTGCTGATGCTATCAGTGGTTGACATTGCTGGATTCCGAATGAGTCAAACAACTGCTGAAATACTGTCACTGTGAAGAACTCTGTTTTTCCCTCTGGGGTATTCTCAAAGCCACACAGAAGTACTGCCTATGCAGTAAGGTCATTCAATGTGTAAATTAAAAAATACAATTTTTCCCCAACCCCTCAAGTTCTACTGTAAAATGCTGTGGGGAAGAGCAGGCTGAACTTAAAATATGTCCTTTTGGGTAAAAAAAAAACAAACCAAAACCAACTCTGCAGACCTTGTATGTGTTTAATGAAAGGAATTGATGTCACGTACAAGAGGATACACATAGCTGCAAGACACTAGTATAGCAAAACCAGAAGAGAATATCTCTAGGGACAACTGCAAAATATTGTTGGCTGGGTTGTTTTCTGAAGGGAATGTTATGAAACATCTGACCCAGCAATATTATAAGATTAGCTATTATATGGTAATGTCAAATGCATCACAGAATATATGGGTTTTTTAATTACCTTTGGTATGGTGAAAAGAACAGCAGCCAATGATTTCATCTGAGAGTAACCCATCAGTAGCTGTTTCACATGGGTGCTTGTGTTGTCTTAGATTCTGAGTTTGGTTTTACATTGTGTTTTAAACTACCTAGTCTTCAATATTCTTTCATGCATATAGTTAAGCCTCAAAAAATAGGTACGGTGCATTAAGAAAAATCTGCCTTTGAGAACACTGGTGTTTCTCATCAGTGCCCTACGTGTCTCAAAGGGAGCACTTGCCTTTATGTAAAACCACGTCATCCTCCTGAGCACCTCTTATGTGAGGTAGTGGATATGTATGTTTTGTTATGAAAGTGCCTTTTGACTCCTGAAAGAATCTTTTTATTCCAAATTAGAGAACACTTTGTGAACTATCTTTTGTGAGCTTTGACTGGGCAAGACACTTTGAAGGAACTTGCTTGGGTCTATTTCACGGTTGTGATGGGTCAGTTAAGACATATTGAATACGTAAGTTAATACATTTTCAAGGTTCTTTCACTGTGTTTCTTTTCTTCTCTTCAGAGAAGACCTTACAAAAACTTTTAACATTTTTCAGCTTTGTGAAGTCAAAAATGTTATCTAAACCACAAACTGCATTTTGTTTTCACTGTCTTCTCACGGTAGTCTTCTGTGATCTAGAGTGATAAATATTTCCAGTGAAGCTGAACTCTTTCCTGGATTTTGTCATACATGCTTTTTCTCCAGTAATTTTGTGATTGGGATTTGGAAACACTACTGACTAGCTGGAGTAGGATACTGGAAGCAGGATTGTCTGCACCTGACTTTTTCAAGACACAAGGCCTGCCCAGATCTTGATTTCCAAGTCTCTAAATGATGACAGTACTTCTTTCTTGGGCACTGGGGTCAAGGTATCTAGAATTTTTTTTCCGAGAAACAGCCCTGTAGCAGCACCTTCCAATTTGCTGAAGTCAAATTAGCTTATGTGAATGTCACAGTTTTGAGAAAAGTTTGTGCACGATAGCCTTTATTAATTTCAGGAGGAAAGCACAAAAGGAAACCACACAAGACATGGTATTTCTTGTCCTCTGTTTCTGGCCATCAGTAGTCAGGGGATTCACTTAGTGTGCAGGAGACCCTGGTTCAAACTTCTGAGTTGTAACAAGCTGAACAAATATTTGAAGAAATCCACCACACTTGTGCAGGGTATCTATACCACAATACAGCAATACAGGTTTCTCTAGGCAATCCCTGTTGTTTTGTACTGCTTTGTAAAAAAAGCACCCACACACAAAACCAACAAAAAACCCCCACAACTTTTTCCTTTGAATGGGAAAATCTCATGGTGTCATTTTTACCTTTGGGCTTATATGATATGAAGGGCTGTTAAACATGCTAAAGGTGCCGCGGATTTTCTATTCTACAGATTAAGTGGGTGGTTGTCCCTTTAAAGTAATGCTATTTTATTTATTTGTGTGGCTGTACCAGTTCCAGGTAAAATTCCTGCTATTTTCTGGCCGTCACAAGCCATAATTCCAAAGTGCTTTATTTTTTCATGGCTATGCTCCAAGGCCTTTGAAGAATGCTCATGAGGTTTAAGGGTGAGGGGTGTCTGAGTTTCCATGCAGAAGAGCCATGGTAATATGAGACAAGCAGCTGTGAGAGGAAAAGTGCCAAAGATCCAGAACACAATCTGTGCTATGAATAAAGCAGTACAATAACAGGTTACCTTATTTTAAAACACGTGATGACATGCCTTGCTCTCTTGTGGAAAAGAAAAAATACCACTTACTTGTTCAGGGCACTTTTGCTTAACCTAGACTCTTCAGCTTCTTGTTGTTTAGTTTGCTCTTGGATGACCTTTTCCCAGAAGTTCTTCAGCTCTTCCGCATCATGACCACCCATCCTGTGGTGTCTAAAGTTCGTATGCTTGCTCATTTTCTGAAAAGCAATTCAGAGGTCAGAACAGTCAAAAGCCTAACCTGAGGCAGGTACTTTATTACTTAGCCTCTTGAAATGTCATTCTCATGAAGTGCTATTAAAATAAAGTATGTCACCTGAAAAGAGTAGGTAACTAATGGTTAGTCTGCCTTGAACCAAAATATAAGGCATTGAAACAGGCCTTGGGTGACAGTTGAATATCATAACTATGTTTTCTTACTGAGTAATGACTGCAAGTGGCGCAGTTAACTGAAATATTGTGGATGCCTCAGTGTGTGTGAGATTTGAAGTAATTTTAGAAGAACTTGTGAAAATGCTTTCAAATATAGTGCCATTGTCACTGAAGTTCAGATTAGATGTGAAGGACTTTCCTGTTTTCTATCTCCCATATTCTTAAAACAGATCATAGATGGTTTATTTCAGGGAAACTGATTGCTCCTAAATGATTCCTTTTGCTACTCCGAATGATGTCATGCACAAAATATCAAGGTAATTATGAATCTGAAGTTGAAGCGCACAGAGTGCAAAGCGCTGGGGAGCTTGTTATGGTCTTGTTCTTTATTTTATCAAAATTCAGTCTTAAATATGGTTAAAAGTAGATCTCATTAAAGTACAGGATCAGTTCCAATAAATGAGAAAAAAGACAGAAAATAGGCAAATATGTCCTTGCTAAATGCATGTTATTCAAACATTAAAATGCTCATCGTGTGTCATGTCCTTGTTGATATTACCATATTGTGTTGGTTATCAGATCATAATGATACTTTGAAAAGTTAAGTTCTGTTGTTTATTTCCTGAATCAGTCTCCTCCACTAAGGCCCAACAAGAAGTGGGAGGACACAAGAAAGAAAAATTCTAAAAACCTAAACTCCAGAGTTTTCTATTACTAGATCAGCACTTAATTTGAGGTTTGCTTCCTTATGTTTATCTGTATTAGATACTTCTGCCAATGCTCCACTCAGTAATGCTGATGAATTAAGGCCTCATAGACCTTGATACATACTTACGAATATTCTTCCTAGATGATTTCATACTTTAGGAGCTATCCTTGATAAATACAACAAAGACTATGCTAATGTAGGCCAGTCTGAGGAAACCTTTACTTCATACAATGCCATAAAGTGAAAGATCAGAGTAAAAGAAAAGGACAGTCAGATGTAACACAATTAAGGCAGATTTCTCTAAGGTCCTACTATCAAATACAGTATTTGAAACTCCTGGCACCTTAAAAGGACACGTAAGTAACTTCTGGGCATCTTTATAGATTGAATATTTTAGATTTGTCTTCATTTTCATGGATCTATTTTTTAAGAAGATCAATAATATCAAATAATATTGCCACACTTGGTGCAAAGTCTGGCTGGACTGGAAAAACTGCTTAACAAAAAGAAAAATCTCTTTGAGATGCATTATTTCTCCACTGGGAAGTCCAGTTGCTTAAAGACAGGCACAGCCCAACTGGAGTGATGAGTATGAACTGGTTAGGCCATGTAATATATAACCTCCTGTGTGATGGGGTATGAGTAGTTAGAATGCTGGTCCTCTTCACAGCAAGGTCAGCAAGAGCTGCAGTGTCACCGAAAGAGCCAGGTATTTCTCTCTGAGGCAAACAGCATTTTTCTAGTGTTTCCCTTGCTGTGGACTGGGGATGCTGTAGATGTAGCACAGCATGATACAAGAAGAATTGTTGCATTGGCGTGGGTACAGCAGTTCTACTAACACCTTGTGCTAAACATGTTTGGTTTGGCAATGAATGTGGTCTAAATAGGAATATGGGTAATCTTAATAATCTTTGGCTCACTCTGAGGCCCCAAAATAATAGTATTATTTAAGGCTGCGTCTGGCAAAAAGATATGCATGTCACGGATGCACTGGAACATGCCCTATCTGTGTTCTAATTCTATAGGCCTTGAGCAGTGTTAAAATAAATGCTCTGGTAATAGCTTGTTACAGCGAGTGATGGAATCTGATTATTTCGTCATTCCTGGATCAGCAGGTCACACGGGTCTTTGCACCATTTAGAGGCTCTTCTATCACTAGCAGCTGCCCACTTGACACTCTACAGATAATTATCCCATTGCCTCAGAAGCCAAGTGCAAGCTGCTGACAAACTGAGGCAGTGTGCCCTCCAAACCCTATTATACTTTGCCTCATATAAGAATCTGCCATAACACATTAACCTTTAATTAGAAATGAAATTTTTATGATTATTAAACTTCTAGTTGAAGTTCTCCGAATGGTACGAGGGTCTCCAGTCTTTATCTGAGGTTTAAACAGGTTAGATTTTGAGGAGGTGCATGAGGGTTTTGGTTGCTTTAGGTTTCGGCTGCTCCACTCAAAAGAACAACCTGTGATCAGAGAGGCGCCCAAAAGATGGAGGGGAACCTGCAACTTTTAGTCAGCTAAGTCTGTGGGTCTTTTTGTAAGTCAAGAACATTTGGTATTAGTTCCTAGGAATGTCAGTGACAGTTAATATTTCACATGGTATTGCTGTGTCCTTGCTAAGACAGATTCTTGGTGTAAAACTTTTGAAGACTGTGCTGTCTGCATTGCTGGCCGGCACCTTTCAAGGTATGATGTGTGAAAGCATCCTATCTTTGAGCCTGGCATTACAACATCTAGGTGTAGAGACTAGGGTTCATGTGTGCTGTATAATACCTCCTTTTTTGTTTCTAACTGAAAGATTCTGCTTAGGAGCTTGGTTTGGATTTCTGAGTAACTCTCTGTATCAAAACAAAAATCTTTATTACTGCTCCAGATACCAAGGGTTTGTAATTTTTTTTCTTTCTTTTTAGATGTCCCAATAACATAAATTGAATTTACACTGACATTTGGACTTAATGCCATCAAACTTGTTCTTGATTCTTTCACTCAGATAACTCAGGGCTCATAACAAGTAGAGCAATTAGATTTTCCCTGTAAATAAAAACCACGCTTTCTTACAGTCACTTGACCATTTTTGTCTGGGTGGAAAGTGTGCAAGGAAAATATGTTCATCATTCCAGAGATATTAAAGGAAAGTTGTGGAGGTGTCTTTCTGACTCCTAATAGCAGCTTGTTTTAACATGTTTATTCACTGGTACGAATGTAAAATAAACAAGAGCAAGTATTTCTATTCATTTAAAATTATTCATTCAGAAGACCTGAAATATTGTCTTATTTGTGAACTGAAAATTTTTGTTATAAAACTTTCTGCAATATATTTTCAGTGAAGGGTTACCAAAATGTGCATAACACTGGTGCAAGATAGACGCCGTTATTAAATCTTCAATTAAGATAGTTAAGGAGGAACTATTATTATGTTGGTTTTGCAGTTCTTCCTGTCCATATGAAGTATGGTTCACTGCTTTTTTAGAGAGCCAAGCTGATAAAACAACATTTAAATAAGGATGAAATTATATTTGGTTAAAGTGGCTTATGCATTTGGTAGCTCTAAAACTCAACTGTCAAAAATGTGTAAGTGTGTACAAAAGAGTTTTTACAGCATTCATCATTTATGGAAATTAAATTATATGCTAACATATTATTAATTTATGGAGAATGTCCACAAGAAGAAGTAATTGTAAAAACAAAATTAATGGCACTGTAAAAGAAAAATCTCCTACATTTATAATCAAACCCTAAATCAGAGGGTCATGCAGCAATCTGTAAGACAGCAAATCACTCTTGAAACACAGATAGCACCTACATATAATACATTGTTTTAAACTCATAAAATCATAGAGTCACAGGATATGCTGAATTGGAAGGGACCCGCAAAGATCGTTGAGCCCAGCTCCTGGCCCTGCGCAGCACCATCCCCACCATGCGCCTGAGAGCATTGCCCAAATGCTTACTGAACTCTGTCAGGCTGGTGCTGTGACCACTTCCCTGGGGAGCCTGTTCCAGTGCCCCACCACCCTCTGGGTGAAGAACGTTTTCCTGATATCCAACCTAAACCTCCCCTGAGGCTTCAGCTTCAGGCCATTCCCTTGAGTTGTCTCACTAGTCACAAGAGTGAAGAGGTCAATGCTTTCCCCTCTGCTTCTCCTTGTGAGCTCATGTCCCAGAGCCAGTTTAAAAGAGCTTTGAAGGGTGAATGATGAGCAGTTTTCCCCCTACAGATCTATCCCATACAAGGGAGAGGAAATTTTGCTTCCAGCTGTAAGTTATGTGCACAACTTTTATTCATTGGCACAAAACCAGTATAGAAAAAGCCGGTGGTACAACCTTCTCTCATTTAATCTGATCTGCGTCTGAATGTGCTTTGGAAAGGTGTTAAATTAGTAGGTTTCCAAATGTTCTGGTCTTAGCCCCTGCCTGGTCTGCATATTTTGAATTATTTTAATCTCAGACTACCTCTGCTGAGGTACAAAAAGGAGTTTTAAAAAATATCCAATGCAAGTAATTTGTCTTCTGCACACTTTGTAATTTCTACTTCGGACTCTTTCTGGAGAAATTTTAAGAGTCAGAAATGGCTCTTGGTGTTTTCATCAAAAATTGCTATTTTGAGTTACCTTTATATGAAATAAACAAGCATGAGAAGAAAATAGTTTCTAAAGTGTCAGGAGATATTTTTTACCCTTTTTCAATCTTTCTATTTAATATGTGTCTTAAGCTAGACATAGTCTTAAAAATTCAGTGTTCTATAGAGACAGACTTGTATGCAAAATATTTGTGCTTTTACTTTTTAGGGAAGTATTTAAATGCATTCAGTAAAACTGTTAGGTGAACAGGTTTGGAGAAAAATATCAATGTGATTTTTAGTCCAAATGATGCACAATTTAAAGAATAATTGGCTTGGCTAACAAAAAGAAAACCACGTTATGTTTTTTTCCTTACTGGGAAATATTTTAACCAGTAATATAAAACAATATTTGAACATTTCCAGTTTATTTTCAAAATTTTTTCTGAAAGACAAAGTCTTTAACAAGAATGATATTTTATATATACATATATATCTATAGCTATATATATATCTATCTTAAAAATATTTTCTTTCTAAAAGTTGGAGATAAGTCTAATTTTAACTCTTTCAATGAATTTGATGATTCAGCCAATTTTAATATGTAACACAAGCTTATTCCTGGAAGAATTTCCATAGTCACTTCAGAGGTTTTTTTGGTGACCATTGTAAACAATGGAAAGATTATCTTTGACTTTAACTAGACTCAGTCCCTTGGGTCATATCATGACCATGAGCTGTTTTATCTTCGTCAGGACACTAATATCCTATTCCTTTTGCCCTTCACCAGGGTTTGTTTGTCTAAGCATGGAATATGTTCCAGCATTATATATCTATTACGGTTATTGCAGAACGGGCAGTTCAAAGCCTGTTTATGGTGCTCTTTAAAGAAAAAAAAAGCCTCAAAATTCTAAAAAGTTTTAAATTACACACATAGAATGCGTAATTTTGATGAGTCTCCCCTTACATGTTCCTTTTATGGTGGTTTTCCTTTCAGTTGAAGTGTGTGTAATACAGAAGTTCTGGTAATACCAAAAAAGATAGTAACAAATAATAGCTTAATAACTGAATTTACAATTAGAGTAAAATGAAACAGTGGCAGGATACCTCTTATGTTGTATAAATCACACAGGATCAGACTAATTTCCACAAGGGTATACTGAAATATACATAATTTCAGGTCATAGATGGAACAAGAAGAAAACATTGCATGATTGAACATTGAACAAGAGGTTCAAATTTGCATGATTTAACAAAACATTAAATAAATGTACACCCATGTATGTCTAGGCAGGTTTAATAATCAAGACAGGAAGAGAAAATCTTATTTTGGCCAAAATACAAGAATGTAAATGCTTACTTTGATTGTATAGTAGCTTCCTCTTCTGTCAAAGTATGGTTTTCTTGAGTGATTACTGCATCATGTCAGTTTTACCCCTGTGTTCCCCTTTTCAAGAGAACTCCAACTGCCAGGAATAACTGATGAAATCTATTCATCCGTCACTCATTTTTATTTGGGAGTGACGACATCTGCTGTTATGAATTAGCTTAATGGCAGGGGGGAAAACAACCCAAACCCACAGTCTAATTTTGTGAAGTCTGCACCACACCACAAGGAATGACCGGACAGTTACCGGGCGCAAACTCTGAATGCCACGTTTCATCTGTGCTATAAATTTTGGCAGGTGCCACTGATGTCATGACTCGGCTCTGGAGAAACTGTTACTCTTTGACAAGTGTGGATCACTGTGGCATAACTTCCATATGACTTGCAAGAATTCAGCACTGTCCCCTCCAAGAAAAAGGATTGATCTGAAAAGAACATGTTGAATAACACAGCGTGTCTCACATTTGTGCTGCTGAGTGACTGACAGATAAATAGATTTCTTTTTCACTCCTTTTGAAGTGTTGGTCTGTAAAAGCACCTGGTAGACTACATGACAGGATTCCAGCTAAGCTGTTAATACTCTCAATAGTGCAGGAATCTGGCCAGCTGCAAGCTGAAACATAGCATATGTAATTTGTTACAGAACTTAGCACTTCCACTTCTTGGACAGATTCTTCCTCCCTCCACTGGTACTCCTGGGTGAACAGAAAAACACAGGCAAGTAAGGTGCTACTGACTCTGACAGAGGGAGAACAGTGACAGACCTTCTGCTCCCAGCTTTTATTGGCAGCCTGACTACATGAGCTTTTGGTAGTTTGGCAAGTTCCACCTTGAAGTTAGTTATGTTTCTTACTGCAGTGTAACGTTAAGTGTAAGGTTGCTCCAGAATTTTCTGTGCCAAGTACTGTAAGTTTACATTTAATCTACAATCTGAATGTATTCAAGAGACAAGTTACCTTTCTCTTGTCTTCAAGGTATGTAGGGCACACGTCACCTCCTCTCTCCTTCTTTGTTTTGCTATAATAACATTTAAGGGCTTTGGACTCTTCTCATACTCATTCTCTTGATAGGAGGTCTCATGACTCTTCTCTGTGGTCTCATTGAACACAAGCAATGAGAACTGTGTCACATTCCAGTGGAGTATTAGTCCCTTGTATGCTTGCTTATTTTGTTTGGATATAACAATTGGAATCTAGAACCACTTTCCAGAGAACTACAGTGCTCATTACAACTTTCTAATTGATTCATGAACTCACCTAGTTCTCCTCTTATTTATTTCAACTTGTAAGCTTCAACTTATAACAGAAATTTTAATTAGATCCCAAGTTCACAGCCTGCCTTTTGTGCCTTTTTCTCTATTTCAATCCTTCAGTAATTTCTTTCTTTTGTTTTTGAAATTCAGTCCCCTATGCTTATGACAACCTTTGTGCTCTCCAGAAAATTTCTTTAACTCACTATTTCATTTTGTGCCAAATTCTGCTGCTCAAAACAGTAACAACATTGTTTCCAAGCTCTAGATGAATTCCTTTTTTAAACTTCTCACCGTTAGGGAGCTTTCACTAAAAGATGTTAGCTCATTTTAACCACTTCTAAGTTCAAATAGATAAACCTGGGTGAGATCATAAGACATAAGGGCTGGTTCCTCTGTAGAGATGAGAAGAAGATAGTAAAGAAGAGGCAATGAAGTCCACCTTATCTCCTAACATAAAGAGTAACAGGCTATTTATTGTCTGCTGGATGTGGTTAGTACATGGTGAGAAGGGAAGGGAGAGGGAGATTGTAACATATCATTAAGTATCCTTATAGAATCCATAATTACTTCAGATGAACAGCTGAATTAATTTTTCCACTAACCAATCAGTAAAAGCTCAGCATTGCTACTGTTAGTGGAGGTTAGCCACGAAATGTAATGTGAAGTTGGTAAATCACTGTTCCAGGACAGACTGCTCTGACTGATAGCTGTCCTGGATCCTAGACAAATGCCCAAGCTGCTGCTGATGGTGTCACACTCTTACAGTTTCTCATCTTGGAGCTGCTCCTCTTCATACAAGTAATGCAGAACTCCGGGCCTGAGAGGCAGTGCCAACAGCATGCTTGTTTGATCTCCTGTATGTCTCAGATGTACATTTTGCCCTTTCTGAGACTATTGAATATACTGCTCACATTTTGACTACTAGGTATCCTAAGGCATACTTTTTCATGGCAAGGAAGTTACTTGGAATTTGTTTTGGAAAATCTGAATTTCACTACAGCCCAGACATAAAACAGATCTCGAAATGCTGCTTGTATTATTGTGCTGAAAATGCTTTAATTCAACATCTCGGAGAACTCACACACAATTCCACTGCGGTGTCAGCGGTGCCTAGTGGAAAGAAAGCATAAGAAACAGAGGACAAGGCTACAACAATGTGTAAATAAAGTGACTGAGACATGGGAAGCAAGGCTGATCACTGTAGTATCAGTCTGATAATATATAGAGATCAACAGTATAGTCTACTCCAGCATTCTGGTAGTACCGAGTCAATTGAAACTATGTTATTTGACTTTAGAAGTAGCACAGATTTTCTCTATAGAGTTGTCTGACAAATCAATATTTTGAGTAAATTATTTCAACGTTATAAAGCACAGAGACACCACTATATGTTTGAAGTTTTACAGCCTAACTTGACAGCTTCACCAAAGAATTTGGGAAGCCTACAGCATACCTCTCGCTGTAGGGCTCCGACGGTTGCTTCTGCTCATTTGTAATGATTTAGATCTATAGGTTTCAGATAATGTTGTCTTGTGCTGACACAGCCTTTGTTACAAATGACTGTTTTTTGGATGTTGTATTACAGTAATTCACTTTGCTACCCTTCCACCACCTTGTATTTTTTTGCCAGCTGGTGCAGAAATAGCCTTTTATATGGAGCTTTTCTTTGCTTTATGTGAGCAATTGCAGAATGTGGCCTTGAACTGTGGTGTTTATAGGCCACCACTCTGTATTTCAGAGTGTTTCCTTACTGCATTACTATCAGAGCCTGAGGACCTCAACAGGCCCCTGGAGACCTTCCCTGTCTCACCTGGGACCCACATCTCTGCCCAAGCTCCCTGCTTTATCTTAGGCCCAGGAATCTGGCTCCTGAGGCCTGTCCTTCAAAATCTCATATCCGGCCTTCTCTCTCACCCTATTCTGTGGTCACACTTGGCTCCCAGACCATACCTCTGTCATAGGGCAGCCTCAATTATTTTCTACGTAACAACTACCATGGATTCAACTCCATGGGTGAAAGCAATAAAGGCATATAAAAAATGATGGAATATCATAGTTAAAACCAGGCAAGAGTATGGAAGAAAAGACTGTCTTACCTACGCATGGGGTCTCACCAATCTCTGCAGAATTTTGTGAAAAAATGCTCAAAAATATGAGTGTAGCAGCCCTACATGCTATGTTGTTGATGCAGAATCTGTGCTACTAATAGCTGCAGTCACTAAGGGACTGATGGAATACTGTATTACTGTCAAGCACATCAAGGTGAAGGACAGCTGGACACAAAATACTGCCCTAGCAGTATGTGTATTCAGATATTGCATGTTCTAAGTTGTGTAGATACCTTTGTCTAAACTGGCATCTAAAAGTAGATTCCTAAAGCGAAGCCAATTTCCTTGTACTGTTTGAGCTCATGACAAGAGCACATGGATTGTTTTGCAATGTGGGAACATTGTCAGAGAGGGGAGACCTTGAGGCTAGGGAAGCATCTGGAGATTAGCTCTGTGGCTGATTTGATGCAGATGAGCAACACATGACTGGCATGAGGGTGCCAGTTACCCTTCCTACTGTAATATGACAGGAATGACTCTTGACAAATTGTTGCCATGATTGGAAAACAATAATTGATGGGATGATTCAGGGAGTACTTGAATAATCATAAGTTTCTCTGCCTTAACTTATTTCTAAGTTATTTCTAATTACACGAGACGGTTTATAGTGAATTTTACACAGATAGACTCCTCTTGCCATGTTGATGCTGTCAGTAAAATGCTTGTTTGCATTAGGTAACCAAAACTTGTCCTTCATTAAAAGGAAGAGAATTAATTTGTTTTAGTCCATTGAAGATTTCAGTGGGCATTTAGCTACAGTAACCTCCATATAGTCTAACAGGCTACAAAACATGTATTTATTTCCTCCTATTCTGCTTGGTCATATACACTTAACTACCAGAAGAGGAGGTGGCCTAGTCTCAGATTTTTGTTCAACTTACATTTCCTTATCAAGACTGTTTGTGTTTTGTCTATTGCACATTACTTTCAAGCATGAAGGGAAGGAGGAAATGAAGACTGGTTTCTGATTTTCACTGGCATAGAGCTGCTGCTGGCTTCCAGGGCCTGTAGTGCATGATGTAGGCTCCCTCATGCAAGGGCTGGGTTATGGATGCAAGGTGCATGAAACACAACAATGTGGGAGGTGATAATGAAGTGTAGATGGTACTGCAGTTTTTGTATGCTCTCGGAAAACTTTCTTACTGTCTCAGCATTTTTCTTCTATCTTTCCTACTCATTAAATGCAGCCACCAACTACATATTCAGGAAATTTCTTCTCTGTAGTGTTCACTTGCTGAATCTTGGTCTTCCACACTTTCACCTATGCTGTGCTGTTTTGTCTTTAGTTGTCTGACTTTAATCAGAAGGGTCAAGCTTCCTTAAGCTTGAAAATCAGGATAATCTTCAACTAGACAGATAAACAACCCATGGGGATTTAAGGGTTCTTAGTAGGTTCTTTCTTTCTGTGTCTGCAGACAGTGGTGCTAATGGTAGGGTCTATTCAAATGTTCTCTGTATGCACCAGAAAGGGAGACACAGCATGGATAGTTTGCGGGAGAATGTGCCAGAAACACTAGTTTAAGTACACAGAAAAGTCACCCATGATCTCTGGTAACTTTTTCTACTTGCTATTTTAGTCTGCTGCAAAAATGAAGAGCCACAATGTCGCTTAATGTGCAAAAGGCAGTCTAAGTCAATTTCTACTGTAACTAGTAGTGCATAATAAAAAAATAGTGTTAAGGGAAAACAGTTGGTGGTGAGACCCTGAAGTTCAGTCTGTGCATTTCAGAGTCTTTAACAGGCTTATGTCTCTATTACAGACTAGTTCTACTCTGGTCTAAAATTCTCTCAGCATTTGTTTGGTGTTTACTGGGTGGGCTCTTAGGCTTCATTTTTACTGTAGTGCTCCTTTCTGATTTTATTTAACATTATCCATCAATGTCAGATGTTTTTCTGACACCCCGTTATGAACATGCACCACTTCCATTCACCACTTTGCGCCTGGGTGCAGCTGCACAGGCTGAGGCAGTGGCCACCACCATCCCACCTCAGCTACTCATCACCTCCCGCATGTTAGCAGCTACCTTGTCTGCTCTGCTAGATGCAATGCTGAAGGAATTTCCTGAACTTTGCATCCATTGCACCTCAGAGGTTTAAAGAGTCTGAAAAGTATGTCCCTGCTCACATGAATGTTTTGGTGGAAGGTTTGGGGAGAGATCTCCTGAGAAACTTAGGTGCCAGGCTGGCAAGAGGAACGTCACAGCTCACTGCAGCCAAAACACACTAGTTTTATCCTGTGCTATCTCAGACATGGACGGGGACGTAAGTCTACCTTTCACTAATGCTCTCATTTGCTCTCTCTGATTACACTGATGAACTACATGCCATGTTTCTCTATTCAAATATTTGTCTTTTGTCCCAGTTATGATTTATTTTAGAAAATACTTAACTCCAGGAATCTGAATGAAATGGTAAAAGTGACAAGTATTTTTTAAATGAGAAAAACAACATCTGAAGGGTGCAGAAATAAAACTGTTCACAAACATTTAGAAACAACAAATGTCCATCACGGTGATGGATGTTTCTGGGTGGGGAAAAGGCTATGGGCAAGAGCATTTACTACACTGGGGTTTGTGCACAGTGACCACAAAAGGTGGTGAGCATTGTGTTGCCAAAGTACCTTTAGTTTAAATTGAGTGATAGCCTAAAGGCTGATAATAAAGATGAAATCACACAGTGGGACATGCTTCCCAAAAGTACAGATGTTGTCTAGTGATAATGTTGTCTAAAGATATTTAAGTGTTACCATCCACTGATTCTCTTTCATGGCACAAATTGTTAGTAAGAAATTATGTCTTCATGAGTATAGGACAGATGATTTGGAAAAGTAAGGATTTTTTTGAGAAATAAGAATATTTTGGTAACTATAGAAATAAAAATCAGTGTTGAGCTTAGACTTGGGGAACTCCAGGATCCCGGACCCCGAACAGACAGTCCAATGAGATGCCTTCAGTCTGCCAGCAGATGAGTGAAAATTGATTCAACTTTACCAGTCTCATGAAATTGCTCCTGGGTCTTAAATCCAGTGTTTTGTTTTGGGTACCCTAT
>NW_008237953.1:449711-452985 GCF_000691975.1 Corvus brachyrhynchos
TGTGTAGAAGAGTTTTTTTAGAAAATACGTTTCTCAAAAAACAGATCATTCTAACTTCTGGTCTTTTCTTTATTCATCTAGCTTTTAATTCTTTCCTACATCTTTCGAATATGCAGGCAAAGTTGCAGGCAGGGATGTGGACTTTAGGCACTCCTGTTTTGCAGAAAAGAGCTCATCAGGTGGCAATGACTGTTAATTTTTCTAACTAATTTCCATGGAGGTGGTCAAGTAATTTTTAAGCTGTTCTAGAAGGGAAAGGTTACAGGTATATTGGGAAGCACAGTGAGAAAAAAGAAAACAAATGCATTAAAAAAATCAAAGGAAATGATGTTAGTAGTTATATCGGCGGAAAAGAGGAAAATAAAATCCCACATTCTAATAATTAAGTTCCATTTTGGTTGGGTAAGAAATGTATTTCTGTGGAGATGTTACATCCAGGTTAACTTAAAATTAGATATGAGTCTGGTTATGTTCTGCCCAGCCTACTTTAAATGCAGTAATTGTCCTTTATAATCAAGCTATTACCATGACATTAAAATGTAATCCTCAGAAACAACATAGTCATTTATCAAATATTGCATTAGTCTCCTTGACATTTTAATTTACAAGCTTTTTATTATTAGTTTGATCTCTCAGTTATTAATTACTTACAAAAACATGTCATTTTTCATGTCTTATAAACAAATACAAGAAAAGGGTCAAATTTTAATCTTTATGAAAACAGCATAAATCAAAGATAACTGCATTGTCAGTGAAAAGTGTATGACAGAGAGACATCTCTCATGTCTAAGCAGATGCAAATGAAAGTTTGTTTTAAGCATTATGTAGAAAATACATAATTTGTTTACAGTGAAAGAGATGTTTTTCCCTTTTCAGTTTTCAACTTCTTCAGTAGTAAAATACAGAGCACCATGCAATTTCTCAACTCTTGTGTTTCTTTCAGTCAAGTTATGTCTTGAAATATTTCCTGTAAGGTCTTGGATGTCAGTTTCTGAAGCCTATAAATAAGGAATTCTCAAGCAGGGGAGAAAAATAAAGTAAAATCACCTTTTGCTTCTATTGGAAAAGTACTGGACCTCTGCTTGTTTATGAGCTTGTATTTATGGCATATGTATTTATTTTATTGAAAAACAGTAATTTTCAGTTTTAACTGGGAAAACCAGGCATTGACATAACTCTTATTGTCATTTTATTCCATTGCTAGGACTGTGATTACTAGATTGCTTAATAATTTGCAAGCGGAATGTGAACAGATTCACCATGACCATCCTATGAAATTGTCAGTGTTGAAAGAATGTTGAGCGCACAGAACCAGATGACCTGGAAAGCACAGTACTGTACATCAAGTCAAAACTTGCCCTTTACTTTCATAACTCAAGCAATAAAGCTAAAAAAAGAGATAACCTAACACTGCTGAGGTAGTACAAGAAGAGATCTGACTTCTTTTTCAGAAATCTGGAGATAACAAGGGTGACATCTCAGTAGTGAAAGCATGAGGAATGCTCTGCTTACATACAGAGCTTTTTACTTACAGACCCTAGCAGAATTTTAATTGCAATGTGAGTATTAATGTTGTCATTGTATAGATGGGAAGAATGAGATTTTGAGGAGTAAAGTGATTTGTTCAGAGCACCTCTGTAGCTGATCCGGGAATCCATTTATTAAATAGCTTCAGTGAACCTGCCTTATCCTGTACTTATACTGGAGATTGAGACAGAAACTTTTACTGAGTTACATCTCCTTTTTCATGTAAATGTGCTTTCTCTTAGCCACTCTTGGGCATGAACAAATATTGGGATAAAATATGTTGTTGTAATGTTTCTAATGAAGGACAAATCAAGAAACATCAGAAATCTTTAACATTCTGCTTTTGCCATAGAATCTCAGCAGCCCTGTCAAAAAGGCTAACGTGGCTCTGTCACCAGTGAGTAACAACATTTATCTCTATTTCTTCTTTTATCTTTTAACCGCATTCAGTCTACTATTTTCTGCATTGTCATAATTAGATGTTGATAATCTGTTTTAGAGAGAACAAAACCACAAACCCTTTCACCATAATATCTGACTGTCTTCACTTCTCTCAATGCATATTTTAGAGAATGGGCATGTATTTTAAGAGCAACCTTATTCTGTTCTACCAATGAAAGTCAGGGCATGGAAGAACCAATATGTTATTATCACTCTATATCTTCTACAGACATACCATGAGAAGTTACTGGTGTCTTCTGTAGTTTTTTCTTAGTGTGTTCTTATGTTCTTACTCTCCTTTTTTTTGTTCTCCTTTATCTTTAGGTAGTCTTAATGATCTTATTTCAAATAACCCAGTGAAAGACATTCACTTAACCTGTTAAATATTCCTTATGGCACCTGACTGAATTCCAGACAAAATCTGCACATTTTGCATTTGTTTTGTGACAGTTTTTTTATTTGTCTGATGTCCATAAATCTGCAATTAATCTTTTCTACTTCTTTTTTTGGTTTTCCTTGTAAATAAATCTCCACCAGACCTCTCCTGAGCAAACAAGGGCTTCTTAAAGACCCAGCCCTAAAACTCTAGAAGTAGGTGGATCCAACAATATATTTTTTTATAGTTGAAATTCATTGTTCAATCCACATTCAATGCACTATGTGAACATGGGAATGAATTTGGTCTGAATGTTTTAAAAATGGGAAACTATCTCTTATGGATTTCCTGGACCAGTCCAAATCCTGTATCACTTCCTACCACAGGCAGGAGATACTCGTCCTCCTTTTCTTTCTTTAGAAGAGGAGTTTCTAGGGTTTAGAAACAATGTTAGAAAGCCATACATGCTGGAAGTTATCTGAACAGTGGGGATAGAAGAGAATGGGACACAGAGACAGAAGAAAACAAAACTATGAAAGTGGAAAAAATGAAGGGACTGTTTTATTTATATACCCTGAGTAGGCCATGCATGGCTTGGAAAGTCTGTGTTCCCAGCTCCTCTGTTTTGAGTCGGATTTTCAGGCTTACTATAAATGACTGAACAGGCAGTTTTAATTATAGCAAAACATGACAACAGAAATGAATCCTCATGGTTAACAGATCATAAGACTGCATTGCTGTCCTCAGGGACTGAGCCGGCAAGGACTCAAATGCTTGTAAATAGTGCAGGTGTTGAAAACCAATATGAGGTTACATAATTTCTTGACCAGAGAAATGCCAACACATGTCTTATAGCATTATGGTTTGTGACAGTACATTTATGGTGGCAATTTACAGGCAGGGGAAGAGAGATTTTGTCTCACTCCAAGT
>NW_008237953.1:453131-507924 GCF_000691975.1 Corvus brachyrhynchos
AGTCACTCATCACGATCTCAGAATGTGCTAATTTTCAAACAGAAATAATAACTATGAAAAAGTGGCCAGCTGTGTTGCCAGTTTTTTAGGAAGAGATCCAAACAGTTTATGTGAATAATTTTTAGCTCTTTATATATGAAATATTACTGTTATTAGTTTCAATTTTTAAATTATTCTCATGTAATTAATGATCTAATTCCCAAAACTCTTTATATATTCCTTGATGGAATCACCAAAGCTTGACAGAAGAACAGAAAAATGATGAATGACTTAAAGACTAACAGTCGAAGATAATTAGTATAAAAATAGTGAATTCTGTGATTGAGAAGTAACCCATTGTCATATGTCCACAAAGACAAAGATGGGTGTCAAAAAACTGCATACCAGTAACATAGGCTATTGCCATTTCTCTGAAGAGATTTTTGCGATTTCTGTCCACTGTAATTTCTTGTCCTTGCTTAAAGCTGAGATAATTCTCTCAGCTAGTCCAACTTGATATATTGTATAAGGTGATCCTTGGAACTCAGTTCAACCATAAGAAACAGCAGATTTTATGAGGTGATTGAAAATACATGCAATACTTCCAGGACAAGATTTTCAGGAAAATTGTTCTATTTTTTTGTTTTAGTTTTCTGTAAGTACTTGTGTTTCTGTAGTGCTGCAGATATATTACTTCTCTAATTGCTCACTCAAGCCTCCAAAGTGTTACAATAATGTAATTTCTAGTCAAATGATAAGACATTTCATTTAAACCACAGTGTTGCTGTAAGCTGTACTCATGTTCCTCTGTAATCCAGATTTATTGCCCTCCTTATTCTCAGCAAGCATGAGCAAACATGAAATAGTTTTCTGTAATTATATAAAAAAGAAATATAAGCAGTGTTTCAAAACCTTCTATGAGATGACAAGGTCAGTCATCTGCCACTGAATAATTTCCTGAGCATCTGTTCATTCTGGCTATCGCAGTGTCCAACAGTGCAGATATAGTATAAATAATAAAGACAGTACCATTTACTGGGGTCTAAACCTACAACTGTCTGTTTTGCAAAAGTTCTGCTGAAGGACACGGAGTTTTGAACAGGGAAATTTTGTGAGGCTGGGCTATGGCTTTAGACCTATCATAAAATCAGTATCCTGCTTGACCTTCACTGCAACAATGTGCAAGTACAGCCTGAAATCAGGCATGCAGATACATAAAGAGAAACACAGAGAGTTAGTATATCCTGGTACAGGATAGATGGACATTTCAAAGGACGAGGGTTTGAAATGTGATGTCTGCAACACTTGGCAGCTGTCAACTGCACAATAAAAATTTGATAGGAGACCTCACTCCTAAGGGTGGCTTCTCAAATAACTTTCACAGGTTGTTTTAAGTGTTCATAAAGGACACCAAGAAACCAAAGTCCTGTTAGTTTATGACCCCTTTTCACAGAAGAAAGTGACCCAGATTTTGTCCTGTGGCGAGACTAATTTTTTTGTTTAAATTTCTGTGGTTCCTTATGTGTCAGGTAAGAGGTGTTATCTCAATAGCTTTTCTAATGAGAACTCCAGTGTGTGCTCTCTTACAAATCCATATTTTTGCAACATTGAGAGAAGAGCCTAAATCAGGCAGAAGGACTTGGTCCCCATTCAGGATTTTGTGGCTGCTAGGCAGCTGTTCCCATGTCTGTCCAGGAGATGGGCACTCTCTACACGCATCAGCAGCACCATGATCTTGTGTGCAGCTGCCAGCACTGCCTTCCTAACCAGCATCAGACTGTGTCCCTGATGCTGTCTCAGCAGACAACGCTCTGAGCAGGGCTGTTTGGTGTCTTCTAAAGCCTGTAATTTTACCAAGATTAATTTATTAGTGTGTCTGTTCCAGGCTCACTGAGCAAACGAGGAGCGTTGGGACGCCTTTGTGGCCAAACATTATGGTAACATTCTCTGCTGGAGAGTGCAGGAGCAAGCAGAAGTCTGGGTCGTTGGCAAGACACACAGAGATGTACCTGTGGTCCAAACCCAGATCTGAGCCTGCTATTTGTCTAACCTTGTGCAGCAGAAGGATAAGCTGCACAGACAAAATGGGACAAATGCTTCTCTGAGCAAAAAGGAGAATAGGTTTCCAGCTGAGGACATAAGCCTTTGATTATGACTGTTATAGTGAAATTTGCCTTTTCTCGCAGTCCAAAGAGAAATATAGAGAGAAAAAAATTAAGAACAATAGACATTGAAAAATGCCGCTCATTTCACTATAACTAAAAGTAAGGTAATGAATAAAAAATAGGTGTCTTTTGAAAGAATAAGAAAACTGGCCTTAGTAACAGAAATGTTAAGGAATACCAGTTGTAATGAACAGATTTCATGAGAAAAGTCAAACTACATTATTTGCTGTCTTTTGACTAACACTTCCCTAATCTTGTGCACTTCTGTCTCATCCCCTTCTGTTGTCTAATAAAAACTAATGATCACTTCCATGATGGAATAATGTATTAAGTATAGTGTGGAAATGAATTTAATTCTGATTGAGTTAAATAGCATTTTTTCTCTCTGGTAGTTCTGATTCTCTGTTTGCGATGAGAGAAAATATCAGAAACTGGACTTCATTGAACTGCTCTTCCCACATTTACTTCTAATGAATCCTAGGTAGAGAATTAAGTGTTCTAGTTCCTTTCACATTTTGCCTTATTTGCACAAGGATAAGAAAAAATATACATAAAATATAACCATTTAAGAACTTAAACCTTACTAGAAACAATGGGAAAAAAAGGGTGAAAAAAGGATTAAAGCAACTTTCTGCTGTTATATTAAGTACATATCAGTGATTGCTATCTTATAACAAGGTAAGACATGGATGGACAGCTGGGGTTTTACGGGATGCCTTATGGGGTGCTGGTTTTTTTTTTTAAGTCCAGAGCATTGTAAATCAGTTGTTAGATCAGTAAGACTGGGAATACTGCTACATGTTCATGTGGCTGGGGATGGGGAGTGTAGAGCCAGAAACTGTTGGCAAAGTTAATTGTCTGCAACTGTATACGTTATGTCTGAAAATCTAGCTTAAAACAGAACTTGTCCCACACAAACACAGAATTTTCCTATCCTACATTAGGCTAGGTTGAAGACGAAGGAATCAATTTCTGAATCAGTTCCCTTCATGGAGGAAAAGACAAAAACTCTTAAGCCCTATGGGGAAGCAGACAATATTTGAAGAACATGTTGGTTAAGACGTTTGTGACCTCATTATTTTACATCAGCTCCATAATGATCATCTAACATGTTTTTAAACAAGATTTCTGCAGTCCACATTAGGAATAAAATGACTGTTGCTGCGCTCGATAGAGCTGTGCCTGAATCCATTTTCCCAGCTGTAGGCTATACCTGTGCTGCTGGTGGTCTGTACAAGAGCAATTATGTGACTAAACTTCCCCATGTGGGGAAGACTTTTGGAAGAGAAACCATTGCTTATGCAGCATTCCCTCCTGAGTATGAACATATGTTGTTTTTCATACACCTCCCTCACTGACTATGAGGCTGTCAAACACGGAGCTCTATTGTGTGTAGAAGTCTATTGTGAGGTATGGTGCCGTATAAGGTACCTTGAACTATCTGTGCTGGGATTATTAGGGCATCTTATTATTCCGTCGACTCTTTTCTGGGAAAAAAAGGGAAAAAACCCATCAAAACAACAAACCTCAAACCCAAACAAAACCTGTTTTTGGGAGTAAAGAGATCTATCATGGAATATGTTGAGAATTAATGAAACAACCAGGGCCCAAGGATGTTGTGTGTGCTCTAGATAAATATTAATACCATAAATACTACATACTAACTATGTGTAACAAGGGCATATTCCTAAGATTTATGGGAAGATCAGGTTTTCATTCAATTGGTGCTAGATTTGAAGACATCAGACTTAATAAATAAATGATAATAAACTGTCATAGGGCATATATTTTAGCATTTGACATCAATCATGTGCTAGCTCTGTTGTGATGGGCATAGGTATAAATCTGGCTCTGCAATAAACCAAGACTTCCCTAGAGGGAAAAAATATGAAAAGTGGAAATGAGATTTAATTTTGTGATTCTTCCTGCCACAGTTTTAGTTTCAAATGAAACTCTTTAAAGTACAAAGTAAAAAATTTGATAGTTTAGTTACTTATCAGAGCTGAAAAGCCTCTGAGTGTGCACACTAACAAAGACGTCTTTATCTTAAGGTGTTAGTACTTCTTTTGTGAATTTTCCAGCTCTGAAGAAATAAAATAAGTGTTACTGAGAAGAGACCACAAGATAAAAATGTTCAAGGAAAGAAAATCAATAGTGTTATTTTTGTTTTTGGAAGAAGGTTCTGGTAGCTCAGAATCTCTCTATTCTGAATTGCCTAGTTAAACAAGGTGGGTTTTTACATGATTCACATTTTGAAAATGCAATTTAAAAATTCTGACAGGTATATGATGCTTTTCATTTTCTAAGAAACAGAATATGCTAAATGTTAGAATTAGTTTTGAAATAAAAATTTCTTTGCACATGTCAAAAGTCACTAGAAAGGTGAAATATAGACCTAAAACCCAAATAAATATTTAAGATGAAAACTTTAAAAACCTGACTCTAAAGAAAAGTTTCCTCTGGGGAAAAAATCAAAAATTCAAACCCAAAACCCCCCAAAAAATGAGCCAGTAACCTTTAAAACAAAAGCTTTACACAAACACTATGAAAACAGCTTCAAGTTTATCTTTTCACAGGCTGAAATAGGCAACAATTAAAGCTAAATTATAAAAATAGAATAACAAGTACATGATTTTTTTTTTTTTTCTTCTACTGGAAGCATTGATCTTTCAATACTGAACAATATGCCAGTTTTTGGACGCAGTAAGGTCATGTCAAGGTGCAGAGAAGTGGGGATTTTTGCACCTTTCATTCAGCTTCCAGGAAACGTGCCCTCCGGTTTTGTAGCCCTGCCATTAGTGCGGCTGCGGGGAAGACGGACGTGGAGGTCTCCTGCAATTCTCCTGCCACAGTCAGGTTTGGATCTGCCAATTATCTGACGCTCTATACACAAACTGTTCTGCGGCTCAAGGACCACGGGTCTGTTTCTGTCTGTCGCTCCTTAGGGAAGCTGCCCAGGCGGTGGGAGCGGGGTTGACACAGCAGGGAGACAGGCTTTCAGCTGAAGGCTCAGTCCTTCAGACTTGTGTCCAGCCTGCATCCAGTCAAGAGGAGTCTTTTTGTGGGACGTGAACAAACAAAAATACCTTCCATTTAAATCGCTTAAATTAAGCAGAAACAAGAATGATTTGTTTCAAGTTCTTTATTGCTCTAAACTACTTCCTTTCAGCCCTCCCAGAAAATACTTCAGCTGAACAGGCAGTGATGGAGGGTCCTTAAAGACAGTGTTCACAGTTTTGAAAGAGCAGCAAACAGCAGCACTCAGAACGTTTTAGAAATGACTGATGAGATTTTATGGTGCTTAGGAGAGAAAATATCTGAGTATTCATATGTAAATCTCAGATATTCACTAGAATGTTGCATTTTAAATACTGCCATATTTTTCTTTGCAAGTGCATATGGAGTAAGTAGCTGGAGGTAATGTTCCCTCTAGAGACTCTGAAATTTGTTTTAATGTGAAACAAAAAATTTCAGAGTACTAAAGCTCTTAGGCTTTTTTTCTTCCTTTGCAAGGAAAATTCTCAAGGGTACGTGGATAGAAAAATTAATTCTAGAGAGATTAACGAAATCAAATTAACCTAGTAAAACCATTAAGTAAATTAGCAAGTTTAGTAATCGGAATGTTGGGTTTTTTTCTTTGCTTAATTCTCGCATTAGTAGCTTAACACTGTAAATGTTTAACAAAGAGAGCCCTCTTTGTCACACACAAAGGTAGATAAGTTCATGCATTTAGAAGACTTTTTTTTAAATTGAAGAGCATCTGAAAGAAGCTCACCATAGTTGCTCATGAATCAAATTTTGCAACATCACTCTGTTTGGATATAAAAAGTCAGCATTTTTGTATTTTAGTATATTGTACTTAAGTAAATATAAACTAACTTTTTATGCATGTCTCTGCATATGTATGTATTTTTCTTTTTCATATTTATATGTTTGTATGGACACACACATATAATCATCAGATCTCATTCTTAAATTTCTGGTAGGCCAGACAAATTAGAATTATTCACTAATAGAAGTGGGAAAATTGAAGTGTTCTCCATTTTCTTTCCATCAAAGGATAAGTTTCAAACTTTGGACAAATCTACAAACTCCTGATATGATTTATCCAAGCCTTTCAAACTTCACAGTGAATTTAATGTGAAAACTACCCACTAAAAATCCCCTAAATCTCTACTTCTTTTACAATTGCCACAATAAACAGGAATTATACAACCAGTGTGCTGCATGTGCCTCAGATCTTCATCTAAAGGGGTCACTGTAGGGCTCAGGAGACTGCACTTGTTTTTCAGAGTCTCTCCCCTACTGTGATGGGTCAAATGTCATTGTTCCTATTGTAGAAAAGTTTTGGCAACTGGTAAAACCTAAAGTAACTAGTGATAAGCTGGTCTTTAATGGGACTGTTGCTGGCTAGTAGAGCCTGTCCTCCCCCCCCTGAGAAGCTCTCTGCCACCCACCCCCAACAGCCTCAGACCCCACCTGCCCCACTCTAATTTCTCCCAGGTCACATCCACTCTTCTGTGAGGAGAAGTAAGTGCCACTTCGGTAGGAATTATAACTTTCCATCATATTGGTGGTCAGTGTCAGGGGCAGCTGGGTATGGGGGTGGGGGTAGAAGGAATTTAAATCCATTTAACACTTTGATGTGAAGGGATCTCCACAAAGAGTCTGTCATTGTTTTAGGCAGGTGAATTCACTCAGACATACTCAGCCATGAATAACATGAATAGACAGCTGAGTGCTGGTTTAAGGATTTCCATCATACACGATGTTCTGTGTCTCTCACCACAGCCATCTCTCAGACCATGAAGAAAGCAGCAAAGACCCCCTGGACACACGGACAGAGCAGGCAGCTGCCCTTGGTCCACTCCCTGTGCCTCACCATGCCACAGAATCTGCAGTGCTAGGAACTAAGAGCAATAAGAAAAATAGTGATGATGAGAGTAACAATAGTAGCCTAGAGAGTGGAATTGCATGTGTCAATAGTAAACTTGTTACTATTTCTGAGAAAAAAACCCCCACGCCACATTTTACACACCTCAAATGTTTATCGTTCCCAATGACTACCACTAAAATACTTTGGACATACGGTAAAAGTCCCCAGTAAACCAGTTTCTCCATTTTGGCAGCAGTCCTTGCTTAAAGGCTACAGCCAAAAATCAGAAATTATTGCAGAAAATTTGCTGAGCAAATAAGGTACCCACTTTACCTGCAGACTGATAGGCCACCAATTTAAGCTCAATGCTTTTACAGTTTGTTGTGGTTGTCTCTTGCAAAGATTCTACACAGTTATTCTGACGTGTTAGCGCATTCAAAAGGTCAAAGTCTAAATTAAGCAGCATTCTGATAAGTTTTAATTAATCTTTCAGTAAGAACTACAATTGCCTTCAGGCTTTTGTTGTTCCTGTGCTTAATCAGAGATTAAAGCTTGTAGAGGCACTCATTCAAGGACCTGACCTTTCATATTTTCTCTAAAAACATAGAAGGAGTTACTTTCTTTGATCCAGTTTTCTGAGTATCAAGTCTGGAAAAGGCATGCAAACTCTGGTGTCTGAACAGATGGCTACAGCTCGCAATTAGATCCATTCTGGGCTAGGAGGAAAGACACACCAGCTCTCTTTACTAGTGTGTCTTTTCAGAAATGTTTTGGAAGATGCTTCCAGATAGTGAAGAGAGACAAATGCCATATGCATCTAGGGAGCAGGCGCTGCGCATACGTCTGCAGCTGCAGCTGGTAACAGGCATCTTACTTCGGGTGCAAAGTATCAGTTCTTTACGCTCTCCAAGGGAGCTGGGGGAAATGTCAGGAAAAATGAAATTAAGTAGCTCTCTCTGAAGCAGGGCAATACGTTTCAGCATAGATCCTTTCATAGTCCAATGGCAAATATTACCTACGGTAATAGCACTGAGAACAGCCTACGGGAGACATCTGTATTACTGCCATTTTCTTTTTTCCTCTGGAAACTTAGAATAAAAAAATTAGAATTTTAGAAATTGTCTTCTCCCCAAGTGAGGGGAAGAAGAGAATTTATAGGTGGTGATAACCAGTACTGCTGTCACATGTACCAAGGCAATAGGCACTGACCAGGGGGTTTCTGAGAATGGCATTTTGGACCCGTGTGTGAAACACAAGCAGTTGTTCTTTAGCAGCTTCTTGAGCCTGAAGCTGCCCTCACATCTCAAAACAGAAGCACGAGGTGAAAAGTTTTTCTGATCAGGTACCACCTGGTGCTTGCTTGGCCATACGAGCTGAAGCTGTTGCATCATCTGTGAAGTGGGGAAGATTTGGCACAAGTTTCTGAACTCACCTCTACTTTTGCTTCCTGTTTTTTAACAAAATCGTCAGCCCTTTCTAACCTTCTACACCAATTTTCAAAAATCATGATGTTTCATTTCCCATCTTTTCCATAGGACCGCAAGTAACTCAGCGGATATTTTAGCCTGCATTAGCAATGACATCAGAAGAGTGCCCTTCTGTTCCTGAAAAGACTTGCTAACTGTGATGACGATGGCTGCCTGCATTCTTATCAGGCTTCACAGGATCAAGGACTCCCTGCTGTTTGCTAAAGAAGCCTCACTGTGGTGTCAAGGTCCTGTGCACGGGGTCTGCGCGTTTTAATTAACGTGTAGGGCTTTTCTTTGTCTATTTGGTTTTAGCTAATACAGCTATCAGTATGTACCAGCGTCAGCCTATCATGGCCTTCATGTCCTTGTCCCCTGCTAGAAGCACCTTCACAGTGGACGTGAAAAGTCAACTTATATGATGAACAATTTACTGTGTGTTAACTCAAGAAAATGCAAGATGTCAGAAGGATTTCTTCTTTTCCTCTTAGAACAGAGGAATTTTCCTTAAGATTGTTTAAAGGTGTGCTCTGCTTTTCTTGGTTTGAGGAATTGTTAGTTTCCCCCTTTTCATCATTTAAACATACAAACTAAAAAAGTACTTCAACATTCTTGGGAACAACTAAGACACAAAATTCACATATGACACTACTTAGAAAAACTGACAACATAAAATTATTTCTATAAGGTAGTGAGCATCAAAGCTGCAATTTTAGAAAGTGCTAGAGAAGCTTATGTCTGTTTATATACTATATTTGCTTTTTTCTTTCTGCTTCACTGTTCAAACCGGCATTGTTACATTGGTTCAGATAACGGAATGGTAAAAGAAAAATCGCTGAAATGTCTAAATTCTTCCTTTTTTTTTTTGTTATTTGCAAGAAGAGTCACAAGGGATCAGGACACACACTGTGGCTCCTAAACAGGCAACAGATAGATGCCATAACCAGATTCTTCTCACTCTGAAACTTCATGTGGAATTCCTGCATCCTTCTTCATGCAGAAGAGCCTGGCTCCCTGGAAGAGTCAAAGAGAGCAATATTAGAGAAAATCCTAATCCCATGAACATGAGGGTAATGCCACTCACAAAAGTAACTCCATTCATGCATGAAAATATCTGAAAGTTGAGGCTATAAGACAGCAGCTAACTTAATGCTAGCTATTTAGAGGAGGCGAGGGAACAGTCTTTAGTATTTTTTTTGCTTGATAGAGCTACCACCTATTAAAAACAGTAACAAAACCAACTATAAACAAACAACCCCCCCAAAAAGAAAATGAAGAAATGAAGATTATATCTCACTAGTTTCAAACTGGTGCACTTGTAAAGATATTGGTGCACTTAAAAGAACTCTGCAATGTAAAGATAAAGGGAGTAATGAATCTACAAAAAAATTATTAAATTACCTTATGAAGTTTATAATTTTGAAATTTATGTGGGAAAGGGAAGTAAACCATTCCCTATAGACAGTGTATTATGGGAAAAGTGATTCCCTCCCCCAGTTCTAAGTAACTACTAGGATGGGAAGTGTGAAGGTACAATATGCAAGAATTTACTAAAGAAAATTGTCAGAGGTTTTTTTTCTATAGGCAGTATCAAGCATTTTAAAAACTGCACTTCCATTATTTAGAAAAGTATTTTCTTATCTAAAAAGATTCATATGTTTTCTTTGTGGTCTACTTGTATTTCACTCCTTTCTTTGCACATGGAATTCCTCTGCCATAACCTTACACTGCTGGATACACAAAAAAGAATTAGTTTGACAGGGAGGTTTTGGTGAAATATAGTAATGAAAGTGAAGTAAATCCTCTGCTTATCATTCAAGAAAAAATGGTGTATTTCACTCCCTGAGCTTTAACATCGTACGCCCTGCAGCAAGTAATTTACAGACGATCATCACCTTGCTACTCTCGCCTCTCATTTCCCTACTTGAACTCTCTTCATTAACCCAGCAATTTGCAATGGCATTGGGTGGTGGATTTATCACAGGACCTGCTCCAAATGGTCTCTGGCGGCAAGAGAACCAAAAAGTAAATTGAATTTCCCATGTGAAAGCCTCTTTTTCTTTTTTCCCTTTTTTGTTTTCTCTTGTCTTAAAATGTATAATTGCCATGATCCAGGTCTGGTTAATAACATAAATATAGAGCTAGAGGGTCAAAATACTACCATCCCTAGAATAAATAATAAATCAATTTGAAAGGTAATATTTTACATTTGATTCTATTTTTAAAATTTCTATTTCCCGTGTGGCTTTTTGGTTTAGAGTAGATTTTTAATGTTATTGCAGTATTTTTAGGATTGGTTTATTTTTGCTTGATAATATTAGGGTCTAAATATTACTGTCCTGGGAGGTTTGGAAAGGAATTTTGAACCTAGTCTATCGTGTGACATAATCTAAATCAAAATGACATTATTATGTGCCAGGACTTGCTTTGCTTTTGCTAAACAAATGTCACTAGGCCGGTGAACGTTTGTGTGGAAAAGACCACAACGAAAACTATTACCTTCCTGGATATCTGCATGCCTCGAAGTGCATGTCTTTCATGTATCATCAGCAGTAATGCCAAATCTCCACCTTTTGAAGCCAGAATCTTCTTCGAACAGCTGAGTTATGCCTGAGCTTCCATCTTAACTTAGTTTGAATTCTGATTTTGATGCGGCTTTTTTTTTTTTTCGTTTTCACTTTTCCAGAGGTTGCTCTGTACTCAGAAAAAGACCACTGACTGATTTTTTACTCAGTGAAGAACAAATTGTTATGTGACATGTGTGGTACCAGGAGTGTAGACTAACAGTAGATTGACATGCCAGGAAGAAGGCACATGGGCTTTACACACAGGTTTTTATAAAATACGTAAAAATTTTTATGTGATGGACTCGACACTTCACCAGAGAGGGAGCAAGGGTAACAGTCCTACTGATTGCTGGGTTTTGCCATTGGAGTTCAATCGGGAAAGAGCACCTATTTAAGACATATAATGAGCACAGACTGTCTTTGCTCTGCTGGACTAATCTCCCTGAGCAACTCCTTGTTCCTCTAAGGGTTTACTCCCCAAAACTGATGCTATCTCTTCCTACCATACCTTCTGCATACACACATACAAAGGACTTTGAAGCAATTACCATCCTTAACATCCTAGAACAATTTAAGGAGAATAAGACTTGCAAATTGAAGTAGTGGTCATTTCTATCAACTTTGATTTAGTTTAATGATTGCAAATAATAATTAGTAGTTGGTATTTGAACACATTATCATTGAAAACTCCCCAGTGATTACAGAACATCGAGGTCATTTATAGGAACAGTTGCACCTATTCCAAGGCAAATGAGTGGGATTTGTGGCTGAAACCCAGGGCCTTTTACATGCCTTGAATAATCTCACTGGAAGTGTTTCAGTGCCCTCTTATCACATTTCTCTTGTATGAATTACTGTTTCACCATTTCACCTCTCAAGATGAAAATTCTGGCAGCACTCATGATAGATGAATAATTTCAAACCCTAAAATTTCCCTTTCAATTCTTTACAACACCTGTCTATTTTTAATATTTAATTAAAAGTTAGGATAAATATGCAGTTGCTGAAGTGAGCCCTGAGGAATTTAGGGTTACTGCAGGAATACTAAGTGCAAAATGAACTTATGTAGTTACCAGCCATTACAAAGAAGTTCAAAGTCGTTGCTACACTATTTGAATCAAAATTTTCTGTAATATCTGTCATTTCTTTAAAGTTTGCTTTCTTCTAAGGTTTATTAGTAAAGAGTTTATATTGACCAAATATTTTCTTAGGAAACTTCATTTAAAATCAGGATATTGAACACTGTTTTGGAATATCAACCGCTGTCTTAAACTTTCTTTTTTTTTAAAAAAAAACCCAAAAAGTAGCAGCAAATCCCCAAAATAAGTTTGGAGTTTTTCTCTGATTTCATGTTAAAATAAAAATAATTATTTCCTGCTCACTCTTTTGATTGCTTTTTTATTTTCTTGAAAGGCAAAATAGAAAGGCTGTGCTTTTGGGTAGGTTCAATAAATATCTATTTTAAAATAAAGTTTATTTTTAAGCTTTATTATTAAATGAGTGTGGGTAATTATGTGTGCATGTGTGTGTGTGTAAAGGTAGAGGGTGTTGAAAAAGCAAGACAGTTGACACAAAAAGAGTTGGGATTTGTCATTGTTGGTCTTCACAATATCTTGCCCTTTGCCCAACTCTGAAATTAGCACGGTTTCTCAGGACCACAGATTAAATTTCAAGAACTTTAGAACACAGTGTAAACACTTTTTTTTTTCCAGTTTTATCCATATAAATCACAAATTTCCTTAACTTGCTTCCTTCTGACATGAATTTTGCAACTTCTCTCCTGTTGGTGCATTTGTATGCCAAGGGTATGATCAAATCTAGTGCTCCTGTAGCACAGAAGTGATTGAAACCTCTCAGCTGCATTCTAACCACAACTGCATAAGTAAGGTGAGTAAAGCTGGTAAATTGCACCTCCTCCAAAGACATAATTCAAAACTTGCTGATGTTCTCTTACCTGATGTTGTTCAATATCTCTGTGGTTCAGTTCACCTTTTATGAAACACAGATGAAAGTATTCCCTTGCAACAGAAAAACGTTATGAGCCTATATTCATTCATAAACACAATGAGTTACATAAAGATGTTCATAAATATATTGCTGAGAAAGTAGTGTAATAAATGGCTTCAGGATAATGGGCCTGCTACCTAATGGATAAAACCATTTTCAAAACAGTTGCTAGGATTATGTTTTTCATCTTTTTGATACACGTATTATACCAGAAAAATGCATCTCTCTGGACCTTGTAAAGATCGTGTATAATTCTCTTCATAAGCTGATGGAAATTTTCCCTGGGTCACTGCTGTCAGATACCAGTTCATATTCTACATTTGGCTAGAGATAATTTACAGACCTGCAGCACATTTTGTGCAGCCCTGTGGCACCATTATCTAGGCATTTCTGCATGTGTTTTTTGAAGGAGATGAAGGCTCCTAGGATGCTAGAGTCATTTGGGGTTCAAGAGAAGAATAAAAAATTCTGAAAGGCTGGAGTTGTCTAAATGCAGTTTTTTTTGTGCCAGGTAAGTTCACGGTCAAGGTAAGCAAAAGAAAACAGCAACAAAATCCCGAAACGTTAAGCTTAACATTGACAGGTAAAGGTAAAGTTGTGTATGGAAATGATGTTAATACTTTAAATATATTCTTATGATTCTTTCTGTTGTCAAACTTTTTTAGAGAAACCGGAAAAATCTCCCTTTGGTGGAGGGGGAGAGATTCCTTATGTGCATATTTGGAATCTCACTGTTTTTTTCAGGTTTGGCTCATATTGCAAGTTTCTGTCAACGCTGCTCAGTCAGTCATTGTGTTTGACGAAACAAGACTTCATGGTTAGAACAAAGAACATATCCAATGAAAAGAACTGGTACTTTCAGTCTGCACAAGGCCTCACTTTGTAAAACTAAACATGGGTGCTACTATTATTCTTCTTGGAGTATATCTGTTCTAAATGCAGGTAAAACCCAGATGTCTCATTATTTTGCACCACATTGCCACACTAGGTTACTGTAATTGTCGATTCAAACAAATATAAATTGAAACTTACTAGCTGATGTTTAGAAAAATCCATTTCTTTGTCAACTTCAAAATGACAATATAATGCCTTGCTTTTCAAGAGCTGCCTATTTCAAGGAGAGGTCATGCATGACACTGACACAAGTAAAGTGAGAGTTAATTTCTTGTTAAAGATGTGAAATGGACAATAGCTTTAGGGCTCAATTATATCTCTGCAGAAGCAGATGATAGTGAAGAGCAATCAGTTAAGTTTTTTTCCTACCCAGTCATGTTTTATCACAGAAATGTCAATGAATTCCTCTTTTTGAAGTACTTTGGGCTCACACATGCTGTTTCTAAAACAAATAATTTGTTATTTGAAAACATAGATCTAAGGATTTTTTTTGAAATGTCTTAACACAGATTTTTTTTCTGTGATCTGTGTTACAATTTGATCCCACAAATGTTTATATTGGTAACCTGAAAAGATCCAGACACCACCCCATACTTTGTAGCTCCACACTATAAGTGACCCCTCCTGATATTTCTGCGCACAGTCTTTGCTGCCCTAAGCAGTGTCCTCTCTCACAAATAAACAGGAAGCCCAAGACAACACTAAAGAATATCTATATGTCTAATAAAAGCCACTGCCACCTTCACTTCTGGCTGTGAGACTGACTGGAGATAACATGTAAATATATCTCTCCAGGGCTGTAGGACGTGACACTCTGATCACACACAAAAATCTTATACATAGTCTGAAAGAAGAGAATGTAGAGGAGATCTCACTAACAGCCTGTGTGAAAATACTACAGTGAGGATTTTTCCTCCAAGTGCTTTGTGCAATGTTCAACTAAAATTGAGGTTTTCAGCTTTTTCCTTCAGGGATTAATTATACTGTGCTGTAAGAGATGGAGGTAAGAACATTTGTCTGAATTCTCATTGTATAAACCTCAGTAGAATCTCCATCATAGTCTTGAAGTTTTATACCTATTTCCCTGGTATATTAAGTTGACCTTGTTTATACTTGTGGCCTTTGCTTGCTCTTTCTTGTCTTGCCTGTTCAGACACCTCATCTATGCACTGCATCCCTGACCACATGTGTGCAGAAAATGTGTATTAGTGGGTCTGACAATGAAATATGTCTCTTGGCATTATGTTTAGAGAATATGCAGACGTAGAGAAAGATCTTAAATGCTAATAAAAAATTCAAAAGTACCCAAATATCACCAATGCACGGAACATTTGCAGCGGTTAAGACTCCCTTAAAAAATTCTGAAGTCAATATCCTTACAGATATTTTCAGCTTTGAACAATGATCGAGGAATTCTGCTTATTAATGATGATAACAATGGTCTATACTTCCACAGCTGTGAAAGGAAAAACTTTACTTTGGGAATGAACATGCAGCCACTATTTCTTTTGCTCCTCTTAACCATACTGAAGACACATGCTACTCTTCCAGAGCAATTTTATCCATGTTCAGGATTTTTCAACATTTAGACAAGGTGCCTGTAAATTTGTCTCTTTCAATGTTAAAATTTTCCAACGTTATCCATAAAGGCTTTGTGTGTCCAGATACTCTCACACTGCTCTCCTGCCCTATCCAGAGCATGCAAAGACACCACCTCTGCCAAATGAGAATGTCCCTTCAATTGGCTGCAAATGGTCCCTCACATTAACAGAGAAACCAGGAGCTCAAGCCCTGCCTCCTTTCCCCCACGTTACAAAAATTATTACGTCTTAAGACCATCAGGACATGACAAAGGGGCAGAGCTCTCTCTAGTGCAGCTGCAGCCACTTTGAGCTACTTTGACTCACAGGCAGAAGGTTGTCCTTGTGTTTGTTTCACTTAAGGGGAGATTTCATGACAAGTGTTATGCTGCTATGTCTCTAGGCTGAACCTGGTGTAAATTTCCATTTGGCCTTTGTAACCTAGAAGTTCTTCTGTTTCTGCAGATCTTCCAGCTCTTCATCACTACCCTACCCTTTCACGTAAATACGTTCTAGGTGACAGCGTCCTGATATGCCACTTTCCAAGTCAGGTTGGTCCAGATATATAGTTTGCCAAAGTAAACATTAAATTTAATCCCCTGCTCCTCTTCTTCTTCCATTAGTTGAATCAGAGCAGCATCTGCATCCCTATGAAACAGCAGAGTCAAAGCCAGCTACCTGCATCACTGCAGATACATTTACCATCTGTTTCTTATTAAAAGCTGTCAAATTTACATCATCCAGTACTGGGACTTCGTTGCCAAAGAAGCTGTGCAGAAATGGCACTGGAAAAATAATGAATCCCAAGAAGCTAATCAGAGGATTGTGTTAGTTTTACTTCTCATATAGTTTTTATAGGTTTTGTGTGTGTGCTACAATCATGAGGAGAAAAATGGCAAGAGGTGGCTTTCCCATCCTGAGACTTCTGCCTGTAGCTCAAAGCAGTTAATAAGAACAAAGGTAGAATTGCAAAGAGGCAAAGGATTTACTAGGAACACTTCGTATGGTAAGATAAGGTATGGTGGATGCTGCTATGCTTAACCATTTTGTTACTTCCTTCAAGTGAGGAAAGTAGATTTATGGAGTTTCACCATGGAGACATGACCTTAATGACACTATCTTGGTATCAAACAGATTGATAAACCATCATCCTCTCTCCACACAGTATAAACATGCAAAAGTGTAAAGGAGAGAGGACCCTGATAACCACCAACAGACTGAGGCAGGGTGAGCTTGACCGTGATGAGGATTTCACCTAGTTTTCCTCTCAAATTCAGAAGGTTGTAGTTCAAAGACTTGCTGAAAAATGGGAATAGGTCCATGACCTCTGATGAAGTTCATAAAAGAAGGACTGTAATTTAGTGAGGACAGCCAAGTAGTCACCAGCTAAAGGAGACAACTGTGCAGAAACTTGCAAAATGAGAAATGGTGTAAGAGGCTCAATGACTCAAATGCATGAGCCACGGTTACTGTACTGTCTTGCTTTTGCATTAATCGGGATCATGTTCAGTTTAATCTGTTTCTCTTCATCTTACATCAGAAGCAGGTCCTCTCTCTGAGGAGAAACTGACAGTGGGGGGTTAGTGTAATTTGAACACTAATATTAGGAAGTTTCTAATCATTCATTTGTGGTGTTCTTTACTAATTGCCTCTTAGAGTGAGTTCTGAGTAATTTTTAAGCATGGCAGTTAATGGGGATTAGACTCTTCTAAGGAAGCAGCTTATGTCAGAACATTATACTGGGTCACCATCCTTATTACTAAACTCTCATGGGGAGTAGTACATTGTACCTTCATTATTTGATTAAAAGTTGATGTTTACCCATTAATGAAAAACAGCTGCTGCAAGTGAGCTGAAAACTTGCATGAAGAGGGGATAAAACAAAAGTAAAGAAAAGGCTCTGAAACCTGAAACACTACAGTCATAAATTGTTAATAATAACACTTTGTGACCTCAGCCTGGACTTTGGAAACAGCTTAAGCGTCTCTTTGGGCTTTTGTCATACCACCATCAGCAGATTGTGCTTGGAAGGGAAGAAGGGTAGGGTGGATTCTTGCCTGTAAGAGACATAAAACTGCTCTGTCCCATTTCAAAATGAAGCTGTGAGATTTCTGGAAGATTCTGGAGGTCCTCTTCCATCAACCTCCTAGTATGTATACTATAATGGTGCAAAGATTTTTTTATGGAACTGACAGGTTTAGGAAAGCTTGTTTCCTTTCACATGTTGCTCATATATTCACATGTTCAGTTTCATGCTGGTGAATCTGTTTTTACACAACTGAATTTAAACACCATGAAACAACTGAGTTTTTTTTCTCAGAGATGTAGTCAGGAATCTGCTGAGGAAAATCTGTATCTTCTCATATCTGGGAATTTGCCACAGTGCCTCAACTAATGAAAAGGACAGCTTTTTCATTGTATGTTTGTTCTGCATCCCTTCTGTCCAAGCTGGTATTGTGTCTCCACTGTGTTCTTCAGGAGAGGTTCTCTTTCTGGCACATGTGTTGCCAGAAATATGCTGCCCACAATGGTCCTGTTTTCTGACTTGCCTGTATTCATGCCTGACTGATGCATGAGTGAAGTGCCTGGTTTAGGCTGGGGCAGTTCGGAGTAGTCCAATAGAAGAGCTTTGGATGTCATGGGGAATATTTAGGCTAAAATAACAGAGATTTTGGAAATAGCTCAGGTCATGTAACTGCTATGTTTTGGTCTCACATGTCCCAATTTGATCTCTTTTGGTTCAGCATGTTGGGTCTCCTAAGCCTTTGGAAGAAAAAGATCAAATTAAATGAGAAACAAGTCCAAGATGAGCATTTGGTGTTCTGAGGAAAAACTAGTAGCACCTTTCTTAGCTAAATCGTTCTTCCAGCTCAGCTGAGGCTATGAAAATAGAAAAACCTGACATCAATATTGCACTAGGAGGCAATCTTCTGCTCCTGAGAGACAATCTATTCAGGTAAAGCAAAGACCTTTCTGGATCACTTGTGCTGTGCAGTTGGAGAAGCTTTATTTCCATTTTCTTGAAAAAATATTGCTCTTGAACTAAAATAAATTATAAAAGAAGAGATCAATGTCATCATAATCGTGAAAGTAATTTGTGGTGTTCATAACTTTTATGCAAAGAAGGATTATTTGGTTGAATATAATAGTCTCTGACCTGATGGACACTTCCTTGAATTTTAATGTGAACATGTGTTGGATGAATAAATGCTTTGTACAGAAGATGCCCAAAACTAAGAGCTTCCAACTAAGCAGTTCCATAGACAGTCTTCAAAAAATTCACCCTGCATCAATTTTCACAAAGGATAGTTAACTTCATGTTGTACATATACTGGATTTGGTTTTTTAGTTGTTTTGCTCCCCAAAATATGGAGGGCTTAGATTGCAAAACACCAATGGGAAAATGCTGTTTTTTCCCCCATCTGAGCATAGGAATGAAACATGGGTTTAAAGAGAACTGAAGAACTTGTCCAGGACAGATTTGCTGGGAAACAGTGAATGGAGTAAATCATAGTTCTGGGACATGTGATTTACAAATGAACCAAAGCCATACACACTAAAAGTTTGCAATATTTTGGCCATTTTGCATGGATTTTGCTTGTGTTTGGCAAACAGGCTCTGTTTCCCAGTGGATAGCAGGTTGATGTGCTGTGCAGACCTTCAACTATAACCAAGCTGCAGCACTGGCCGGTTATGGGCCCTAAAACACAACTATTCCCTGCCTTATTTTCCCTGTCAGTGAAAGAACAAGGTAACAATTCTCATTTGTAAGTGCTTTGAGACTTATAATTAAAGATCACTATCTTAATTATGGGCATGTGTTACTGTTTGGTAGCATGAATATTTTTTTAAAGCATTTGGAACAGTTGTTAGTGAAATACTTTTTCTTGAAACAGACTGGAGAGTTAGCATGTTAAATAGGTTGGACATGGGCAGATCAGAGTCTGTGTTAACTAGCCAGCATGAGCAGTGTGCTGCACAGCTCTGCTCTTCATCAGCCATGCTGCTGGCACTCTTCTGTCTCCTGTGCAAGTACGCAACCAGGGAGAGAATAATATCAGGGAGCAGATCTCCCACAAACCACCTGAGCAAAAATACATGTATATCTGTTTATTTCGGCTAGATGGGTTCTCTGACTTGCTTCACTGCACAGCCTCCCCAGCAGCTCTGCCAGAACAAGGAGGGAGGTAAGTAGACTAGAGGAGAGGGCAAGACTCATGCCAAATAGTGGTTGCCTGCTCACTTTCTTGTTAAATTGCAGACCATGGATCGCCTGTGAGTTTGCTTTGAGGAATTATCAGGAAAAGACTTCTGGCTTTCCAAGATTTCCATTCAGCGAAGTGAAACCTTAAGAATCAAAGCAAAGCTCTCCTTGAGAATCTTGCAATAAACAAATGATTGGGGACTGAGATGTGGATATGGAGCAAACAGGCTCTCTTGTTGAGAGGCTGTGCTGTACAGCATCCTCATGAGTTCAGCTGCTCCTTTTCACACTGTATATCAGTCGGGATAAAAGATGTCTGTATTCCCTCAGGACAGGAGTTCCCCAAGAGCTGTAAAAAAGCCTTAGTATTTCTAGCTTGCTGGTCCTTATTAATCTGACAGATTTTGGGCTGTTGTTTTATATATGAATGCCAAATACGGGTGCCTTGGGCTTTTGGTACCATTTCAGTATGCAAAGGTGTACACGTGTAACACTAGTGAACACCGAGGTACCCTTTGTAGAGCTCCTTTTTGGGGGGCAGCTGATACAGTCCATGGGACCATTCCACAACCCACAGAGTCCTACAGCTCTTGCTTTTGACACAGTTGATCGTCATCTTTGAAGCTGCTCACTGTGGGCAAGGAGGCTATCCCAGGTTCTGGCTTTCACTGTGGCACTGCCTATTAACAACCTGCAAACAATATGAGGATTTTATAGGCTGATTTCAGTTTGCTTTTCTTTTTGAATAGACTACACATGGCTTCGCTTTAAAAGATTGCCTAAATCATGAAACACTGCTTAAATATTCTGACAACAAGATTTAATCTAGATAAATCAAGTCAAATAGAGATAGCATTTTTTCCCAATTCGTTTCTGCTCTCAACTTTCTAATTACAATAACCTTAAGCACATATGAATTTTTATTCACATCACTTGGACATTAGATGAAATATTAGTTAGTGTAGGATTACAGTGACATCAAAGCCCTCATAGATATTCAGCATTATGCAAAACCTTTTATTTTCCTTTTGACTTAGAGCACTATGAATATGATAGGTTGCATTCAATAATTACACCAGCAATGTTCTTTGCTGTCCATGGGTAAGGCTGAATCAGCATTTCTGTTATAATCCTATCATTTCAAAAGATTTTATTACTTGTCCATAAAAATTTGTTCTGGAATAGAATTTGGTATTAAACTCTCATCCTGGGATAAAGAGAAGAAAAACTGTTTAAACACTCTAAACACTTGGTGTCTGCTTCCTGCTTTTAGAGATAGTATGTGCATTTTAAAGCAGTCAGCCAGTGCATGAAAATTCCCTACCAGTTTTGCAATTCAAAACCAGCTCTATTTCCTACAGTAAATGTTGGCAGGTTGCTATTAGTCTGCGTGGTGGATTTTTTCATTCTCCTTCCTGAAGCAGAGAAGGGACAAAAGGTCACAAGTACAAAGCACTCAAATCTCAGAGTAGACTTCACCAGTGACCTCTGACACCAGGGCTACTGCACTGAATCCTCTGACACAGAACAGTGGTGAGATTGTATAAAGGCATATGTGCAAAGAGTGAGATGGGGATAAAAACTAGTCTCTGGGAAAGGTTCAATACTTTTAAAGCAGCTACATAGATCTGGCACGCCTTGTTCACTAAAAAGAAAATGGTTACAGAGGAGGATGAAGGGCTGAGGGAGGTGAGGAAGGCTCTGGTAGCTCACATTAGTAAAATGTATCCTAAAAGTGGGATGAGTTTTCTAGGGTGAATTGCGTAGGGTGGGTTGAGGACATCATACTTATTCATTAGAAAAAAGTTGTGTTGCTAGAAGAGTAAGTTAAGAGTTGTAATGTATCCTGTGACAGCATTTTATAAACCATTCTTGTAGTGGGCTAACTCTCCAAATGGCTACTGGCAGCTACAGACAGCAGATTGTCAACCGAGAATGGTCCTGCAAGTGTAAGGCATAAACCTAAAGAGCTGTGAGGTAAGTGTGGCACAGCTGTCGTTGGAGACTCACCAACAGAACATGCCTTTGGGCACTATAATTTGATTTTCCCTTCTTACTGTAGGCACCATGCTGTCTTTGCTCTAATTACAGAATCAGAACATCACAGAACCATAGATTTATAGATTGGCTGGGTTGGAAGGGACCTCCAAGGACCATCTATTCCAACCCCTTCATCGTGGGCAGGACATCTTCCGCTAGACTCTTACTCAAAGCCCTGTACAACCTAACCTCGAAGACTTTCAGTGATGGAGTATCCACCACCACCCTAGGCAACGTGTTCCAGTGCCTCATATCCCTCACTAAAAAAATAAAAAATCATTATCATGTAGAACCTAAATCTACCCTATTTCAGTTTGAAATCATTGCCCCATGTCACTACACACCATGGTAGGATGTCTCCTTCCATCTTTCTCATAAGCCCACTTTAAATACTAAAAACCTGCAACAAGGTCTTTCTGGAGTCCTCTCTTCTCCAGGCTGAACAGTCCCAACTCTCTCGGCCTGTTTTCATAGGAGAGGTGCTCCAGTCCTGTGACCATCTTTGTGGCCTCTTCTGGACCCACTCTAACAGATTCTCCTGTGCTGGGGCCCCAGAGCTGGATGCAGTGTTCCAGGCAGGGTCTCACCAGAATGGAGAGAGGGGCAGAATCCCCTCTCTCACCCTGCTGACCATGCTGCTTTTGATGCAGCTGACTTTCTGGATTGCAAGTGCCCATTGCTGACTCATGTCCATTTTTCCAGCCTCCAGTATCCCCAAATTCTTCTTGGCAGGGCCTCTCTCAAGGACTACATTCCCCAGCCTGTATCGATGCAGGGATTGCCCTGACACACATCCTCTGTAATCTCAGAATGGGATTCTCATCCTTAGGGGCATTCAAGTCAGACCCATAAATCCAGAGGCTATTCAAAAGCTATCTATATTTTGACATATATTATAATGGATATGAGTATTCCTCATCAACCTTAAAACTTCAAAACTCCATAACCAGTCCTTCTGCAGAGTGGTGACTGCAGATCATGTGTGGTTAACGCCCATGTGGATGGGCTAACACCAGCAGTGATGTCTGGGAGAGGCTCCCTGTGTAACATGGAAAGGTGAGAGATGAGTTCGAAACAATGAGATCTGTAATCAACATTAGGCCATCATCCAAATCTCCTCAAAACTCTTTAGTTTAAGACATTACCTCTTAGTCTTCTTTAACGTCCCAAAGACATCTATACTGCTTCTCCAAACTTTTGTGGTAAGAGTCCAGTTACCTGAATAGTGATTCCCTTGACACGCAGTATAATTTACCACAGTTCTGGCACCTTTCCTGGACCAGTTCAGGATGCTTTTACTTTTCAGACCTGTTTTTTAGAAGACATTACCTATGGATTTCAGTTCCAGCTGAAGCAGTGGTTTACTGTGCTACATAGTGGATCACATTGTGTAGAGCAACCTGACCTTGACTTTGTACCCAACACAGGCACCATGGCTGCTCCCTGACCCCTGGCTCTGGCCCATCTTTCCACTCCCCTCCACTGTTTCTGTACTGATTAGGCAGTGAGCTCTAGGTGCCTGGGATTATCTTTCACACTGCTTGTGTATGGGATTGAAGTCTCTGATGTAGCCTTGCAGGCTTTTCTAGAGTGCAAAACAACTCTGCTGTACTTAATGTACACTAAACACAGAACACTGGAGGTGGATTTGGTATTGTATGGTGGATTTATTTCACTGCTGGCTGCATTTATTTCACTTTAGGCACCTCAAAACTGGCCAATACATCAGTCTCCTCTCCAGTGAGTGTGGCTAGGGGCCCAAAGAGCCATAGCTGCTGTGTAAGAGGAAGCAGCAAACCTTTGGGTGTCACGTTGAAGAGAGCCTGCTGGCTGATGCTGCATTGGTCTGCAGGACCGTTTCCTTTTGTCTGACCTGTGCCAATTGCTCAAAATCAAAATCTGGCTGCAGTGGTTGTGTTATGCTTGTTTGCTTCTTAATTAGAGACCTCCAGAGAGGAGATCATTTGTTAAGGAAAGACATTGATCAGGAGGGATTACTGAGTGAAGAACTGTGTTTAAGCTATCTCAGTTTGAGCTAAACTGCTAAGAAGTCTGTAAAGTTACTGACAGAGTCATTCTTCACAGCTGTCAGCCCTTATCCATGCACTAGGAGGATCATTAATATGGCTAAAATGGAGCATCTGTCACTCTTGTGCTAACAGGGAGCATACTTCCCATAAATTCTATTTAAAGGGAGCTGGGTGATGAGTGTTTAGTGTTTGCTTCAGAATGTTAAAATTTTACTACATTTGACTTTTGACACCATTGCAAGCTTTTTCAAAAAGTTGAAGTAAAAAACACCATGCATTTGTAACGAGAAAGTGACATGCATTTTCTTGCTACTCAGTGTCAGGATGAAGCAAAGGAATGGCAAAATAATGAAAGCTAGAAAGATAAGCAAGTGTCTACCACATTTTAATTGCAAAGCTAATAAAATTAGCTTGGCGTAACTCAAAATCTCATGCTGTTACACTCAAAAGCAATGTGAAAATCTGGAGAGAAAAAAACCCAAAATCAAAAGACATCAAGTGTGTCTTCATAAAGCTATTTTATAAACATTTGAGTTAAGTTTAAACTGTTTAGTTGAATAATGCACTCCTCTGAAACTGCATTTTGGTGGAAAATTGTCTGAAGAGCACGTAAACATCCTCTCTAGCCATAATAATTTTATAAAACCCAGCTGATTTTACCAGGTTTTAGTTGATGACTTTTCCAGTCCTACAGTAATGTTTCTCTAGTCTTTTTTATAATGTCATGGCTTATTTCTGATTCTCACAGATACTGCAGTGGTTTGGGGTTTTTTGTTTTGTTTTGTTTTTCCCTCCTTTTAATTTCTCTTGTGACCTTCAAGGTAAAGAAAAGATTTGTATTTTTGTTTTGAAATTACCAGAAAAATTTTCATCCTGGACTCTGATCCAGCTTCTGCTAAGAGTGTTACTTGACATTTAGATTTAAATTTTCACGCTTTCACACTCTTTGTTTTTGCTGATTAACTCTAGATTATATTTATTTCCTGAATATGTATTCTTTATTTGTGTGGTACCTTACAAAACTCTTAAGTAGATTACACCTCCATTATGCTGGTGGGTTTTGTATCAAAATATGTTGTTAGTATTCAAATAAATGAAGATGACATGGCCCAAAGTCCTGAATTTAGCACTGTGAAAACTGAGCTTGAAATAATTAATCTAAACACTAGAGGTGGAATTACAAACCTCAAAGGAAAGTGGCTTCATTCTGAAAACGTATTTTCAGAACTCCTCGTGGGCTTGGGCCAGAATAGATGCATTCTGTAAAAAATAAGGTCCTTTTTATAATTTTAAAGAGATTATTTTAGGGTGTTCTAGCTTGTTAGGGACTTACTCCAAAGCATTCTTAAGTGACCACATAACCATATATGTGCAATGAGGAACTCAAATGGAAGTCACTCCCTAGCACACTTTTTTTCCCAGCTCTCTATGGTTTTTCCTCATTCTGATTTACTTTGTGAGATGAGTAGTAAGAAGGATCTCAGCTCTGTGAGAAGCAAACAAAAGCTTATTCCATGGTGGTGGCTTTAATTTTTCAAATATGCCAGATCTGACTCCCTCTGTTTTGCCCCACGTGCCATAATTCACACAACGAACGAGAGACTGGAAAATGTTTCCCTTAGCTCAGTTCAAGCTCTAATTTCAGCCAAAATGATGTAAAACCCAAAGCTGTTTCATGATGGAATTGAACTAGAGATTCAGTAAGCACCAGGCTTGGGTATGGGAGAATTGAAACCTGTTAACAGACATGTCCATGGAAATCTACTTTTTACTAAAGCCCAATATTAAGTTGTGGCCCTATCTGGTGATTGTTTATTTAAGCAGAGCTTTATTGTAGTTATACTATTGTCCTTCATATTCACATTTGATGTTACTTTTAAAATTGCTTAAGAATAAGAATAAACCAAAGAACATGGGTTTAGCAGCTTTTTTCTGGTGTCTGGCAAACTCTGCTCTCAAGTTCAGGGACATACCTACTGACACCTTGATTTCTGAATAAGTGCTCCAAGGTTATTTTTTTTTTTTCATTAATTTCTCAGGTTTTCCAAACATTATTTACATGTTTAAATTCACATAATAAATTTTGTTTGGTCTTGGGACACACAAAAGTGGAATTAAAAGGTGATAAATAAAGAGGGGGAAAAAAATAGCACTTCAAATTTTTGTTTTGATTTAAAAAGAGCAGATTTTCTAAAGATTTAAAAACTCCAAACCCTTCCATTGTTCTCTTCTTGCCTCACTGGCAATTCAATTCTTCTTTTCCTTGAAACAATATGAGTTATTAGAGAGGTAGTGAAACAGTCTTATAAAAAGGGACTAAAAGGTTAAGTGATTGAGAGAAGAGTTTTTTAGCATACTCAAAACAACCCATCTTGCAGTACATTACCCTAATCATTTGGTGGCAACAAAGCAGTCACTTTAAAAAGGAAGTGATTTGATTACACCAGCCGATTGAAATGCTTTGATATTGTTGGAGGAAATGCCACATTTCCTAACGAAGAATTAGGAGGGCAACAAGAAACATTTTTGACTAATGACAAATTTAGGCAAGGAAAACTGCTAGATTCTGAAAGTACTGGTCTTTAAGGAATAAATACTGGGTCTTAGAGGGAAAAAGTGCTAGAAGAAAAAATGCGCTTTTCATTCATGATGACAGACAGCTGTGAAAGTGCTGAAAGCTACTCTATGAAACATAAGTATCAGTTCACCTCTAGACAAGCCAGATCAGGTACCAGGAACAGTCTCAAAGCTTAAAGTTGTTCTATCAATGCTGATATAATGTCTCAAGTTAGCTAATAGGGCTTGCCTAGGTTGATGTCAATTAATCAGGCAGCTCTTGTAGGTGTCTCACAGAGGCTGTTTATCAGTATATATGTGTTAACAACTTCACAGGTGACTTCTAACATGGCAGCTGTAGCTTCCACCAGTTTGGGCTTCACTAGTGATGCTGGATGTGGTGGCACTGTGCATGTGCCATCTTTCTTAATCTGAGTTGGGCTGTATTGTGTAAAAAATTAAATTCTCTACTATTCATTTAACCATCTAAATTCATTCTATTACAGTCAGTCTATACAGAAACCTGAAATGTTGAGGAAATGCTTTTGCAGAGCACAACTGTGCAACTAAACTCTTTTTCCAGGCATCTACATGTCAGTGAACCATGATTTATTAGTGTTAAATACTTCAGAGTACTATATTCTCCATTCATCAAATGAAGAGACAGATGCATAATCTTAAAAGCAACAATTGACATTTCACATATGAAACTTCTAACAATGACAGCTAATTAATTATAGCTCGTTTAAGCTACAAAGTAAAACTGACTTCAGCTTTTGCATCCCTCTTACAAAACAAATTTCTTTTCCTCCCAAACATGAAATGAATGTGGGCTCTTCAGCTGGATGGGTCTTCAGGTTGGGTCCTCAACATCTTTATCCGTTTTTCCAGCCTCTCCATCCATTCATTTCTGAGCCTAGGGACAGAAACATGGATCAGCTTGTCCCCATATTTTTACAGGTAATGGATTTATACTCTTCATCTTTTGAATGATGATACCCTTTGGTGCTTTTTCCCAGTAGTCATGCAAATTTTCCTGCTCCTTTAGAGCTCTTTGTTGGATGGCACGTCAGGACTGGCTCTTAAATCCCAATGAGGGATCACCTGAGCTTTTTGGTTCATCTCCATCTCCAGTGTGCCCTCTCTCGAGTGCCTGTGTGCCAGAGTGACTTGCCACTTGCGCTGGAGATTGCCTGCTGCCACCTGCTGGGTCACATCATCCAGCACTTCCCCCGTCTCCCGCCTCCTCTGTCCTGTTTGTCTTAGAGACACTGCACACGCTGAAGCTTCTGTTAGAGCCATAGTAGGCAGCTTTTGGTGATAGGTGGCCCTTTGTTTTCTTTTTGATAGTATCTAGGTACCACAGAAAAGCTTACTCAAGTAGAAGAGGGAGGAATTTCCCAACTGAGGAGTAGTAACATTGAGATTAGGTTAGTCATAAACGGATAAAACGTGCTGGAGACTAATCCCAGCATTTCTTCATCCAGGGTTAGTAATGTAAGGCTAGCCTTGCTCTTAATTTTCGAGTATCAATGCAAAGAGAGGTATGAGGAAGGCTTTGGAAAATTGCTTTCTCACTGAATGATCTCAAGACAAAAGAACTATAGTAAATAACAAAAGTGTATGTCTTCGCATATGCCCTCAATTTATGGAGAGTTCATGCAGAGTAAAGCTGTGCTGATCTTGCTGTGACTGCTCTCTCTCGCAGTGTCTGATCCAGCTGAATGTGACTGAATAAGGTAGATGTGGCTATGAATGGTGGCTGCCTTAGTCAGTGTACTTGGACCATCTGCTTTATAATGGATTTACCTGACACAAATTAAACAATCTTAAGTAATTCAAACTATTTTCTTGTGTAAACAAGGCTACGGAGAAAGAATGTGGGCCAGGTACACATCTGTGCTGGCTTTGCTCTGAACAGACAAGTCTGCACTGGTAAATATTGTCCTGTAACTTCAGAAAGTTCGATGCTTTGGACTCATTTATGGAACAAGAGTGAATTATTCTCTTATCCTATGAAGTCATATCTTAGACACATTAGCATTAGCATCCTAATTTGGAAAGCTTTATTAATTTCAATAAATATAAATTACTTTAAGGTTTCATTGCATTACTTAAGTACAGGTATTACTTAAAAACCAAAAAAATTACAATGCAAACGCAAGTAACCTTTCCGGATGCAGATTACCCACTTTGTCAGAGCGCTTCTTCGCTGACGTTCTTTTTCATATTGCAGATACTGAGTCTGTTGTTCAATGGTCTTTTCCCAGAAGTTCCTCAGGTCACTGGTTTCACAACCCCGCACTTCATGACGCAAATATTGGCTATTCATTTCCTCTAAAGGAAAAATTTGAAAAAACCTTATGAAAAGTTACTGGTTCCTCATCTGTTTTCACTGGCTAAAGCACACTCTTGATGTTTTGGATTTTCACAGCGTTAGGGTCACACAGTCCTTTTTTTAGTAGGATCAGGATAACTGTGGGCATGACTCACCATTTAAGCTTTTCTTTCCTAGCTCTGACACTTGAGGATATGCTGTCTATAGTGATTAGAATTCTTACTTGTGTACCTAAAATATCTCTCACCTCCATCTGACTGTGACATTTACATTCACAATCAGGACAGGACTGTTGTATTCTGTAATTTAGCAATTAGGATACTTTTTACTGTACTCACAAATAAAAAAAAAAAAATTGCTGTATCTAATGGGATTTTTGGCCTCATTATTTTCATGTCTCTAAAATGTTAAAGTGGCTATTGTTCTGATAATTTGTCTTTAATAATTCTAGCACTTAGCTGTATTTGAAAATGGAGAAAATTTATATATATAAACTATGTACATAATTTCTTAAGTTGCTGACTTGCAAAAACCACCTTGCTTACTAAATATTATCCCCTCTTCTTCAATTTTCAAAAGAGAGCAAATTCACTGAGTATATTTGTATATCTGTGACAATGCTGTACTTTCAGCTTTGGTTAATGTCATCTTAAAAATAAATTCTGGAGTGAATCTTATCCTAAAAAAAAATTTGCCTCATGAGGACTCTTCTTGGGCTAACACTAAATTCCCTCTACGCCACATTGCAGTCAGAAAATGGTATCATTACTTTCAAAACTTCATTAAATATGAAATTAGTGTATCCATGCTGCCTTTCAAATTGCTATGTGCTTTTGCATGAACATGCCATTGTAATATTTTACAGAATATTTAATTTTTTAACAAGTATTTAGGGCTCTCTCACACATTTTTTGAATTAATGGAAATTATTTGTAATTTATTTTAATCACAGCCACAGAGAGAGAGTAAACAAGCCCCTCTAGGCTAGCTTGGCAAAGCTTGAAGAAACTTCTGCCATTCCCCTGCCAGGCATCATAAGAAAACACGAAACTGGGAGCTGATAATCTATACACAATTGGCTGTTCTGTGAAAAATTGACAGACACATTATTAAGACTCCATGAGCAGAGGACAAAAACAGCCCTTTTGAAGAGGTCCCGTTTTTGCTAGGATTCCCCTGTAACTCCCCTGTGGTTCCCTGTAAAACCTTCATATATCAGCTCATGGCCTCCAAATGGTAGAAGCACAGTACTTGAGCCTGACTCTTGCAGAAAAGAATTACTGAGCTTATTTTCCTGTCCTGAACAAATTATAACTGGATGTATAATTGTTGACATTAGTCTGTAATGTGAATTGCAAGTATTGCTGAACACCTCCAGCTGTGCTAGGGGATAACCAATTGCAGGTCAAAAATTCACTTTATACAAGTGTATGTTTTCATAAAATAGAAGTATTCTATAAATATCCACATATATATCAATGACAACACAAATATTTCTTCCCAGGTGGCAGTTACTACCCTTTAAACTTTTGGTGTACTAGGACTAATCTTCAAAGGTATGAAAAAGATATGGTAAAAGCCATCTAAGTAAAACTAATGGGCTTTCCACCCTAGGACTTAATCTCTAAGAATAACTCTTTCTGGAGTGCAGGAAGAAAAATTCCCCTGTATACCTGGGGCTCCAACATAAACTGCCAGGAGATAATGTCTTCTGGTTTCTTTATCAGAAGAGATAGCAAAGCATAATAGCTTCATCATGTAATTGAGCCCAAGTGTATACTTTCAGAATACACACATTCTTTACTGGTTTCTAATGTTCTGCCTCCTAATTTGATTGTATACATTCTTGGTAGTGGCTTTAATGCATTTTATAGATGTATCTTTCCAACACCTGCCCCCACAGCAAAAAATCACAAAGGAAAACTTAAAGCAAATAAAAAACATATTCAGAAGTAGTTTCCATTGCTATTCACCTTACATCTGGTGCTGGCAGTATTTAGAAGAATGTTAGAACCTTGTTGAGACCACAAAGTGTGTGTAGTATTACCTGTTACTGGTTTTGGGCAGGGGGTGTCTTATTCTTTTTGTGGGGGGTGAGCTGGGGCAGGGAGAGAAATTAGTGGTTTTCTCTGTCTATACTCTGTGGTATTTTCTTTGTGACTGCTTGATCAGGTACACTAAGAGCACTGTTCAAGTTGTTCTTCTTTCCTAACCTTTTATATTGTGTTAACATACGGGTATCCTGGTGCTGACTTTTCTGTTCCTCAGTTCTTAATACTCTTTTTGTTTTCTTTTCCCCTAATGCTGGAGAACACTCAAATATGTACAAGTAGGTATCAAAGTTACTGAACACAGAGTTTCTGCATCATTACTGATCCTTGATAAACCCAAAATGTAAGTACCCCAGCATTTGCTTTTCTGAACTGGAGAATCACCTTATTACCTTATATTTTGAATTATCTATTTGAGCCCGTTCACGTGGTGATTGTAGGGACTTCACAATACCGCTGCTGAAATAACTCACCTGGTTTCTTTTGCCTTTATGCATCCTGTATACAGATGTTCAAATTCACCTCTGTCCAGCCATCCATTTCATAAACTATGAACCTTCAATGTGTGAGAGCAGTCAGGGATATCAGACTTAGTCTATCACCATTTTGCTAGCTCTCATATTTTTCTCTCCTGCTTCAGCCTTTTTCAGAGGAGTCTAACAAGACTTAAGCCTGTATAATGACTTTGCAGCAGCAGTTATCACCTGAAAACAGTTTATTTTCATGCCTTGAAGCCTCATTCAAAGCAGTTAGGATAAGGGACCTCATTTAACAGGGGAAGAGAAGAATGGGAAAGATTCCATGGAAGCAGCCTCCAAAGCAGCTTGAACAAACAATCTCACTGTAACACAACAGGTGGGCAGAAATATACTATTAAAGCACATAGGCACTTGTGATACACTTTTATAGATTTTACAGTTAGTTCTGACTTAAACTGCCTTGCCACAGCTAGGACTAAATGAAGCTTTTCTTAAGCCTCTAGTGACAATCTTTCTAGAGAACAATAATGAGAGGCTCTTTCTGGTAATCTTCTCTGACAGACCCCTGGTTGCAAGCCAATGAACAAATGTAGGTGCTCTCAAATGAAAGGAATAGCACAATAAATTCTAGGAAGGCTTTATCAAACACATGATAAAGATGATCACTTATTTTTAGATTTAATAATTTTAGAGCAGGTTGTTATTATGTAGTCTCAATTTGCTAAAGGAGGTCTTACAAAGTTAGGGAAGCTGTGACACTAACACTATTAGCTGGAACTCAAAAATTATGTTGGTAGAACAAAAGAGGAATGTAAGATCAATTTGATGTGACATCTTGACTTCTTTGTAAAACAAAAATCAATAGTTTGAGGCTGAAACTCACTGTTTCTATGAGAAAACATTACCACCACCAGAAATAATTTTTCACTGAGAGAATTGGCAGTCAAAGGTTTCTTAGCTAGAAGAAAAAATGTAAAGAAAAGTGTGGATGTTATTCCTGTGTTAGAACACATTGTTATATGAAATGTATTTTTAAAATTTACAAAGCATCAAATGAGTCAGGAGAGCGATTTTTCTTCCTTCTTGTGTTTCTTATGAAGCACAGTCAGTCAGAGTTTTTAGGGTGTTACGCATTTCCCTAGAAATAATACAATATTTTATTATTCTGACTTTACTTAGACCATGCTTTATGACTATGGTTATTATATATGCATTGAATAGTAAAAATTGAATGATATATATAGGAGAGAATACTATCTATGCTAATGGTACTGTTTGATGTAAAAACAATCAGAAATCTGTCTTGATTTTGGAAAATAGGACTAGTGATCATATTCATGATTTCCCTCTTTTTCCTTGGGTTTAGGATATGTCATTTATCTTCTGCTTCTCATCTCAAAGGGCTGACTGATGCTTCCTTTGAGATCCTGCCTGGAGAAGCAGGTTCATTTCAAGTCTAACTTAGGTCTCCAGATTCTGGTTAAAACTCTTTAGAGGCAGAAGAAAGCACTTTAGTCTAATCCCCTGTACCCTTTTGTTTGTGTGTCAGGTTGCACAGTGAAGTTTATCTCATGAGTGGGTTGAGCCCTGAAGACACTTGTGAGCAACTCGGAGGAGGCGTTTTTCACAGCTTCTTCCTTACTGCCTCATTTCTCAGCAGTTATGGGAGGAGATGATCTGGAGCACCAGCCTGAGGATGGGGAAAGCTGCTATGGTCTTCTGGTGCACCCAAGTCCCTAACTGTCTCGGTCTCTTCCAAAAATCCATTAGTGTATCATGAGCAAAGATGTGTGACTTTCCATGTATACTGTAAGGTTTTATTTTCATCTGCAGTTCGGCATTACAGACTACCAATCTATACTTTTCCTTTGTAAACACTATGGTCTGGAGTTTGCTATGAAATGAGGGAATTCTAGGCAAGTGATTTGTTTTGCCACCAGTATTTCTTTGTTTGGCAGAATTTGAAGTACATGCTCTTACCAGAATGTGTGTTCAGTCAGGAGGTTTTTCTCTGGGTGTAAATTTCAATCAATTTAATTGGACTTCATGTATCAGGAATTTTCTTTTTATGAAACTGACAACCATACTGACATGTGACTGAGTTATAGTAGTAGGAGTTGCAGGTGTGCATCTAGCAGATTGTTTCTTACAGGCAGGTTAGACAGTTTCAATATTTGAAAATGTTTTCACTCAAGCACTACGTAGCAGTCTCCATTCAACCATTATACTTTTTCCTAATTCCCGCAATCCTTTATTTCTTTTCTGTGAAAACTGATGGATCTGAGCCTATTTTTTCAAATAAGAATAGTTATTCTTCAAATGCTTTGCACTGATAGAAAATTCGGAGCTCTGCTCATATGATACCTTTATGACAAACAAACATATTAAGAAGAGGCTTGTGATATCTACACGGGTTTTGCATCTCATACTGCTGGACTGTCAATATCAATGCCTTTGAATGCCATGCACTGTGTTTTATTCTGTCTTTCTCATCTGATGGGCTTCAGCTCTTCTCATCTACTTTCACTTTTCTCTGGATATCAGACACCTGAACAATGGAATTATCAAACTGGAAGAAACTGATTCTCTGTCTTGCTTTTCTGTACTAGAGGGCTCAGCGATCCTCCGGCAGAAGATTAAAATTGTTAAAACCTTTTGAACAAAACACTTGAGGAATCAATACTTGTATTTCCCTCCAGGTCATCCATTCATTTGTTACTATCTTAGTTCTGCTCCCATGCCTGGCTTTTTATATTTTGCTGCTGGCTATTCCATTCTGCACTGCCTCTTCTCCCTCAGCCTGCAGCCAAGGGCTTCCATGAAAGGTCCCTTTGCTTTTCCCTTATCTGCCATCATGTCTGTTGAGTTTCTCCTCCTGCCCTCTTCACTTCCCATGCCAGCCCTCCAGCTTAACCTGACTGATTTGGACCTGTGCTTTCAAGCACCTTTCTGGCTGGTTTCCCTAGTTCTGTTCCATCTGGAAAATCTCTTTCCAATTCTTGCTGGAGCTGCGTTTGATAGAGTGATAGAATAAGCTGAGTTGGAAGGGACCCACAAGGATCATTGAGTCCAACTCCCAATCCTTCACAGCACCATCCCCAAGGGTCACACCGTGTGCCTGAGAGCATTATCCAAATGCTCTTGAACTCTGTCAGGCTGGTGCTGTGACCACTTCCCTGGGGATGCTGTCCCAGTGCCCAACCACCCTCTGTGCGAAGAAACTTTTCCTGATATCCAATTTAAACTTCCCCTGACACAACTTCATACCCTTCCCTTGGGTTGCATCACTGGTCACAAGAGTGAAGAGATCAGTGTCTGCCCCTCCTCTTACACTCATGAGGAAGATGGAGACTGCAATGAGGTCTGTACTCAGTCTCCTCTCCTCCAGGCTGAACAGACCAGGTGACCTCAGCTGCTTCTCCTTCAGACACCTCACCACCCTTGTTGCCCTCCTTTGGATGTTCTTTAATAACTTAATGTCTTTTTTTACATTGTGGTGCCCAAAACTGCAGTCACACAGATATCACTAAACTATCCCTGGATAATCTTCTCTTCACCCCTCTGCTGTCCAGGTTTTCCCACTCTCTGCATCTGGCTCTCTGTGGTGGCTGCCTGCATTCTCACACATCCTGCCACTGGCACACACAAACAGGACTGTCGTGTCAGTTGCACAGAGGTGAACATTAAGCAAACAGGTATTCATAAGTGACGTGCAATAGAGGATGTCCAAATGTTTTTCCTGAGCTTTCTATAGATTTGTTCGACTTTTATTGGCTTTTAATTTTCAGTATCTAAGGCATATTTAAAGTGGCTGTAGCTTGCTCATGAGATCAAATATTGTTTCTGATCATTAGACTTTCCCCACTGCTGGATACATTTGAAGCTTGCTCCTATGAACAACTACAGAATTCTTAAGATCAAGTATATAGAATAAATTAATATTTTTTAGTCAAGGATCTTGAATGCACTTTCCTTTGTTGCTTAATTTTTGAGTACAGGAAGACTCGATGGTCTAGGATCAAAGAAATAAATTTTGCCCAGGGATCATGTTCTTTATTAGATCATCCAGTTCAGAGAAAACATGTAAGAAAAACCTGCCTGGTTTCATGAGAAGGTGTCTACCATTGAATTAAAATGCCTCTCGGCAGCAGATCACTGTTAAAAAACCTTTGAGAGATGAGTGTGTGTATGTGTATGTAACCTTGGCTACCATTTAGCCTACCAGATGAGAATGTACAGCCATATCTCTTGGTGTTTTATTCAGGATTGTGACATGGAAATTATCTCTAAATATTTTTCTGCATCAATGCTACTCTGCTTCCTTAGAATTCCACTAAACTGGGCACTCTTCCCTGGCATTTTCCTCACACTCTCATCTTTCCTAGAATGTACTTTTGCGAGAATTAAAGTTAGCGAACAGACACATTTCTTGTTGACATAATTAGGGAAAACTCACTACAAAAAACAAATACTTCCTTACCTTTGGAGCAGGACTCTTCTTGCAAATAAATTCTCTGTGTGACACAAACAAACGAGGAATATTACCACTGCAGCCGTGGCTTCTCCAGTGTCACAGGGCAGTAATGAAATGCATCCCTCGGTACTTTTTATTTGAAGTGGGGGTAATATAAATCCTTCATCGTATCAAGGCTATTTTGATCAGAACCAGCAGCAAGATAAAATCATTTAATGAACTTTGCAGCCCCCTGCCTGAGATGACCGTGAAACACAGGCCCCCTTGAGAGCATACATCCCTCCCACACTGGCAGATACCTCAAAGAGCATGACTTGGCAAGTGATGAGAATTTTCTTTAAAATGCCTGGTAGTGTTATCCATTTTAATAATCTTCCCATGAAGCTTGAAATATTCCACAATACTGTCTTAGCTGCAATGGGGGCTGCAATGGTGTGACAAACCACACTTGGTTTTGCATTACAGGGTGACTTACGGAAGTATGCGGTACTTTGGAGTTGTTAGTCTAAGGATGTGTGCTTGATTATGGCCTATCACATAATCTGTTCTCTTCAAGGCAATTGTTATAGGAATTGTCTGTATAGTTAGCTATGGTTGACAGAATGCATTAAAGCAGCACTAGTTTTACCATTTGAAGTTGTTATAACTCTATTACAGATGAAAGCTTATATCATTACATTTCATTTTCTGAGGAAAATGTTTTGTAGGTTTGGCTGGTGACAGATGCATGCACTTATCTCAGTTTTCATTAAATCCATCTGCATTGCTAATATACCATATGTGACTGCTGGTTTAAGCAGTTCTTGTACAACTTCGGATTATTTTAAGCTTCCTTTGTTGTAATTTTTCAGACCCCACATAGCAAAAGCAGCAGCCATTAGATGGATGCTTTCTGTAGTCCATATTTACTTATTTATTTTTTCTGCAGTTTCCTTTAAAGCATAAAAACCCTGTGCAAAACCTAGGAGCAGCAGACTTTCTCTGTAAAGGAAAATTCCAGCTATTTCCAAAACCTGGTCAATTCATTCTGATTTGATGAAACAGTACTTATTAACTCCTTAGAAATAGTACCTAGTAACTTTCCCCAGTGTGTCATTCCACCTTATATCATACGAGAACACAGAAATCAACTCTTCCCTTGACACCTGTGATAACAATGGTATTGTGATCTCAGAGCTTTAGAACCATTATACATATGTGGCATTGAGAATAAGAAACAACAGCATGTCATAGGTAAAGTTGATTACTCTATATTTAGACAACCAGCTCAGATTCTGGCTGGCTTTAGAAATCACAAACAAATAAAATCTGCTGGGTGAATATTAAAATAATATGGTATTATAAAAAGAAGTTTAATCCCAGGCTTGATACAGCAGTGGTGCTAACCTCCATGGTGTTGCAGAACAACAGAACTGCTTTCTTGCCATTTGACTCAGAGCTTGAGTAACATTCCCTTCTTACTAAACACATCTAACTAAATTTGCAATGAATTTGAGGGTTTGTTTTAATGTTATAATGTAGGCAATAACTTCTGTAAACTTTGCAAAGACAAAATTTCAGGAGGAAACTTCAGCGTCCAGGCTTCATCAGACCAAAACTTGTTTCTGGTCAGATATTCTCTAGATGCATTGACATTTGTGCAGTTTAGATGCCCTTTGTAAAGGACAGCCAAAATGAGATAAGACATTGCGCACGCTCTGGTCATCTGCCATAGATTAGGTACATTGTTTATTATACTTGCTGGCTGTCTTTACAATGAACATTTCATCTGTGCATTCACAGTGACCTCTTGTGCAAGACAAATGGTGCATCCAGAAATCCTGGACAGAGCTAGTACTCTGCTGCGCTACCCATGTCTGAAAAAAAGGTGAGGTGGCAGGTGACTGGAAAGACATAGTTCACTCTCAAAAGCAGGGCAGCTGTCAACTAAGCTCTTATATGCAGCCTGAAAACTATTCAGGTTGTTTGTGCACCTCAGCCCTTATTTACTTCATAAGCAAATCTCAGAGCTGCTTACCAGAAACTGCTTGTATAACAGCTCTCATCTCTACTTTGCAAAAGTTCTTGTAAACACCTCCGTGGTGTCATCAGCAGAGACCACAGAAGAATCTACAAAATAATTGATGGAATGTAAACCTTTGGGGCACCTGAGGTGTTACTTATCTGCAGGAATCAAATTCTGTCTTGGTTTTCTGATTGTGTGCTGCTGTTCACATGTGGGAGAGTTGGAAATAAAAGTAGCAGTCAGCTCCTACTCTAGCACAAATAATCCTGGTACATTTAGTCTATATTTTGTCAGCCTGGCCCCTTCACTGTGTGGCTATTCTTAGATCTGATGTGAAAGTAGAGGAGGTGAAAGGAGAAGACATTTCACAGAATCTTGCCAATTAAGTAAACATCTCATGCTTCTTTTCTCTTTGATGCTAGAGAAAATAAAATCTGGAGAGAGCTTTAAGCAGCTACTGTACCATGCACTTGTTGGTATTCACGGTGCACCTGGTATTCACATCCTTCTTGTTCTGGATTGATGCAATGGCAGTTAGAAAGTCATGAAGAAGGATTTCTGTCACTGCTGGACTATGTCCTCATTGGTCCAGGAGCAGCACAGGTCACAGCAGTTTTAGCAGCCCTCTCCAAACTTCACAAATTCAAGAATGGAGCAGATTACTTAGATGGAAAGTAAGAGTTTGATCAGTTTAGGTGTCTATCTGTAGTGGTTGGACCATGTATGGATTCCAGAGATTCCCACCAAAGCCTGTCTATCACTCTCCTTCACAAAAGGACAGGGGAGACAAAGTATAATGAAGATTCATGAGCTGAGATAAGGACCAGAAGAGATCACTCATCAATAGCATCACAGGTAAAACAGACTTGAATTGGGGATATTAATTGAATTTATTACCCACAAAATCAGAGCAGGACAATGAGAGTAAATTAATCTTAAAAACACATTTCCCCTACTCCTCCCTTCTTCATGAGCTCTACCTCCTCCCCTCCAGCAACATGGGGAGATGGGGAATGGGGGTTACAGTCAGTTCATCACATGTTCCTGCTGCTGTTCAGGGAGAAAAGTCCTTCCCCTGCCCCAGTGTGGGGTCCCTCCCACAGGAGAGAATTCTCCATGTATTTCTCCAGTGTGAGTCTATCCCATGGACAACAGTCCTCCAGAAACTGCTCCAACGTGGATCACAGGCTGCAGTCCTTCAAGGACAGGCCACAGGGTCACAGGTCCTGCCAGAAAACCTGCTCCAGTCTGGGCTGCTCTCTCCACAGGTCTGCCAGGAGCGTGCTCCAGCAAAGGCCTCCTGTGGGTTCACAGCCTCCTCTCCGGCATCCACCTGCCCCGACGTGGGTCTCCTCCACAGGCTGCAGGTGGATCTCTGCATCCCCACAGACCTCCATAGGCTATAGGGTCACAGCTGCTTCACCATGGGGTGCAGAGGGATCTCAGCTCCAGCACCTGGAGCATCTCCTGCCCCTCCTTATCCACTGACTTTGGTGTCTGCAGGGCTGTTCCTCTCACATATTCTCACTCTGCTCTTCTCTGGACACAATTATGCCTGCACAATAAGATTTTTGCCTTAAGTATGTTATCTCAGTGTTACCACCATTTCTAATTGGCCCAGCCTTGGCCAGTGACACATTCATCTTCGAAGCTGCCAGGGATTGGCTTTTCTGGCCATAGAACTTCTTATAGAAGGTATCCCTGTATCCTTCCCTGCTACCAAAACCTGGCCACACAAACCCAATACACTACCTTCCCAAGAAAGCAACTGGTTTTCATGCTTCTGTAAATATTTGCAGTGTGATGTTTTTAAAACCTGCCTTGGAAAACCACCAGTAGTCCTTTAGTAGACCTAATACTGCAGAGTGAAAGAGCAGGCAGGATTTTCCTTGATGGACTGTCCTGCAGCCAATACTGTGCCGGAGGCACAGTGTTTCCCTGTCCCCCATTGCACATGAATTGATTTGAACCCTGCTATGTTGTGTTGGCATCTCTGAGAGTACATCTGGAGAAAACACACCTGCTTAAAATGTTTTAGCCCTGCCTGCTGGATATGACACTGAATGTTGGTCTAAAGTATATGAAAAAAATTGTCATGACTGGATAACTGAAAGGGTCACTTAATTTCACTGATGTCTGTAAACTCATTTTTTGTCTCTTGGGCCAAACCTTGAATTGGGTGGTGGGGACTTGTTTAAATAACACCGAAATAATCAAGAGCTGGATTTCCACTTTGCTTACAAGTATACCTTCTATCTTATCTGGATTTTTACTCTGAGTACATTCTCAATGATGTGTACCTCACATCATCCATGCCTATGACACACAACTGTTTTCTTTATAAATACCTCTTATGGGATAATCTCAAGGTCAGCAAAGTAGCAGACTGAAGAGTTTACACATTTTATTAGCTGAATGAAACTTCTTACTGGCACCAGTTACATGACAGCTAAAACATTTACAGAGGCTGCTCAGTGTTTATTGTAATTGTGATATTGTGTTTTGCAATCAGAAAAATTAGAGATGTAAGATCCAATAGTAGCTTTTCCTAATTCTCTTGTTAGTTGCCTGCCTGCAGCCTTTCCGCGATTCTATTTTTTCCAGGACTGTAAAGTTTTCAAGCACTTTAAATTGCATCAAGCTGAAATTTGCACACTGAAGCTGCTAGATACACAGATGCTTCCCCATGGAAGTGTAATTAGCCTGGCTCTGTGCACTGCAGGGGAGAATTTTGCTGGAAAGGAAGGAAAAGGCTGCTGGTGTCACCTGCTCTGTCCTAGCATTTCTGTGTGTTTGACACTACCTTCCAGTCCAAATGAACTTCTATAGTAACCTGTCCAGAAAGGCTTCTATGATGTGTTGAATTTGCCTGCAATTTTGACATGGATTTTTTCCATCTTATTATGACACTGGAGTCAGGAATAAAATTGCTCTAGACACCCTCAGGCATCAGTTTAATGAGTGCAGGAAAGAGGTTTTTGATCCTGTATTAAAATCAGCCAATGCAGATCCTGCTCCAGTGTACCTACTGTTTGAGTGGAGTTTGGAGTGTAAAAGTCATGGAGAGAAACTGTCTCAGTGGAGTAATTCAGCATCTTATGGCTTTGTTTATAGCATTATAGTTCATATATAGCCAAACTTTAGGTGCTTCAGTTAGAAAAAGTTAAATGGGTTGAACTGGAGCTGTTGGAGACATCAAACTTGCTGCTAAAAAGTTAATGAAGGTCCACAGGGAGTCTGGTATTGGTATGAATTTCCATGGGATGATGTCAGATACTTTGATGATAGGGAAGCAGAAATTTAGAGCAGCATGTTAATTGCATGACTTTTTGTCTTCTTTTAATATCCCATAGATCTTAAATATTTGAGCATTCTGTACCTCTCATAGAGGCAAATGCTACTTCACCAGCTTCTCTATGGAAGCTCAAATTATCTTTGGATGATTTTGAACTCTTTTGCTTGGGAAGAAAGTAAGGTAAGAAGAAGGATGAGAAAGGCTTTAAATAGTGATTTTTATGGTCATGGATAAATCTGTGGTTGCAGTTTCTTTGTGAGTATCTCAAGGACAGTACCTAACTCAAACTTTACTCAGAACCAAGCATAGATGTACTCAGATGTACTCACTTTGCTTCTACCAATGTATCAGAGGGAAAGGATCTCATCTCAGGGTTTACCATGTCAGTTAACTGAGATGATAAACAGGCTGCCTTTTGCTGCTTCTTGGCTCCTCTTAAGACTGTATCTGCATTAGAAAAACAGACCAGACTTTATTCTGGCTGGCCTTAGAATTTGAACAGTAATGTGAGATCTGAGGGCTTATTCCGTCTTTTGTGTGCTTCAGAAAGAAATCTGATTTAACTCTTGCACTCAATCCAGATACGAAAGGTTGTCACCAACATGTTTCTTGTAAACACAGAGACCCAAAATGACCATTAGCTCCCAGAACCTGCCATTATAAAAGTCTCTTGCTAATACAGTCCTCAGTGAGCAAAGATTGCTGCAAGATTACAAGGGTACCAGGTATGTGTTAAATAAAACCTAAATTGTGGCAGATTAAGATCATGTAACTACATGAGAGCAAGGAGTAGCCTGGGCCATTACACAGCAGCAGATTTTGGCAACAGCAGCACTGAAAAAGTTCTGATTGTTTACTTGCCAAGACATGCTATGTGACCAGCTTGGAGACACAGATCTGCCACCTGTGAAATAGCCAAACTTTCAGGAGGGATGGAAGCCAATAGAAATTTTGGGAGTTTTTTCTTTCTTTTCCTTTGCATTAAGTATATAGCTAATGCAAACTAGATTAGATGATAAACAGTTTTAAGTGTGACTGCTATGGCCAATTAGACCATTTCCTAAGAATAGATTTAAATGCTTAACTAATATTTTGTATCAGAAATTGAATCTTTGTTCATAGTTGTTGAAAGAGGACCACAGTAACTTTAAATGCGACAAAAAAAGGAAATAATATGTTGCATCAGTTAAGAACATTTTTCTGAACATGAACAGAATAAATTCTTTGTCTGTTGTATGTACATACATGGATGATAAAATTTTAAAATGTTTCGTGTGTCAGATCTATCAACTAAATTCATGCAAGGAGCTATTATATCCCTAGTGATTACTAAAAGATCCTTCACAGAATGTATTTTATGAAGTCTTTAACTTGAATACAAAATTTCTTCAGTATAAGTTTGACCTATGATAAAGTTGATTTAGAATTGGTTTACCCAGAAATAATCTTTCTTTCTGTCAATTGAGTACAAGATTGAATATGCCCAAAAAATTCTTCAGAGCCATGTCAGTGTGTAGGTGTGCTCTCAAAGCACATCCCCATACTTAGCTCTGCTCCCTGGACTGTCATCTTGTCTTCCTTCCCCTTCCTCGTGTACACAGAAGTGTTAGTGGACAGGTGTGGGTGATGGTCACTAAATGCCCTGTTCCTGACCTGTGATTATGGCCTTCTTGTGTCAACTGCTACTCTTCAGCACCTTGCTGTCTGCACACTGTAGGTTAATGGATCTTGATGGATGAAGCACATAGATATGGGGAAAAGCTGCCAGGAGGTGGCCCAAGAATGTTTTTGACAGAAGAGACCAGCCTGTCTTTTATTATTCTAGCTACAAGTCTGGATGGATCTGATCCTGACAGGACTGGCATCACTGGCAAATGAGTAACAGATGAGGAGACAGCTGAGGTACTCAGTAACTTTCTTGCCTCAGTTTTTAATGACCATGTCTCTTCCCACACCTCTGCCACAAGTGGACTTCAAGACAGGGACTGGGGGAGCAAAATCCTTTTGTGCGTAAGGCTCAGGTTCATGAGAACCTGAGGAACCTGAACGTACTTTAGTTTTTGGGACCTGACATGAAGTATCCCAGAGTCCTGAGCAAATTAGCTGAGGTAGCCACCAAGCCACTCTCCGTGATATTTTAAAAGTAGTGGTAGACTGGTGGAGTTTCAGGTAACCGGTAGAAGGGAGACAATGCATGTGTCTTTAAAACAGGTAGAAAGGAGGACCCTGGGAACTACTGACCTGTCAGCATCATTTCTGTGCCTGGGAAGATCATGGAACAGATCCTCCTAGAAGCTATGCTTAGGCACATGGAGAATGGGGAGGTGATTCAAGGCAACCAGCAAGACTTCATCAATGGAAAGTCCTTCCTGACTGACCCAGTGGCCTTCTGTGATGGAGTGACTCCATCAGTGGACAGGGGAAGTGTAATCGATGTCATCTACCTTAATGCCTTTTTAGTAGGACCAGTTGTGGTAGGTAAAGGGGTAATGGTTTTAAACTGAAAGAGCATATATTCAAACTAAATGCAAGGAGGAATTATTTTTATGATGAGGCTAGTGAAACGTAGGAACTCATTGCCCAGGTACATGGCAGATGACCTATCCCTGTAAACATTCAAGGTCTGGCTGGACAGGGCTCTGAGCAACCTGATCTAGTGAAAGATGTCACCGCAGGGGCATGGGATTAGATGGCTTTCAAGATCCCCTCCAACACAAAGTATTCTAGAATTCTATGATTCCATCAGACAACAGAGGATAAGGACAACCTTCTTCTGCCAGGTTTGCAGAAGAGTTAATAATTTCATTAAATGAATCAGCAAAATTAGGAACTATTAAGTATTTAAAGGTTATTTATGTCTGAAATGAGACCTAAGCAGCAGGAGGAAATACATTTTTTGCTTTCCCCCTGTGTTTAGAAATTTTTTGTCTTGAGGGAAGATTATTCTTGTCATCATTTGTGTCATTTTCACTTCTGATCAGGACAACACAGCATCCACGTGGCTTCACCACTCAGCAAATATGTTTGCCGTACTACTTCATGTTCAAAGCAAGTATTTTTTTTCCTTTTTTTTTTCCTCTCTCTCCAGTCCTTTCTATAGACTTACTGCTCAAACTTTCTAGCCATTATGTTTTACACATATGTGAAAATTTACCATATCAATCTCTTCTGGGAAACTACATAATTTAATGGGATGAGAGAACCTGACCCTATTGGACTGTACTATGTATCATTTGCCTTCTGGCTATGAATACCATTAATGCTGTACATTTGCTGAACTTGCTGTACATGTCTTTCAAGCAGATGTCAGGCACCTGAGTCGGTTGCTGACTTTCTTGTCAGAGAGCTGCCTCGTGGATGAAGGCATTGGATGATTGTAGAAGTTCCTAGTGGAAGTGCATTAACTTGAGTGCTTCAGACTGGTAGGGTGAAGACAAAAAAGTATAGAAATCTCTGAGAAGTCCTTAAGTGGATTGTTCTCCTGTTGCATCTAACCTTTCTTCAAATTGTGCCACAAGTCATGTAGATATTCTTGGGGCCTTGGAGTCAGCAACCAGAACACACTTTGGTGAGTCATGAGTGCTTAGCAGCTCTGAAAATGAAAAGCCATATGGACCAAGGAGACTGTTGATGCAGGGAGTGCAAAAATCCCTCTTACGTGCTGGTGTTAAGGTAACTACATAAATCAATGACCCTATAAAAGAAATAGGCCTGAAATAGTAACTTCCTTCAACATAAAGTAAGCCCCATGAAATCAGTACCAATGGCTCCTCTGATCCTGGCAATAAGGCTGCCAGTGCCAAGAGTGCAGCTTGAATCCCTTGTTACTCCCCCATTTGACTTCGTACTCATGATTTTTTGTAGGTGGTTGAGAGACATATGTGATTCTCATCAAAAACCAGATCTTGTTTATATTCATCCTTTGTAGGTGTTTTTCAATAGTCCTGCCACTATTTTGAAATTAAATTTTAAAAAACATTTTAGGGGAGTTCACCATTTATTTTAAATGACATTGAGGCTTTTTTGGGAATTTGATTGACAGTACCTCCTCTTTACAATGGTGAGCTCCTACTGCATTCTCTCAAAGTGACTACATTTATATGACCACTTCCTCCTTTTCTGCCATGGTTTTGACATTTTTGAAGTTACCTGCCAACATCTGTGTGAGCCTGTGTCCTTGAGCAGTTCCTCTAATTAGCTGCACCAGGTGACTGCACAGACCAAGGCAAAAAACCGTGAAGTAATATAGAATGTGCAAACCTAACACACGTGTTAATGACTCCTTCTTCAACTAACACAGGCTCTATACCCTGTGACTTCATGTCTGTACCCATAATGTCTTCCCATGTGTTTTGCACATATCACAGTATTTTTAAGCCTCACTAAACAAGAAGAAGGGACGCTTCAGGATTTCACCATGTACTACATGTACCATGTACATATGAAGACACTGGCCTCTCTTTTCCAGATTTATCCTTGGAGTGAATTTCCAGGCTTGTGGTCACCATAACCACTAATGCAGGGAGAAATCTGGGGAGATTTTTTAACCAGGTTACTCAAAAATGGTTAAAAACCATCTTAGTTGTAGATTCTGGGTTGTTATTCCTTCCTGAAACACAAATGCTGGTGGAGAATAAAAAAGGGAGCAAAAAAGAGTCCTGCAAGCCAGTCTATGGAGAAGCATAGACCCTTCAACCAAAATGAAATTATATCCACTACCTATAAAATCATCTGTTGCAATTTTCAGCCGTAACTGAAAAATTCCTTCCTGTTATGTTACATTTCTGTTGGTTGGATTAAGGATGAGCAATAGCATTTACCAGGCTTAGAAGTATGTTACAGCTCCTGCGTTTTTTCTTTCCTAAATTGCATCTTAAATCTGACCTTAAAAGAAGAGCTACTAAAATTTCCTGTTTAATCAACTCTTGCAGCTGACTCTGGCTCTTAGAGCTGATCTTTGCCTACCTTATTTTCAGGCTGTTCCTGAAACTCAGGTGCCTTGGCTCTTCTTGGTGCCTTTTCTTTCTAGAATGAGAAGAAATCAGATCTGGGGTCTTTTGAGTTTAATCTGATTTTGTAGGAGAGGGAAGACTCTGTGGGAGATGACCCTTCACAGATCTGTGAGCATGTCAGCTCCGTGTAACAGCTGGAAACATTTTGGGCAGAAAACACTTTTACATATCAAAATTGAAGATAAGTTGTCTATGCTATTTGGAAATGAATCTGTAGCACTTGTGGGATGTATCTGAATTTGCAGGGAGACTGCAGCAGGGAGAGAACAAATAGGTAGTGAGACACTATTATAGCAATATATGAAAGATTCTTGGAAGAAGAGATAAAAACATGTAGGTTTTTGTGCTGCCTTAATTTTAATGGGTGCACAGGTGTGGTATTGGCCTAGCTGTACCCTTAAGGATATTGTATGATGTTGGAAAATGGACATCCAGCAAAGACTGTTCACCAATTTACTAAAAAATTGTTCACCACCCAGAGCATCATACAGTTTTTCCTCACCTTAATAATTCTGTGATTTGAGATATGCTGCCATAACTAACATACTAGTCTATTTTACTCTTAATTCCTGAAAATGTTATCACAGGCAAAGCTATTTACTCATAGCTTTTTATAAGGTTAAAGCAACCCTTTCGTTTGCCTAGCAGCAGTTCTCATCAGTATTCAGGAGCAGAAAGACACAGTAAAAGAGACCAGGCAGCATATATGACAGTGCCTGTTTCATTATATTTTGAATTATTAAAGAAGTATTTTTATTATATCTAAGATAATCACATATGCAGAATATCAAGGTCAGTGCATGAGAGTGTTAAGGAAAAATAATAAGCGTCACAGATAACTAATTTATCTCTCAGGAATGTTATTTCACACACTGACACATTTTCCTCTTTATCATCAATCTATAAGACTGAGTTCTGTGAAGTGCTTTAATTAACCTATCATCATGTACTTATTTATGGTGTCTCCAAATGATGTTATCAAAATATAATAGTCTTTTCTTCTACCTCAACTCTATAAAATATCCTAAGACCTGAATATTTTACAAACAAATATTTTCAAGCCTATTTTATATGTTTATCTCAAAAAGCTGTCAAACTTTAATTGCCCGCAGCCAGGGAAAGCATATGCTCTTGAAAAGTAACAAGTCCCTGTTACTTCTTTTCATCTGGCTATCTGATAAAATTCCTTTAAAATTAGTATTCAACACCTTAGGATCCATGCACACAGAGCTGGTATAATTTGTCTTTCTGACACACTTAACCCAGCAAGTGGGTTCCTTAGTCTCTTTGATGGAACAGTAAGATTAAAGGTAATTATTTCACTTTGTCCAAGACTTTGCACAGTGATACAAAAATCACTACTCATCCCTGCAGTAGATCAGATCAAGCTTATTCACTCACTGAAAGCTTGATTTAACATGAGTAGAATGGCGATATGAAAAACACTTGAAAAAATTATACATTATTTTCCATAACTTTTATAAATATTATCTGTGAAAACATTTATGTAATTGTATACTCCTTTTACCAGCCCAAGATTTTTCTTTTTCCTAATTGCCTAGGAAAAGCTGTCTCTCATCGATTCTATAGTAAGTGTAAGAACAGTCTTTGCTAAGTGTTGACAGTATGCTCAGCCTTAGTTCATACAGAAAGATACATGGTTAGTAGTGAAAGCAGCAGATAATAGCGGCTTCATCTTTTGAAAATTACATTTTAAAAACTCACACCTTGCATTCAAATACTTGCTTTGGGAATGTTAGTTTTTATCAGTACTGTGAGGCTCAGGAACTCAGTCATTACTGCTTTATTCAGTCTCACACTTGCATCTGACTGCAGTTTAAGTCAGTGTTATCAACTTCTAATGATGCCATCTCCTGGTGACTGTTGCCTGTGCTGATGTTGTTATTGAGGAACAGTACAAAGGAGATGGAAAATAAACAGTAAAACCAACAGGACTGATGAAAACATGACTGAAGTAGGAGTGTGTGCGCGCTAAGGGTTTTGCCTTGGAAAATGGAGCCAGACTGCGGTAGCAGATACTTTGTTAACTGTCAGAAAATAATCCATCAGTGTGTCAGTTGCTGAGGACAGGTTCATTCTTCCTGTGCACTTGTACAGTGCCCAGCACAGAAAAATCTCAGCCTCGGTGACGGCTTGTAGGCGCTCTAGGGGCTACACACTGCAAATAATATAGCTGTGTTTTAACACAGCGATGTTTATTGCAATTCATGTACATGGCTTTTAATGTTATTGTTTACTGTTTAATGTTATTGTTTAGCTAATATCCAGCTAATAATGACTCATCTTCTTCACTCATTTTCTTCAGGATTTCTCTTGCTTCACTTGTGGAACCTCCAGTGATTGTGACATCAAAGCCTGCTCCAGAACTGCCCTCATTTGCTGGACACATAAATGCAGACACTAACATGCATGTCGTGGTGCTTGTTCATTGGCTTGACAGTCTTTTAACAAGCAGCCTTTCTGCAAATTCTGAGTGAATCTAAATTCTTAGCACTGGTGTTAACACTGGCATGTTTGTCTCCTGGTGAAAGCTACACTGTCTCCATTGGAGTACTTCTGTGTAAAACAGTGAAAATGGCTGTCAGCTCAACAAACTTTTGGGCCTGAGTATATTCCCATGTGATCCTCTGGGAGAACAAGTTACTCATAATTCTTGCTTTCATAATGAACTTAACTTGCTACATTTTTCATTGTAGTGTCTATTTTTATATCTAAAATCATGTCTGAATTTTTTGTCCCCTGAAACTTCTACAAATTTCAATATCCTTTACAAAGAGAAGATGACAAAATGCTATGTAATATTCCATTAATGGTGTCACTACTGCCAAGTAAATAATGATTTTTTTCTCTTGTTCCCATGGGATTTTTTGTACTGCTTAGATACTATAATGGAAATTCATGAGCAGATTTTCTGCCCATTGGCATTTAGTTTTTACACTGTCTCTGCATGTTGAAGTCTCCTTTTGAAACTAAGGCTGACAATTTTTCTAACTAACTAAGCTGTTAACTTTAAAGCAGTGATTACATAACCAGTTCTGGCTTGTCTAACTGTGGGCTCCTCTTCACTTTTGCTGCATGCTTCTGCCACATCCCTCTGTCGGCAGAGACGGTCTATCTAGAAATTAGGCCAATGTAATGAGAAAATATTTTGGATGAATAAGTGAGTGGACCTGTCTGACTGTGGATCATATCAGTACAAAGGGGACAATAGGTGCCTGCCTCTGTGGTCTTGCTATCTACTTGAGAAAGTTGCAATACTGGATATACATACTTGGCTCCTGGAATTCGTATTTGCTGCATAGATTTACCTGCCTGTGTGATTACCTGTTCTAGCTGTTGGACTGGAGTTTGGCCTCCGTGTATTTTAGCACTGTTGAACTTTGCAGTTGTTTTTGGTTAGCATGGCTAGTGATAGGCATATCATATGTGCTCAGATAAAAGAAGAACACAGCATAGGAATGTCCTTAATTGGCTTTTGTTGCATGTTATTGCACTGCTGGAGATGTACTGCACAGCGTATCTGCACAAATCTTTTTCTCCACTGAGTTGCTTCTCACATGTCCACACAGAGAGTGCTGGGGTACAGCCTCTGTGAAGAGCAGTGGAAGGCAGAAACAGAGAGCAGGAAGCATGCTTCTTTATTTCTTATTTCCCCTAAAGACTGGTTTAAAAGCAATAAGAAATTTCCATCTCTGTTACCAATATGCATCATAAATGCTATTGGCACAATTTAGCAAACCAACACCAGCCTAACAGATAGGCTCAGATTCATTTTAACATCACATGGCCTCCATAAGGTACCTTCAAAGCTAATTAAGGTGTACAGGCACTTTGTCTTCCATGAGAGATTTCCTCCATGTACAAGGAGTAGCTTCAGTACTGGTGCTGCATAAAACAAATTTGAGGTGAGGAAACATAATGCTGGGACTGGAAGAACAAGGCTGACATGTAAACAGGGGACTTGACAAGTTTGATAATATTTTGTCTTTTTTTTTTAAAGGTTTTGGTCCAAGAAACACTCTTTAGTTCATGTACAGAATCAGGTGGGGAGGTTTTTTGCACCAGTTTTTCTTTTTGATCCTGACTCTCTGCTTGTTCTGTACAAAGATGCTCTTGCTTGTCTTTTCAGCATTGTACCACTTCTTTATTTTTAATCAAATTTTTTCCTGATACTCCTCTTCATACTTTTTGGAAGGACATAATCTTGGTGATTCAAAAACATGAAGTACAATTTTCCCCACAAAACTTTCTAGAATTTGACTAGAGCTTTTATGTTAGTATAGGAGACAGAACTATCTGCTTCTTTGGTGTATATATATATGAGATTTATTCTTGTTTATAACCTTTTGCAATGATTTATAAATAGAATTAATCACATCTAGCTTTCTGTTTATGGGGAAGATACAAACATCATATCATAGAAAACGTGCAAAAAGATGCATTGCTGATAAGAGATGCAGTATGTTAGGTGCCATGGCTATAAAAAATTTAATGTTCAACACTGTTTGGCTGTCCAGTGACAGAAAACTCTACAGATGGGTTGAAAATGTCTGCCATAGTCCTGCCAGACCCAGTCCTTTCATTGGAACTTCACAGGTTGTATGTCTATTTCTGCTCACAGAAAGCCAGTGAAAGGTGACAAGCTCTGCCCCAGACAAAGTGTGAAGCTCAGAGAAGTATCTCAGCTGTCAGAGAAAGAGATCTGAGTCCTTGGGACCAGCTGCTGGAGGCTCAGCTGGACAGTGTGCTTCCTTTAATGCCAGTGCCTTTCTGGCTGTTTGCTTTTGAGCCTTTACCAGTGCTTCTGTCCTGGTAGTACATTCCCAACATTTCATCCAAACATTATCAAACAAATAATATCTGAACTGAAGCCTCACAGGCTGGATTATAAATTGTAGTTTTGTAAAGATATGTTTGGGCTTCAGCAGATGAAGACAGCTGCTAATGAAAGCTATTTCTGTGCCAGCATGTACCTGAGGACAAATGCTAGACCCAACATGCATAAGGCATCTGATTTTATTCCAGTGACATATGGCAGCTTCATGACCTTATCAAGAAGTCACCCTCACAGCAGCATAAGCTAAGGGCAAGGTCAATCAGCCAAATGTGGAGGGAATTACAGGTTTTATTATCTTCTCTGACCAAGAAGGTGCTTTGCAATCACAAGGAGTACTCACAAAGCTGGGTAATTTTGCAGAGGGCAGGTATACAGCTGCTGTTTTGTCATTAAGTCTCTCATGCTTGTATATGACCATGCTGTAAAAGATGAGGCAGACGGTGAATTACAGGTTATGATTGCAGTGTAGCTAGATAGGCCTCCACAAGATGTACACCTATAACTTTGGACAATGCTCCTAAATATATGGTTTAACATTTAGGTTCCCCTTTGTGGATACAAGAGTTGGACTTGATGATCCTTGATGGTACCTTCCCACTCAAGATATTCTATGGTTATGTAATTCTGATTCACAGGGCTGCTTGACATATAAGCCAGCCTGCTGTACTATATTACCCTTCCAATAGATGGAAGACAAGTTATAAAGTTACTGTATATTTGCTCAGGTGTATGAAATTTATGGGTGTAATGATCCAGATGTGTAGCCTGCTGACACAGAATTGTCAATGAAAGACGAATAGCAAAATACAACCTTAGTAATCTCAAATATGCCAATTAAAAACAAAAGGAACCCCCAAATAACTCTGGATAAAAAAGTGTGGGAAATTACTTCTAATTTTGTTTTGGATGGCTTTTTCTCTAGGTGAGAGAAGGCTATTGGCACCTATAGGTACCATTAACACTTCTCAGGGGCAACAGAAATCCCTATCTCCTTGGAATAAAGTCACCTCAAGAGATAACCATCAGATACTCAAAGAGACACATAAGTGACACTTCCTCAGTATCTGGTACCTGAAAGTTAGCTTTCCAGGTTTGTATGTGCACCCTGGTGCACTAAACGGCCTTATGCAAAATTAAGCCCTTCCCTTAAATGGGCAATGTGTTAAGGGCAGATGGCAGCATCCCCCTGCAGATCTGTGCCTAGCAGCAGAACTCCAGCTCCAGGGCTCTTGGCCACAGAGAGGGCAGCCTCTCCACCACACTGCTCCTCATTCTGGGGTCTTATCAGCTGTGGCATGCCCCTAGAGTGATGGAGGCTGGAGCAATTGCAAGGGTGAAGCCACGGAGGCCAGCTGCAGGCGGCACCATTTGTTTCAGTTCTGGAGTCAACTGTGAGGAGGAAAAGATCTAGTGCTCTGGGGCCCTGAGGATCATCTGATAAATACTTCTCTTTGAGGGTCTTCCCCCTGCCCAAATGTGGTTGCATATAGAGAAGACACATGCACGAACTTGCAGCAACAGATGTCTACTTGGCTGGGATGTGCCATGTTTGACAGAGTGGTCTGTGAGTTAGCATGAGGCTGGAGAGTAAGCATTGCTGTTTGCTATAAACAAACCTTAGCAAAGTGCCTGTAATTGCACTGTTAGAAGGTGGGCCAGGCCTAGATGGTAACAGGGGAGGAAAATAATGCTTTCTTTTATCTGTTCTTGCAAACAGCTGGAGAGAGATAAAAGAGGAGACAGTTTTAACCTAAGCAAAGATTGTGACTGTGTGATTTCCTTTGTTCCTCAGCGCTTTCTGTTTTCCTCTTTCTAAGTTACATCTTTATTTGCAAATAAGACCATGCATGGGACTGCTTCTGCATGCTTTTTCTTTTTCCCCTTTTCTTGTTTTTCTTTAACTTAAGGAGATACCTGTTTTTCTTCTAACTCAACTCCCGTGGCTGCCTCTGTTTCAGAAGTATGCAAGGACAACAGACTGTGCTTCCTTCTGCCTATGCCTCACCAACTTCCAGAGCTCTGACACAAGGATGAGATGAACATCTTTCACAACCAACTGACACTTAGGGGGCACTTTTGCCTTAGTATGGTTGATATAAAACCATCCTGAAGCAGAATTTTCAGATTTTCCAGTAACAGAATGCAATGGAATAAGATAGAGAGAAAAGGAACTGTTATCTTAAAAACAAACAAGTAAAAACCTTCCATTTTTTTTTCTTTCAGATAAAATTTTTGAATTCTGGCATTCAGAGACGTAATAAATTGCATTGACATTATTAAAATACTTAAGCATCTAAGGCGCCCATACAATGCTTTGAGACTGCAGAAACTGAACCATGCATCTAGTTTGATGCCCTGTACTAATGTTTTGCTACAGCAGGAAAATGTTTCTTTGCCAGACATTTCAGTTGCTCTAATTCTGCAAGTCAGACCAACCCAATAATGAATAGCTTCATCAGGGTGACTCATGCAGGCACATAGGCTCATCTAAATAGGGAGTTATTCCAGTCCAGTTTTTCCTGATTAAATCTGCTCTGGGTGTTATTGAAACAGAAATAGCTGTTCTGTTGTAAAACCTGTATTAAAACACTCTTTTCTTTTGTAAATTGCAATCTTTAATGGCTCTGTATATTTTCTACAGGAATAAAAAATAAACATTACTTCAGATGTATTTTTACTGTACTATATATTTTCCACATATCTTGCTGCTTTCCTTTAAAAAGTAAAGACTATATGAAACACGTTACAAGCTGTATTGGCCACAGACTTCTCAGGTGTGCTTTATGGCAAGCCAAGATGACTTCACAATGGCATTCCGGCAATTTCAGCATCTGTTAAATAAAGGCACGACAATTTTCCTCCAGCTGTTCTCTTTGATATTTAATTATCCTAAGCTGGTCTGTGGAAACACAGGCTGATGGGTACAGACCACTTTGTGTGAAATAATGAGAAAAGGAGCATTTCTAGTCTAGTGTATCTTATGCAAAAAGTGAGGAGCCTTGTCTTTCATCACAAGTATAGAATTTGGAAAGGAGCAGTCTGAATACTTGCAGTATTTAACATGAATATGTTTTTACACAATGACTCCCTGTAAAATCTGATTCTGAGTAGTCACAGAATTGAAGGCATCCACTATATTATGTCATTTGTTGGCGATGCATCCTTCTCTGCTTAAGAATGGGATTGTCTTGATTTGTGGCAGAAAATAAATAAAAAATTATAAGAATTAAATATCTTGAACTTTTAAAAGACATTAAGAATTTTCTTCATCAGTAATGTCTTTTTAATCAATAAAATTATGAATCTGATTGTTTCTATGTAGTACCTCCACGTTTAAATGATGAAGATACATTTTAGGTTTATTGTTGCAATTTTTTTCAATGCACTTACATGTTCAAACATTTTGTATTCTACAACCTAGATATACTCATTTTCAAATTACACATAAATCAAGACAACTTTGCTATAGAAAAAGTTAAACATAATTGCTCTTTGCTGTCATTTTAAAAAAGAGGAACTCATATTTCTAGGATGTGAAATATGAATATTTCCCAAAAGACAAATAACCATCACTTATGTATTCTTAATATATATATGATTCCTGCCTAAGATTATGCATATGTACGATTTTGCTGTAATAAATAAGAATAAGAACTGAAAGACTGCGTAACTTTTAGTTTTTTATATTAGAGCTTGAAAGATACCTACTCTTAAATCCGTCCTTATGTCTTCAGATTTCTGATTGCTCATTCTACTCTGCACTTTTCTTACAAGATGCAATATAACAACAATTGGTAGATAAGAATTTTCAAGTTTAAATAAAGCTAAACATAAAGTTTTCAGAAATGAAATCAGTTTTATTTGTTAAAATAGTTGTACTGCGTACAAAAGAAAATACTGTAAGTTACAATACTTCA
>NW_008237953.1:508311-526652 GCF_000691975.1 Corvus brachyrhynchos
GAATATGGGGGGGGGGGTTGCTTCCACTGCAAGAGCAGTATTTTAGAAATAAAGAATCGTTAGAATCAGAACATTGATAGTAGTATTAATATAATAATATAATAATAAATACTTCACATTCATATAATCTGAATTTATAATAACCCAGGTATACATCTTGATCTGCCTCAAACACGTAGGTAGAAGAGTCTTCTGTATCTTGTAGAAGAAATGTATGATTCATGGTGAGGGTTATATCAACCCTGAGATATATCCCCTTGTCCAGTTTCACAACTGCAAACTAGCAGAGCTCCAGGAGGATGGTGAGCAGGCAAGTGACTGAAAACACTGTTTGCTGTAATCTTAACCCATTAGAGTACAGTCTGATAATTTCCTCCTTTTCTGATTTCAGTTTTTAAAAAAAAAAAAATCAAGAAAATAAAATGGTTAATGAGTAAATATGTAAATTTGAAAACATAAGGATTTTCAACATACTTGAAAAGTCCTCTGACATCTCACAGATACTTAAGTTAAAGGTATCAGCTGTTAAAACCAATCAAAGGGGCTATTCTCAGGGGAGAGATGTAAATAGATGTCCCATCAATGATCGTTTGAGGAGCAACTGATAGCACTTATCAGCTCTTGCAGGCATTAATCTCAGAATAATCAAAAGTAAATACCAAGCAAAAGCAAGAGGAAGAACTTCACAAGAGGTAAGCACTCAAGCCTGAATGCTGGCTTTTAACCCTTCCTTCAACAAGGGACTTTGCTTTTAGCAAAAGCAGAAAAGCCATACCCTTATGTACGTGAAAGCCACCGAGTCCCTGCTCAGACGATTTTCCACTGAGACCTTTATTGTCTTTCTTGAGCTGAGCTCAACAGTAGTAAGCAGTAGACTACTTTTACAGAGCATGGGAGGCCTATTATGTCTTTTGCTCCTGTAATGAGGAACAATAGGTCTGATTCAAAGGTGAACATATTAAGAGTTTAACGAGCAAGATGTGTGCCACATATAACTGTTCAATACAGAAAACTTCAAGGAAAAAGTGGTTCTGCCGGTGGATTTTAAATTTTAATTTTTTTTTTGTCTAGGGTTGCAAAGACAGGAAAATGTTTTGATTTACATCTGAGTTGGTGCTACAACTCAGAAGGCACAGCTTCAAGGCACTGCTACTCAGGTAGGAATCTGGTCAGGAAACAAGAGCCTGCTTGGGGTGCAAATGAATCTTGAAATTCTTAAGACTATTGTTTTCTTACCCTGCTAACCGGTGATGTTGGCACAACTGAAGGAAAGCATAAGATGAGATTGAGATATTATGGGTCGAAAGGAAAATAATATTTTGCACTGATTTTGCCACTGAAGAGAAAATATTATTAAATCCTTACTAGTGATCTCAAGGGTATTGAAAACAATCTGTATCAGTCAGTTGTCCATGGAAAATAATACCAGTAAAGTAGTTCTTTAAGTCTTTATGCTAGTTGGTACACTGTTTTCAAAAGTATACAACCGTTTATTCAGGGAATTTCACAGGCTGATACAGAAAGGCTTGACTTAAAATGATATGGTGCTTTTGAGGAGACTAGATAGCACTACTTTACAATGATCAGTGTAATGGCTACATATTTTTTTTGTGTGGAGTGTGCTCAGTCTTAGAACTCATACAAGAATATTCTGAAGATTGAGATACAGATATTAAAATAAGATTCAGGTTAGTTTTGGGTCATTTACATATTATGATTGATGATTCTATGTGTTAAGTAGCCTAAATTAGTTTTCAGTACTTTTTTCTCTAGTGTAATACCAGTTTTTACTTCTGCCACACCAGTATACACTACTGTTTTTTCTCGTTATCTAAGAAACATTTGTATGCTTGGATTTAGTTTAATTGTAGGAATTGTCCTGGTTAAGTGGATAGTCATAGACACGTACAGATTTTGAGGAACAGAGGAGTATTTAACCTCTGCAATTTTCAACTAGAATGGTGGAAAGTTTCCTATGGCACAGAATTATAGAGATCTGAAAGTGTCTTTTCTGCTGTTCTATAGAGTCAAGAGCAGTGTTTTTTACTTTCTCACTAATGCATTCTCTGTAGCAAAGCAACCCACTGTAGAAGTCTAACTAGTGCACCTCCAGCATCCTCCGAGTACTCCTAGTACAAACCACTGCAGAAGGCAATTCTGTCACCCGCGGGATAAGAATGTTTTATTTAATGCCATTTCTTACCACAGTCACCGTGCATTATTTCTGAAAGACAGTTCAGAGTACCATAGCCGCACCGACAAAGCCAACAGCCCTTCAGCACCCAGACGCCGTGGGCAATGCTGCCGCAGTTGCTGTCGATGACAAGGGAGATATTTGGTACATCCCCGACCCCACCACACAGTACAACCATCCAGAGCACCTCACTCATTTCCTCTGATTTTGGTCTGCTTTTTTACCTTAGCCGCTCATCATATTCACAGTATCTGCCAGTGAAGTGCTTTAGGCAGGCACAGAACGTACCCAGGATACAAGTCCCTCCGTTTTGGCAGCAGTGTCTGTTCAGTTTTTTACCTGCAAGACAATATTACAGAGGTTAACAAGCATCTCAGGGGCTCTGAACCTCGCCTTTTCCTCACTTGTTCACTCAGGTCTCTACAGTTCTCAAAGTCTCTTAAGGATATCAACTTTTACTGTCTTTAGAGACAATAAAATTATATGCCTGTTAGGAGTGTTTGTTCAGCTAAACCCAGTTTGTTTAGTTAAGGATTAGAAACAAGCTACCAGGGATTACAGGATGGTGAAGAAGCAACGCCTGGCAAATCCTGTAGCAGCAGTGTGTTCAAGTGAAATATTTCATTTTTGACAGACGCAGGTTTCAATCACACTAAGAAATGGGGCATTTTTACAGGGAAGTGATGCTTATTTTTGAATAAAGAGGTTTTGTCACTGGGAAGTTACTTGGTTTTGGGGGGGGCGGGGGGGAAATGCTCCCTTTAAGCCTTTCTCAGAGTCCTGGGATTGAGCACCAATCTAAAATTTTATATGTGTAGGAGGAAACAGATTTTTCTTTTTTTTCTGTTAGTACTGTTGCTTTCAGGCAGCCCAAACCTTTTTTATAAAATTAACATTTTTTTTGGTAATGAAATACCGTGAATTTTAAAAAAATAACAGAATGTTACAAAATTTCACAGATGCTTTTTTAAACACAAGGGGCCAAACACTTCTTCATTCTTAGTATCTTTCCTTGTTTTTCCTAAACACATTTTTCAAGTGAGAGATCTTCAGTTCTACCTTAAGTTCTTATGACCATTTACTAAATGGCTACGGGTGTAATTTAAATGAGTGGCCACAGAAAACCAATAGGCTGGAATCTTCCAGGACAACAGTTAAAAGCATTACTATAATATATTTTTTAAAAGCCATTTTATGTCATTGTTTACGTAAATAATGTTACCTACTCTCTGTAATTCCAGTGAAGGGTACGAATGACCTGGAACTCTGTTGCTTTCTATTTTCATAACTCTGGTTCATGTCACTGAGAGCATGCATAAAGGTCTCTTCGTTCTTGGGCTGCTGCTTTTGTGCTGTGGCATTGAGACTTTTCACATCTTCCTTACGTTCTTCTCTTTCAGGTCCTTGACAAGAAGTGCAAATATGTAAGGGACGGGTAGTTTGTAATGAAGAAATACACACTGTAGATATAGAGGAGAAACACGGTGGGACGGGGAGAAACACGAAATGTCCCTTACCTTTTTCTAAGCGAACAGCCTGCCAGACCAGAGTCACAGTGAAAAGAATTCTGGAAAAAAGGAAAAAAAAATACAAAACCAAAAAACCAAAAAGAAAAAAAGAAAAAAATCAAGAAAGAAAGGAAGAAAGAAAGAAAGAAAAGAACTGAAATAAATTTGTGCTAATAAGACACAAACACTAAAACGGATGGCGAACGTGTGAACTTTTAAAAGGAATAGATATCCCCGGCTAGAGAAGGTCCCCCGCATCTGAGGCAAACTTACCTAATATGATTTCCCCAGTACATTTTCCTGCAGCCTGGAATAGCCGTGAGGTCGTCCAGGAGAGCTCGAGCAGAAGGAAGATGTCCAGAGCCCTTTACTGCGGGCTGTTGCATGCGGCAGTCCTCACACCGTGGACAACGATGGAAAGAGAAAGCAGGACTTGACGAAAGTTTCCTCTTGCTGTCCAGGTTACAGCAAGGCTCAGTCCCCAGCCGCACCGCTGGCTGAGCCCTCGCCGGGCGCCAGGAACATCCCTCCGGGCTGGGATTCCCTGGCCAGCCCCCGATTTACGTGCACTGCTGAAGGGTGGAGCGACGTGGGGGCACCTACTGCTGCGGGAGACTGAAGGGCCCATGAGCACAACAAAAAGCCCAAGGCACGAAGATCTCAACTCCAGTGTAGTTCTCAACACAGAAGACTTTGTACCACCATACCGTGCATAGGAAAAACAAACAAACAAACAAACGTTGTTCTGCAGAACTGCAATAAGTATATCATAAACTCGAGTGGGTATATATAATGAAGGTTTAAAAGCCTCAATTCTACCTACATGCCTTGTCTCTGCCAGGGTTTTCTGCCGGGGATCTGCTTTATGAGATTGTGCCACTTTGCAGCAGAAATCTTTAAAACCTACTTTAGAGATTTCTACTAAAATACTGGAAAAAGCAGTATAAGGTCCTTGAGAGAGGATTGTTGTCTCCCCAGGGCTGTAAATAACCTTTTGGAACATTTTCTGAACATTTTTCCTGTTAATAAAATTAGGCCCATTAGTGAGTATTCCTAGTCTGAGTTTATGCAGTATCAGCAGATACCTAGATATAATTTACAATGTGTACTGAAATGGGCTAGGAACACTCACACGGTTTTACTATGGCTCAGTATCATCAGCAGAAAGACCTGCAGCTGATCAGCACTAAAAAAGCTGCTCTGGGCAGGCTTTTCTCATCACAGTCCCACGTTTTGTTCCACAGAATGCACATTGCCTTTACTTAAGTTGTGGCAGCAAACTGCAGCAATACATCTTGTTTTGTTTTGGAGGGGCATGCAGAAGAGGGATGTTTTCTCTGTGTGACTGCAAACCAAGCTAGTACAAGTTTCACCTTGGCTATATACAAGATCACATCGCAAGTATGGGTGTGATTTCTTCCTCACTGAAGAAATGGCTGCACCGACTAAAGACATTATCATTCCTTATTTGTAAGTCCCTGTGGCTGTCACTTGTCAGATTTGCCCCATCTGAACTAATGATTTAGAAGCTGTGACCACTTTTCATCCAATTTGGTACAAAGGCTGGCTTAATTTACAAAGATAGCTGTTTTAATTAAAGTCAACTCTCTTGGCACTAAAGCAGATAGTGTTTTGAGGACATGTTCTCTTACAAAACTGCAATCAGCATGGGTAAGAAGCAAGAGAAGCTGGAAACCACTGTGAAATTAGAAAACTATGGCCTAATTGCTATAATGGAAACACTGGGGAAAGTCGTACAACTGCAGCACTGCAATCGAGAGTTACAAGCTATTCAGAAGCTCTTTATCTCCAAATTGGAGACACCTGGACTTGATGGATGGACAGTTCAATGGATAAGGAATTGGCTGGCTGGCTAGCTGCAGCCAGAGAGTTGTGGTCAATGGCTCTGTGTTGAGGTGGAGGCTGGTGATGAGTGATGTCCCTCAGGCTCTGTTTTGGGACCACTGCTCTGCAGTCTTCCTCAATGGCACAGACGGTGGCACTGAGTGCACCCTCAGCAAGTTTGCAGATGACACAAATCTGAGCAGTGCTGTTGACACAACAGAAGGACAGGATGCCATCCAAAAGGACCTGGACAAGCTTGAGAACTGGGCCCATGAGGACTTAATGAAGTTCAACAAGTCCAAGTGCAACAACTCTGCTGCACCTGGGCTGGGGCCTGGGTACGCAGACAGGAGAACTTATTGAGACCACCTTGTGGAGTTGGGGATTCTAGTGGGTAAAAGCTGGACATGATCCAGCATTGTGCGCTTGCATACCAGAAAGCCAAATGTGTCCTGGCCTGCATCAAAAGTTATGTGTACAGCTGGCTGAAGGAGGTAATTCTGCCCCTTTGCTCTGCCCTTCTGAGACCCCCGCCCGAACACTGCGTCCAGCTCTGGGGTCCCCAGCACAGGAAGGATGTGGACCTGTTGGAGTGGGTCCAGAGGAGGCCATGAGGTGTTCCCAAGGGATGGAGCACCTCTCCTATGGAGACAGGCAGAGAGAGTTGGGACTGTTCAGCCTGGAGAAGGCTTTGGGAAAATCTTGTTGTGATCTTCCAGTACCTTAAGGGAACTTGTAAAAAGGAGGATGAGGGCCTTTTTATATGGTTAGATAGTGACAGGACAAGGGGCAATGGTTTTAAACTGAATAAGGGTAGGTTTAGATTAGATATTAGGAAGAATTTTTTTCTGTGAGGGTGCTGAGGTTGCCCAGAGGAGCTGTGGATTAGCTATCCCTGGCAGTGTTCAAGGATAGACTTGATGGGGCCCTTAGCAACCTGGTCTAGTAGAAGGTGTCCCTGACGATGGCAGGCGAGTTGGAACTTGGCCATCTTTGGAGTCCCTTCCAGCTCCAGCACATTCTATGCTTCTACGATGACTCACTCTTTCATGTCTCCTGTGGGAACACTGGTCTTCAACAGGAGGAAAGAAGTGCACTGCTGAAGATTTGAAATGGCTATTTCCACAGGGATTGCTTGCAGGGGGTGCTCTGTAGGGCTACATAAATCTTAGGGGATAAGGCATTCTCAGTGCTGCTACAATTATTGGCTCCAACTGATCGAAGCCCAACCATTTCTTGTAGATACAGGCTTTAGCTTCATGGCATCTTGTTCATGGTGTGTTTTATGTTTGTTACTAATTTAAACTGATTTAGATTAAGCTATATTCTTGTTCCAGACTTGTATTGAGGCACCATGCCTTTTAGAATTGAGAGTCTGTGATGTACATTTGTGTGCAATTCAGCTGAATTAGCACTAGAACTTTTAGCTTAATACTTGTGGGTAAAATGTTTCATAGAAAGAGAGTTATAAAAATCACAACATGTTAATTCAGGAAAGGATTTTGGTTTTCCTATCTTAAATAACAACAACTTTGAAGAGACAGATTACTCTCACCATTATGCTGTCTGCCTCTACCTGCAGTGATTGACAAGGACTTCTAAACTAAACATGTTACAGTTTCGGTGCATGCTTAAAACCTATCACATTTTAAAATACTGTCATAAAAGAGAGTGTTCTGAATTAGGACTATAAAATGTTTCACATAAAAGAGGTGTCATTTTTGTATGTATTCAGAAAACATGTATGTATTATGCACATTTGAAAATGTTTACTTTTGGAGAATACAATTCAAGCAACTCTTGTTTTCATTTGAGTTCTCTAACTGTATAATGGGGGTAGTATTTGGAGTTTAAAAATAAGAGGTGTAGTTACATTTGTTCTAGGGTTTTTTTTGCTTGTATATTAGGAAAAAAATATTAATTTTCAGTTAGGTCTAACTGGTAGTATCACTTTAAGTTACAATATTCAGATCCTGAAATGCTGTCATTTACTGTTTAGCTTGTTGCTTTTCCACTTTGCATAGATGGAAGGCAAAAAAACATGAACAGAGATGAGTAAACACAGGAATATCACACAGCATTTTTTTTTTCAGTGTCAATGTAATTCTCCTGGAGAATTTTCTTGGGTACTAAATTCTCAGCCCTGTGCTGGATGTAACTTTCAAAATGCAGCTGCTGGTGAAGAAATATTGATCAAATTTCACACCCTGTGCCATTTGCTTAAGATCAGAAGTCATTCCTGTAACTGGAAGAGCTAACAACCTGGGAGAACTGTAGAGCAGTTGGTAAACATTTCTTCCTTTTGATACCTTGTTTCTTCCTTCTCCCTACAGCCTCACCATCAAGGCACGCACAGGAATGGGAACAGAGAAAATTGCTCAGATGTTGCTGTTGCCTGACTGCTCCAGAGGTGAGATTGGTGTGACTTTGCACAAAAGTGCTGCTGTTTGTTGTTGACAGAATCTGCCAGAAAGTGATTGCTTCTGCCCAGGGATTTGTCAGGAGCGGCAGTAAGGGTAGACACACTTCTTTTATCAGCTTCAAGTAAGATAAGAGTGGAGCCAACCAAAGCAGGTCGTGAGCATTTCAATCAAGACCTGCGTACACAGGAGATGGCTAACCATTAATTAGAGGTGTTCAGCACAGTTCTGACAACAGATCAGGGAGCCTATATGGGTAAGTGTGGTAGGAAAATGTGGTGCTACTTTACTGGTACACAAAATTCCTCTTGTGCTCTTGCCAGGAACTGTGGGTCTGTGGCCTGCATCTTCTGGCACTCTCCCAAAATGCAAGCGAACCCTTACACTGAGAGCTGAAGTGTGGATAGTACATGCTGGGTTTTGGTATATTAGTGTTTCATACCATCTGTAGTGCTCTGTATTTCTGAAAGCTTCAGGGTCAATAGATGCCTAAGGACTGGAGGCAGCATTGGAACAATCACAAGCAAGGATGAAGAAAATATGAGTGTCTCTGGTTTCCTGGGAGCACCTCTGAAAGCCTGCTCAGGGTCTGCTCAACTCTGCTCAGTGCAGCCAAAATATCTGCTGACTAGAAATCTTTAGATTCCAAAATTCCATCTTTGGGTTAGGACTTGGTCTCTAACCAGATTGGGCAATGTTGAATAAGCTATGCAGAATATTAGAGAAAATAATGAAAAACAATTGGCCTCCATGAACATTTATTGAAATCTTGGAATTACAGACTTCTGTGAAGCAAAACTCTCAGTCAGGGTGACTTACAGTTCTCAGAAGAAAGGGCAGACCCTAGGCAATCTAGATGGGCATGTCTCAGAGTATGTTTAACTCATTAAATGTTAAGAATAGTGGATGGAAAGACCTAATACTAGTCAGCCTGAGAGTTTTTTATTTTTTGTGGTCTTTGGCTTGCTACTAAGGCTTCTGACATCTACTCAAGGGTTCTTTCTTTCTAAAGGCTATGTAAAACTTCAACACAGTTGAACTGAATGATTTTTACAGTATCACAGAACTCTCTCAACACAGGCTGGTCAGACCAGCTCTTATTACTGTCAGGAATTTCCTATAGGATCATGTAGAGGTTGCTGTTGTTGCCTCTGCATTTCTGTGTATGCATGCACAGTGTGAATGAACAGTATAAATTACTGAATAGCTTTTTTCACTGTATGTTAAGAGTGGCTTACATTGGCTTAGTTGGAATTGGCCACTAATTGAATTGAGAAAGTAATATGCAGGGAAGTTAGATAATCCATACTGTGACTGGCACCACTTAACTAATGCCACAGGTCCATGATGAACTTAAGCAGGATAAATGGCTGCTGCTGCTAAAAGGGTGAGTCCCACTTTGTCTTACACCATGGGTTGTTTGTACTGCCTCCCTCATGTAGTCATTGCTGTTTGTACAGCCATGACTGAGCTGAAGTAGGGAGTTTATCTGAATGAAAACTCAGCTTTGGGAAAAAAAAAAAAAAGTTAGTTTTCTGCTGGATTAGTTCCCTGATGCGATTTGCCAGATGAGCACTAGGACTGGCAGAAACAGAAGGCAGGGAGAAGCAGCCATGGCTGTGTTACAAGTAGCCCCTTTCCATAGCGGAGCTGATTTGTAACAGATTAAATTGACTGTGGAATGTGTAAAGAGATTGCGGTTCCTATATTTAAATTGTTCTTCCCTTCCCTAGGAAATAAAGTATAGGTAGTGTATCCACTGATATGATACAGCCTTCAATGCTCTCATCCTACTAGCATTATATACAGAAGAGTAGTGCAGTCATCCCACATTTCCCTGACAACATATGGATGAAGTTTAGGACAAATGAGATGGGAGCAATATTACCAAATGAAAGGAAACACCTACAGCACTCCCTTGGAAAGGGAACCTTATGCAGATGTCATACAAAGATGTAATGCACTGTCACAGACCAGCACAAATTTATAGAATAAATCCAGTCTTGTAACAGAGCATTATGCAGGTTTTTGTTCCTCTGAGTCTAATGGTCAGTCATTAACAAAATAAAATATGATTTTGTAGAGGTTTTGTAATGAAAATGAATGTAGTTCATGTATTTTGTGTAGAGAAAATAATAAAAATAGAAAGAAAATTTTTCAGTACACATGGCAAGTGATTAAGAATATCCCAGTCATCTCCCTTTGAGAAGGTTCTTTGGCAAATGAATCAAGACCAACACCAAGAGACTGGAAAATTGAGACTTTTTTGCTTCTTCTTCCTCTGTTTCAAGTAAAAGTTTTAGTATTTTATTGAAGAAAAACTAAGTACTGAGGGAAAAGAAATTTTGCACAATTATTTATTTTGAAGTTTGAAAAGTTGATGCATAGGCTCTGCAGAGAGACAGAAAGTTTTTTTTTGGAGTTAATAGTGCTGTGCTTTAATTTCTGGCTGAGCGCACTTCCATATGCTATCTGGTGTGCATCTCTGTCTTGTTCACCATTCAGGAACTTGTCTCAACATTTAAGGGTGGGATCTTTTTGTCAGCATAAAACTTGCAAGTCTTGTGGAGTCTTATTATGGGGCCATGTGGGGATACAGTATTAGTGCAATCACACACTTAAGCTACATTTGTCCTTCAAAATTACCTGAAAATCTATCTTTACCATATACAAACCACAATTAGCTGAGTTTAATGGCATATTTTACCTGGCTCTGCAGTTTTGTTTGGTGCTGTCAGCTGAAACTAGAGTGAAATTTTTACCCAGCGCAGTGATTCACCCCAGCAGTGAAGACAGAAGCAATTCGAAGGTTGAATAGCTGTCAGTTGTTTCCCCACTGTTTTCATTTGGAAGTATTTCAGTGTGGCTTAGCCTGCTGTTAAAAGTGTTGCAGTAGGATATGACCCCAGAAAGCTTTCTGGGTTTATGTGGCAAGATACAAGCTATGAATTTCATAGCAGCCTTGAAGGAATCCCTGAGGAAGTGGTGATCCCACAGTCTAATTCAGGGGTGGAGATGCTTATCCCAGGCAGCCATGAATGGAAATCCCTGCATAGATCTTGCATTTGATCTTTAGGCTAGCCAAATATGCTGGCATTTCATTAAGATGAAGCTACACATTAAAGCTGAGACAATGTTAGAAAGCTAATTCCATAGTCAAGCATACACTGAGATTTGCATTGGCATTAATGGCATTTGAGCTCTTATGGAGATGAATCAATTTGTTCACCTGGAATAAACCTGTCTTTTTTTTTTTTTTTTTTCTAAGCTGGTTTTTGGCTTATGAAGTGAAGCATCTCAGCAAGAGGTCCAGTGAAGGAAAGGGAGAGTGAGGGAATTTGTGGCTGAGAGCTAGACATTGAAGGAAGGAGGTGGGCAGGACACCTTTTTAGGTGTTATGAGCTATCAAATTATCCTAAATAATCCTTGTTGTCTTGCTTCATGCTTCTTTTCCCCCCTTACTTGAATTCAAGTCCGAAGTAGAGAACAGCTTGTATGCATGCATGTACAAAAGCCACCTTGCACAAATACACAATTGATATGTGTAAGGAATGGGTGTGACACTTCTTGGACTTAGCCTTGTAGTGATAGCCAGCAAAAATGAGAGATCCAGCAGTTATTTTAATTTGTGGTAATAGCACCTAAATGTAAATATCAATTTAATAGAAACAAACCACTATATCGTAATCTGCAGTGCTGCCAGCAGGCCAGCCCTTCCTTTTGTCTTCAGTCTATTGTTGCACTGGAGGGATCCTGTCCTTTGTGCCAGCCCTGGGTTCCAGCTTGGCCTTGGCCCAACAATCCAAAATGTGCTCTGTGTGCCACTGTATGCAGATGGCTTGTGGTTGGAGTGAGAGGTGTGTGTTGCATCTGAACTCTTCTGACACTACAATGGCTTCATTTCTGCTCCAAACAAGCTGGGGAACTGCAGGAATTGAACTGGAGCTGTGGACGTCAACATCTCTCAAAACCATTCATATGTGCCAGATGTAGTACATATGTAATATTGGGAAAACTACAAAGCCAAATTTTAATATCTTCATCCAGGCATTCAGAACAGGTTGCCATATCAAAATGCAGTTTTGCAGGTTTCTAGGCTGTGTGTGTTAGGGACAGTCTGTGAACTGCTTCTGAGACCAAAAAAATCCCATGAAGAAGAACGAACTATAAATCCCATGAGTGAAATCTGGAATACAAGGGTTATTTTAAGGAATTAGATTACACATTAAGATCCAGAAGGAAATAAGCTCTCTCTCTTTCAGTGATGCCTGAGATGGCCACCTAAACCACAGAGACTAGACAAGAATAAGAGAACAAAAGGAGGTATTTATTTGAAGGGCCTTCAAAAGTACACCCTGACAATCAAAAGGCTCCACCCAAGATGGACCCTGGGTCACGGATTCTTCACACTTTTGTAAGTTTGGTTCATTTGCATATCATGATCAATTCTCCAATTATAACTTTAGTTAATGATGTAACTTCCCCAAGCTTACCCCCCCCTTCTTAAGACTTTAGTTTACACATTTTGGACCTAGGACAATATAGGTGTCCTTGGAGAGCAAACCTAGAGAGGTTTGTTATGTCTAACCAGCATGAGAGAACAGCAGCTAACAGGCCACAAGAAACTTCAGAGTTACCCACTAGGCAGTGCAGGATTTGAAAAATATAAATTTAAAACCTAAGACGTCATCGGCAATGGTTGACTCCAGTATGCTGGAAGGCTCTATGCTGGCAGCAGGATCAGTGCAGAGGAAAGCAAAAGTGAAGGTGGTATCTGTTCAGATAGAGTCATGTTCTTAAGCACAGACCACATCTCAACATATTGTTGACTTGAGGATTGGCCTTCTGGCATCACTTTTCCCTTTTGGTTTGGGAAGAGTAATTACAGATTTAAAGAAAAGTGAATGGTGTAGTTCCATAATCTGCAAATTACAAAACTTACTCCTGTTTTTCAAGCTATATGGTGAGAGGAAATAGCTATGAGTGGCATAACTTATTATGACAAACTCTGCCTGATGGCATTTGTTGGTTGAGAATGGATAGATGCATTGTGAAAACCCAGTTTTCCAGCTACGCTTCAGGTTAGGAATGTAACATTGGCATGGTAGGCAGTCACTCTACCACAGAAACCAGTGGTTTTGGCATGAACATTGTTAATATAATTCCCCAAAGACAGTAGGGTAGAAAAAGTCTGAGTCACTTAACATGGATATATTGTGAGGAGTTATGACAATTATGTGATTGCTATAACATCAAACATTCTGAGGAGGTATTTCTTTAACCCAGGAATGGTAAATTAAGAGAAGTTTTTTCTGGAACACAATTGTTCTTGATAATAAGGACTATGAAGGGCACAAGACAGGATGCCAGCTGCAGTTTCACACTGTGATATACAAATGTATATTAGTGCAATTTTTTTTCTCAGAAAAGCTGAATTTTATGAGCTCTCTGAGTTACTTCTCTCATAGACTGTCTCCTCAGCTGTGCCGCCAGATCAATATGGTCATCATTCACAGCAGAGTAAAGATTAAAGTTTCCAAATACTTAATTTAAATTTGGTCCTTTTACAGATCAAGCATAGAGGGCAGCATCACAAAAAATTTGAATTGACATGACTGTATTTAAAGGAAATCTTGATCCATGCACTCAGCTTGTCTGATTATGGCACACCTGAATGACTGAAGAAGAAAACAAGACTACTGGAAATATGGTGATTTTTCAGTAGTGTTTACCTTAACAACCTTTAGGATTAAAAAAAAAAAAAAAAAATTGAGCCAGTTTAATAGAATACCACAATGTCTTGAGTCTCCAAGAGACACAGAGTCCTGAAATGCGAACTCAGTGTGTGTGCATTTTGAAAATGTAGCTTTGTGTGTCTAAAGATGAAAAAGAAATAGCTGGGGAATTCTAGTGAGCAGTAAACTTTATCTCAGACAATGACAGTGAGAAAATATCTGTGAATTTGGGATGACTTTACAATTTGAGTTGAGTATGTGTTTAACATTTATGGTGAAACTTGGCCTGGCTTAGCTCATTTCCACTGGTGCATAATGGTTGCTCTGGGAACACTTATAAATTTCCTTTTTAAGTGAAAATCTACTGTTTTCTCTGTTAAATCTTCCTGTGTTTACAGGGACACAGATTTCCAGGAGCTGTGACAGTTCATCATTTGGAAAACTGCCCTTCATTTCTACACATAAAAATTGACTAGACAAAAATGCTTTCTCCTCTTAGTAAATTGTGCTGATGTTTATCTAGTGGTATAAAATCTCTTCTTTGGTCCTTTCTCTGGTTATGTGCGTATTTGTAACACATTAAATCTATTCAGTGGAACAGATTCTTCTCACAAGAATAAAGCTGCAAACATTTGTGGGAGAGAAACACAATCCCTGATGTAAGTGAGGGAATCATATCATCATGATACACCCTCTGATGTATGGATGTGCTGCATTAGCTGGAGCTAATCTCACTGAAGCACCCCTGCCCACCAATCCCGCAGTGATAAATCTGTACTTGCTTATGTGTGTCTTATTTGCTGTTGTCAAAATGATGGCTGTCATCTATAAACTACTGCAAAATATCCGGCAAGAGAATTTGCAAATTAGATGCAGAGCTACATTAGTGAATACTTAGTCTAGCACTGCTTTCTGGGTCGTTTTAGCACCCACATAATGATCTGATCCAATCTGATCCAATTTTCATATATGAATGCCTGACCTCAAGTGATTACATCATGATAATTCTTATGTGTCTTGTCCTCATTGTCATTTTATTCTGAGGGAGCTGTCTCCAGTTACGCTTTCGTTTTCCCTAAAAATGCCACAGCTGAGTACATAGATGTCTGCGGAGGTGAAGCCACATTGCTATGTTAACTATTAGGCACTGGCTGGAGTTTTTCAGGGCTGTGTTTGAATCCTGAGGAGAGGTCATTCCTCTTCTTTAGCCCTCTGTTGGGACTGTGGGCTAGTGTGTGTCTTCCTGCATACACTAAGGATCAAAGTGAGTGGTTCTGCTTTTTTTTAACCCCTTCCTACACTGACTGTGCTGTCAGATTGGTCGGCATTTATCATGGTGGCTGAAGGTTCATCAGGATGTCCCAAGGTCAGCCTTTTACCAGTCAATATAGTTTGCATTTTATGTTTCTGCTGGGCATTACCACTTCTCAGTTTGTCTGCTTTCAGTCAGACCCTTGTCATCATCTAGGACCCTAGATGCAGACAACTGTTGACAAGTAAGAAAGTCTGTGCTCTATAAAGCTTATAGATCACTAAGTGCTCAGATTAACACCTAGCCTCATGGTTTTAGGTTAACAAGGGAGAAGAGGGGGAATAAATAGCTGCTTTTCTAAACAATGATCTACCTGCTGATTCTACCTCTTGATCTTCAATCTGGTTATTTTTCTTTCTCTTGAACTGAATTCTCTCTATTCTTTCTCTCCCAGATTTGCCCCAGTGTTAATATTTTAATATAGCAGTGTGTATCCTTCACCCCAGTTATCCTGTCCTGGATGTTCCAACATCGCACAGGCTGTGCATGGGAATGCAGGAGTTGGTGACTCTCTGTGCTTGCAGTCCCTCAGGCGGTGCAGAGGAGCACAGCCAAGCAGGGATGAGCAGAAGTTCTCAGTGTACAGAGCTACTCTGTACAAAGTCAGTCCAGCTCTTCATTAGTGACTGACAGTGTTGCAGCTTTAGCAGCTTTGGGGAAACATCTATACCCCTCTGCAGATCAAAGGACCAGAACAATATCTCATTTTATACAAAACAGCTCTTCCAATGAGCCATGGCACTTTTGTTCCCTTATGTCCACTTTGTCACGTTCCTGTTAACAAGACACTTTTATATATATTTACACTAACAAGAAAGAATGCCAAGCATACTCAAAAAGTAATTTGGGAGATTTGGTTTTACAGGGTTCCCCTTTACAGACTTTGAATATCTCCCTTCTCCTCCAGCTGTGAAAAGACTCCCTGTGCATAAATTGCCATCTCAGGAGGCCTCAGTCTAGCAATTCCTAATACTGGGTGGCAATATCAGACAAAAAGTGTAGTCTGATGAAGAAATTACACTTGAAAAGGGAAAAAAAAACCAAATCACAGGGAATACGGGATTACTTTAGTGATGCATAGAAAGAAAATGGCAAAATAATATATATTCCAAGGTGACAAGACTTGTGTACAGTCAGTATACAGTACTGCTACATACACCACATATACTTCATTTGTCTTAGGTGGTTGATGCTTGATGCTCAGACCACACAGGACAGTGCCAGTGGGGGTGGCATTAATGCTGCAGGCTTGCTTTTGCCACAGGATTCCACTGTGCTTCAATGCAGTTCTGAGGAGCTAGGTTTGCTGGTGTGATGCTATTGTGGCACAAGAAGGATTGAACGTGAGCTTTATGTTGCCTGTAAAGGAGTGATCATCCTGAACATGAAAAGACTCCAGCCCAGGGATCAGTGAAACTGTGAACAAGAACCTCCTGGCTTCTATTCAGCCTTAAGTCTTGTAGATAGTGACTTGTCTGTGAATTTTTTTACCAAAAACAGGGAGGTAGATTCATAAAAGATTTTGCAACAATTTATTTTTCAGTCTGATCACTTTCCCCCATCTGGTTTACAACATAGCTTCCCAAACACTTGAGTAGCCTGAGAGGAAGGTGAAGTATGCTATGGAGATTGGAAGAAGGAGAGAGGAAATGGGAATAATGTTAGTTGTTATTGCTGCTGGAAGGGAAAATGAAGCTCTAGTAGGAAGTAAAGGAAAGAAAATCACAACCGAATTGAAAACTGTCCATTGTCAAAAATTCAAAGGAGTGGTTGGTTTTGGTTTTTTAAAACCAGGGTCCTACTGTCAATATAGCTTATTCTGTGTTTTCATTCTGTCAGAAGTTATGTCCATTCCCAAGCGTCCATTTAGCAAACAGAAGACTCATCTTTGGAGGGGAAGGAAAAAAATAAAATGCCCTGAGTTTATGCCAGGTCGAATTTCTGGGCTTGCATAGAGGTAGCTTAAGGCAACCATTCCACTAGTCTGACAACAGGCATGCAGTCTGTAACTATGGTTGTTTGGAAATGTGACAAACTGGAGAGGGCCTGATTTCTAAATGAGATGCTGTGCAAATGTATTGTTTTAACAGAATATTGTTCAGGAAGATGGACTCACCTTCAAAAAAGGAAAATAACTTGACAGTTGAAGCTTTCAGCTGGGATTTGTGAGATCTAGGTTTGAATTCCTACTTTTTCTGATCTAGCCTAAGGAATGGACTCAGACTTTCCTAAAATCTAGTTTTAGTGGCCTATCTAAAAGATTACCAGCTATTTCAAAACCTGTCTCTGCTCATCTTTTTGTCTTCCTCTTTTTTTTTTTTTTTCAGATTTTTTTTTCCATTTTTTAATAATAATAGTGGAAAAAAAAAGAAAGTAAATCCTTGGCTTTGTCCTGGTGCAAGACAGGAATATGTTTTACATCTCAACTTTTGCAGGACAGGGAATCAATTTTCTGCCCAGCTCTGTCTGGAATATAATTATGGCAATTTTAATATCCTTTAATTCTTTTTATTGATCCTGTTATTGACCTGTGTCTGCTTGTTATTGTGTAAATACGGACAAAGAAACAGGAAAAAAGTAACAGTTACTGCGTGGAATCAATTAATTTGTTAAATTTTCTGAATGGAGAAGGAAAGAATGTTTTTGCAGTGACAGTCCAAACCCCTCCCATTCTCTTCAGTGTAATCTTCAGTCAGTGTAATCTCTTCATTCCCCAGTGTAATCTTACCCTTTTTTAGTTGCAAGTATGTTCTAACTCTCTATTCTCAGACTGCCATGGCCTAAAGAGTGAAAATTGGGGACATCATAAAGTGAAAAATAAGTTCTATGTCCATTATGAAATCATAATATAGGAAAAAAAGCCAGTAAATGGCACTGCACTGACTGCAACGATTTCCATAGTGAGGTCGGGTTTGTTTTTCAAATATTGCAGCAGAGTTAACTGTTTTGCTGAATGGCTGCAGGACTCACGGGTGGAAAGGAGATAGGATACCCTCACTCTGACTGTGGGTTTACACCTGATAAAAGTTCTTGGCTGCATCTGGGCCATTTCTGAGCTTCTTCATTTCGGATGTCAGAGCATGTCTGGCATCCAGGGCACACATACCACTGTCCTTGGATTCAATCTCTTTAAGTATGCTTTGTGCATAATTAAACGGGTTAAGGGCCGATTGTCTTTGCCAAGCAGCTTGGCAGATTGCTTCTCCTACATGGTCAACATGAGAAAAAAATTTCTATGCCTGTGTATGAAGTCATACAGACATTTGTTTGGCAGAAATGCAGAGTTTTTTTTGCTGAGTTAGTGAAAGCCAGCTCTTCCCACAGAAA
>NW_008237953.1:526673-564773 GCF_000691975.1 Corvus brachyrhynchos
TCAGCAGGATTATTTTTTACTCACTTTATTCTAGTAGAATTACCTCATGTAGGCAAAAGGTATTATCTCTTTAATAACTAACAGGTCAACCTGCTTGTTTTCATGGTGGAAGTGAATGGCTTTGATAGATGCCGTGTGTTGCAATTACAAATGAATCAAATGGATGAAGACCAGGTCATATCCAGGGACAAATCTTCAGAAGGGGTCTTTTTTGTTGCTCTGAGCTTTTGTTGCTGCTGCCAGTACTTTCTTCTGATTCCCACGTGCAGATGTGGGAAGGTGGAGGGCAGCAAGCTGTAGTGCAACATAGCAGTTAAAGGACATGCAGTTCTATCACATACCTGGTGTGCATGAAGAAGATGGCCAGGATTGTGCCCTCTTCATCTGGCCTTGGGGTTGTATTAGGCAGTGTTTTTGGGGAAAGCCAAGAATGGTGCCCCAGCTGTGGGTACTGGGACAGTCACAGGCCACAGCTCCAAGTGTGTGTCTGTAGTCAGTACAGGTCAGGTCTTTACTCACTCTACCAGGCAGGACATGACAAACTGTAAAGACTGAAAAAAAGGGTCTGAACTCTCGTGGTTCAGAAATGTGGTTTTTCTGAAACCATGTGACAAAAAAAAATAGCATAAAATAATAGTGAAAACCAACAGAAGCCAACAGAGGACACAAGGGATTATGCTTGGTTGGAAGTTTAGGAAAAAAAGGCTAAAAGCAAAGCCTACAGGCAATGAAATGAAACCTAATCTTCTTACCTTTCTGCAGGACTTCTGGACTAGAATGTAATCTCTGTTAACGTCATTACTTTCCAAGGATGGAATTTTAAAATTAACTCTTTTTAATTATTTTGGGTTTTTTGCAACCGCCAGGCTTCTTTGCTCCTATCATGAAAGTTTTGTGAGTTGTGCAGTTTAGTATTCTTGCACATATGCTGTCTTAGTTTTTTCATTATGGACAATAAAAAGAAAGTTTTGAAATCCAGATTCATCTCACTTTTGCATTTAGATATTTGGAAAAGAGAAGAAAAAGGGCTTTCTTGAGGTTAGCGTTTTTGGTTTTATAGTTTTTTTCCTTTTGAAATTGTTGTTTGTACAAACCAAAAGATGACAAATATCGTGAGAAGAGGGGTAAGAAGAAAATTTAAATATCATTTTAGAAATTTGAAAAGGTTAAGTTTGAGTACAGTCATGCAACTTCACTTTCACAGTGTATAGATTACGTATATGTGTGCCCAGGGATATTTTAAACCTGGTCTGTCCTGCCAAACTTTATCCACAGAACTTGTCTTTTATAGTAATAATCTTCACACTCAGTTTAAAAACCTGAATTCAGCAGGTCATCTGGTTCTCCATCCATGTAGCTCAATACAGGCAATGACTTATAAAGCATTTTGCTCTAAGCAAAGGTTTCCCTGAAAGTGGGAGCACCAAAAACTTCAGGGTTGATTAATAGGCTCTTCTTTTTCTAAATGAGTTCAAATTAAATAGATATACAATGCCCATTGCCTTGGATAACCTAGTATATTTTGTGAGGTACAGGCAGGGTCACATGAAAATACTACTTTATGGAATTGAAAATGTATCTTTTTTTTTTCATCAGAGGGCAGTGGACTTCACATTCACTGCATAATCAGAACAAGTATCTGTTCAATTACTGTGAAAGAGCTACCATGTGAGTACTTATTTCATGGCTTTCAGGACTCTGACATCTTGGCGTGGGAAATTACTGACCAAAATGTAACCACAGTGAGCATAAAATGTATGCGACATGTGATCAGTCTGTGTGAGGAGTGGAAAGCATAGCGAATAGAAATTCCCTACATTACACACAGATAAAGGAAAATGGATTTGAGGGTGTGTGTATCCAGGATTTCCATACCTTATCGAATCCTGTCAATGTTAATGCTCCAGCTGAGGTAATTACTAAGTATTCAACAAAAAGCCCAACGACTGTGACATTGGTTTATCCCTTCACAGGCAAAGATTCTGCTTGAATGTCTCTTAGCCGATATCCCCACGGCAGCTCGCCTGTTGGGGCTACCTGCTAGAGTTGGAGCTGCTGCCCTGCCTAGTGACATGTTTAAAATTTCCTTGGTGCACAAAAGACTTGAATGGATTTCTGTTAAATGTTTGTATAAATAAAATTCTGTGCTAACAATGCAAAAACTCCCTGGGTCTTGGATATGCCAGGGCTGGAAGAAAGAGCAGCTGTAGTAACATTATTTAAAACTGGAGAAAAGTGAAATATCTGTTTTCAAATTTTCTTTCTGGCCAGTGTTAGGCCATGATTGGGTTATTTTTATTTCTACAGGAATAGGATGAGACATTAAACAACTGAGAGACCAAAGGAGAAATAACTATCTGTTTTAAATAGGAGAGGGTGATGAGGGACTTCTAATACTCCTCATCTTAATTTGCTCTTTTAAGTGACACAGCTAGAGTGTTCAGAGTGCATTTGTAGCTTGACTCTGTGTCTCATGAGCTGTTGGCTTCAACATACATAATCTGTGGGGCTTTTGTGCCCCTCTTTCATGATGTTTTAGTGATAAGAGTTATACCAGAATGTGGTTGGCTGGAGACACGTATTCTAGCCCAAGGCAATGTAAACTCATGTCTCCAAAACCTGGTGAGGATCACCTTAACGCCTAACCAAACTCATTGCAGAGAGTGGGTTATATTTGTAAACCACTCTTTTGAACCTATGTTCCTATGTACCAAAAAGCCCTATGAGCTATAATGAACTGTAAGTGTGAGTCTTTAGTCCTTGTGTAGTGACAAATATATGTATTTTTTATCTCAACTGTCTCTATGAGAATCAGAAAGAAATCTGTAAATGGACACAGGCAGCCCAGACCTCTGCTTTGAAATGAGTGCACTTAGCACCAGAGTAAATCAAAAGTATAACTCCCTAGTTTCTTGCTCATCCAGTGAGTTTGTGTGCTGGCACAGCTTCAGTAGCTCCAGTAAAGGAACGTCTCAGGTAACTTGACTGACTTCTGAAAAAGTGATTGAGTCTCCAGTAGAGGGACATATGTGGAATGACTCTTTGGTTACCCATGCACCTGATGAAATCTAGCTCATACATAAATATTTTTATCCTAATGATCAAAACTGACAGAAATATAGAATGAATTATTTTTTTTCTGTCCCTGAAGATACTGGTTGAGACATACTGATACAAGAGTACCAATAGAAGCAGGTATTTAAGAGTCGATCTTTAATTTTTTTAAAGAGGGGACTTTGGCTCTCTGTCTCTCCGTATTCAAACCTTTAAATTTCATTAATGGCCAGAATGAAATAAAATTCTGCAATAAGACTATTAATATAGCTTTATTCAACATTTTTGTAGAAAGCCTAAGAACAGATCAGGTATTACTGGAAATCTGAAATGTTCTTTCTGAATTGAATTCTGACACACACTCCAGTAAAATAACATAACATGTATTGTTCTTTAATTCTGCGCAAGTTTTGCTGTTGAGGCAGACAATAGGTGCATCCACCTTCCCCCAGGTCTAAGCTGTGTGAATCAGGGGAAAAAACAATGCAGCTTGTACCAGCCTCAGTGAGAGGAGTGTAGCATCTTCACACTGCGGTTGCCACTGCATGGGATAATACCTGGTGAATCCTAATTCCTTTCTATAGATAACTACCCAGTAGAGGTCTGCAGTTCTTGAGAAAACCTTGCTACAGAGAAGAAATATATCAGATATCTCAGCAAGAAAATTTTAACTGGTCAAAACTCTGAAGTTTGACCAGTTATACAATCATTTTGGTGAAGGGTGTGATCACTTTATATAAATCCTTCTGTGCTTTTGCACTTACAGTGCAGTAAAGATATTCAAACTATGGAATTGTTCAGGAATAATTATAAACACTTTTTTACTGCTGTAGCTTAATTTTCTTTAAGTTATTGGTACAGATTTAGTCTACCAGATTATGTAACACATAAATATTAACTATGTCATTAATATGGCACCTCTCTCAAAACTGGAAGATAAATTATAATGACTTTCACAAGAAGGATTACTTTTTTGAGAAGCCTGAACCAATACATAAAGAGGTATTTAGAGTAATATAACTTGCAAAATCTCAGCACATATGATTTTTTCTCATTCTGGAACAAAGAGTGCATGAGTCGGGAAGCTTTCTCTCCACTTACAGTATAAATACATTGCTATGAGCCGAAAAGAAAAAAAGATTTTCAGTTCTGTAAAGGTCAAGCAAACAATTTATGTTAAGTCTTTACACCAGCTTCAGCAGCTCAAGATGATCACTTAGTCTTTTAAAAGAGACAATCAACTCACGAGATGGATATATTATCTCTAGGTTGATTTTGGAAAAAGTGCAACTCATCAACAAAAAACCCGAAACCCAAAACAAAAAAAAAGGGAATAAATCAGACAAAAAAACCAATCAAATAAAGAAGTTACTGCCCAGTGGAAAGAAAGAAAAAGTACCCCACTCAGATAATATATTATTACATCAGCGTGTTATTCAGTTACAAGGAAAAATTCAAAATTATGGAACTAGTTGCCAAGATTTTGCAGAGAGTGTGTTAATTTTCAACATATGGGAAAAAACCAGACTTTGTCACAAAATATTCTGTGAGCTTGCAGCCTGGCACCAGCTCCTGCTGTGCACAGCAGGTATTTCCCTGGCAAACTAGAGCATATACTCACAAGACACTAAAGAGGACCAGAACTTCTCCTGATCCCTCCTTGAGGAATACATATTACCTCTGGCTTTGTCAAGAGGATATAGATCCATCCTGAAATGGGATTGAAAAAAGCACTCATAAGCAACAAGATAAACACAGATGCAGTACTAAAGATGCTGTTCCTGAGTTTTGCTAGCAAAAACCTCACCCAAGTAATTTAAGTGAGGACAATCAAAACATTCAAAGTTCTGTAAACTAACTTCCTTCCTTCCTTCCTTCCTTCCTTCCTTCCTTCCTTCCTTCCTTCCTTCCTTCCTTCCTCCCTCCCTCCCTCCCTCCCCCCTCCCCTCCCTCTATGTGTAAAAGTTCTGCTGATACAGACATTTCTGTAGAAATGCTGGAAAATCTACCATAGGTGTAATCACACCAGCAAAATAGTCTTTTTTTCCCCTTGAGAATCAGCAAAATCCATACTTGTATTTTCAGCTACCTCAGAGGGAGATAAAGCAATAGAGAATCCATGTCATGGCCAGAGTTGGAGTGAAAAAGTTGATAGATACTGCTGAAGGCAATTTTGTCAGGCAGCAAAACTCCCAGGTCAGAATGAGAAATGTATGAAAGAATTTCTTCAGTTAGACCTGTGCTACCAAAATCCCTCTAAGAACAGCTTTGTGTTAGTGTTGGGTGTCTTTGCAGTCACTTATTCATGCTCACAGTGGCGGTGCTGCTGTATTTCTTGCTGGTTCTAGGTGTTTGTGGGTATTATGTGTTTCTGTGATACTTTTTGGAGAAGTACAAAAAGAATGGTTCAAGTTTGGCCTGGGCTTTGGCTTTAAACCTCTTTTGTACTGTTTTGTTTGTACCCTCACAAAGGGGTAGATTTGGTGTGAAGTGTTAGTGCTCCTCCAGCTTTTCTTCCAGTTTATCACAATGTAATGAGGACAGTTATGAGGTACACTGTAGCCAGAGTCTCCTGCTACAGCTGTGTGTCCAAGAAGAAATTGCCAAAGAAAGACTTACCCTGTCAGTGGAAGCTTCCTTGTTTTGGTTATATCAGAGGTGCTGTTAATTATTGTGTTATTTCAGATGAGACTCTCACATACCTCAATATTCAGCAGTGTAAGCTGCTTGGATAGCAGTGTTGCTGTTTTCCTCTTCCACCTGCTACTATTGGACATGTGGGAGCCAAATCTAAACCTACAGTGATATTTGAATGCCTTGGTGTCAGTCTGCCTGCTCCTTTTTCAGGGGTGTCCACCACACAAAAGGTCTTTCTAGGGACAACAGGGCGTGTGAAGACCCTTTTGTTTTCAGATTTTTGGCCTACTGTTTTCTTTAACAAATTTTGTGGGATCACCGAAAGGCATTAACATGTTTTACTTTTTCTCCTGAACCAGTGCCAAATCACCAAGGAGAATTGGGACCTAGTTATCCATGTGACACACAGGTTGTTGTACCTTTCCATTCACCTACTGAAATATTAGGTCTGACATTAATTAATCAACAGTGGTCATTTCTGTTTAATATGCCTCTACCTGAATATTTGGGCTTTTTTCTGTTTGAAACACTTGAGAAGAAAATGAGAAACTCTCATTGCTGGTTGCATGCAAGGCAAGATAATTGAACAGCTCAGAAAAGAGCTACAAACCATGACCCTATATTCAGTCTGTCCCACTGGGTAAAGGTGCTTAGACCTAACATTTTGATTCAGGCCCCATCTTTACTTTAGAGCTTCACTTGACTGCTTTAAACAGAAGACTGATTGCCCAGATGGATTTTCAGTGCTCCACAGCAGCAGTCTATTAACCTATTTAGATGGTATCTGAGGTAGTAATGAGATTAGAAACTAGAAAGGAAACGGGAGGGAGGGAAGTCAAGAAACTCAAAAGCAGGTTAAAATTTTTGATGAAAGTACCAGAAATAAGGGTCAAATTATCCCACAAGTGAGTGTGTTCAGTTGATATGAGGTAATCCTTTAAAGACAGTCATGTACTAGCTAGATTCTGAAAGACACTAATGCCAAGATAACACAGAATTATTAGAAGACGTTATGCATTTCTCCCAGTGGCATCTCCTCACAGACTAACTGCAGGTCTTGGGAGCACTCTGTTTGCAATAAAACTAGTTTTTCTGCATTACAAAGAACTGAAAGCTGTACTCTCCAAACTTTCACTAAGGACATTAAGCGCAAACTTGCTTCAGCAATTAAATTTTCATCAAACTCTGAATTTGACAGCCACTGCTCTAGGGCAGAGCCACCGTTCTGTGCTTCAGAAAATTAAGTGCTACTTTCTCCAAGAGAACCATTTGTTTCAGAGCTATGTGGTCTCTGGATCCAGGTTTTACACCTTTAAAGCAGTGGTGAATTTTAATTAATTCCTAATTTGTCTGTATTGCCCAATAAAAGTTGTCATCTTCACAACATTAGGATCTGTTTCTCCCTCTCTTTGTATTGAACCCATCTTTGTGAGATCTTAATGTTATTTGTAAGCAAAGGAGGTGTTATTGTAAAGCATGTTTGCAAAACTTGTAGCTGCTAATTTTCAGGGAATCCCTTCAGGCCAGCAATTTGGGACCTACTGGAAGCTGAGGATCAGAGGCTTTCCACAAAAGGTCATTGTAGCTATATTTTGCCACTTTGATTAAAACAAAGGCTAAGCATTCTACAGCCCAGCAGCAGGCGGCAATTTGTTTTTCATGGAAAACCAGAACCTATTAGCAGTTGTGAGCACAAGCTATTGCTCATTACAGCCATTCTTAGAGAAGATTGCATGTGTACACACATGGAAAATTCTGATTCACTGGACTATACAACTCAGGGAATGGCTGTACTGAGATCGAAATCAACCTTATTTAAAAATCTGCCACTCAGCAAAAAGTCCAGCAAGTGTTATGCTGTAAAAATACTTTTACAGAGAAGATGTTCTTAAAGCACAAAGGCATTCTAAAACACAAAGTAGGTATCAACTGTGGACAAATTTGAAGTTTGAAAACTAAGCAATTCAAGGAGTAACAGGGGAAACTTAAGACTTTAAAAAGCCTTTTTCTTTTTGTTAAAAGTATAAGCTTTTAATAAGAAGTAAATTATTTAAGGGAGGCCCTGGGACAGTATTACGAACTTTTTTTATTTCACCATGATTGAAGTACAGACATTGAGATAGCTAAAAGAGCAGGTTACACAACATGATTTGTAATTCTTCACCGAATTGGCACATGCATGGCAGGAAACTTTTCTGACCCTAGAAAGAGATATGTATACGCATAAAAGTCTAAAGTAAGCATGGCATTTGAATTAAACTTCTTGATGAAGAAGGAGAAAAAAAACCTCATGGTGTGAGAAATAGTAACCTCAATTATCTGATGAAGAGTCATAAGAAAAGTAATCTAGTTGCCTAGGAAAAGAAAGTTTTAACAAGTAGTTGTTTGAACTATGTAAGTGGGTACTGCATTATTTAAGTTGCCATTTTAACTGTACCAGTCATTGAAACCAATATATTATAAGCCCAGGGTCTTTCCTAGAGAAAATAATTTTCAGTTCTTGTGAAGAAAAAAAGCTGCTTAGGAAATTTCATTCCTCTCGAGGAAGATAACTTGGGGAATTAGATACTAACAGGCTTGTCAGATGTCCATGATAAAACTATAGATATTTAAGCGAACAACTACATTCTCTACACAATGTAGAAGACGACATCCTGTGTAAAAATATCTATTTGTCAATCTCCCCACCCCCCTCTCCTCTTTTTCCCCTCACAAAAGCGTGTGAAGATCCCCGGATACTGACTTGAGGTATACTGACAATCGGCTTGATTTTTCTGTTACACCTTCCACGGTGGTAGAGGCAGATCGCTGCAGGTGCAGAAAAACACGTCTTTATAAAAAAATTCTCATTTAATTTCTCAGGACTGTTAAAACAAGGAAAAAGAAGGCAATATTACTAGTCAGGCACTACAAAACTTTTACATTAAAAGAAGAAAAACCAACCCTGAAATCATGCTTTTAAGCCCAAAAAAAGTGGGAACTTTCTCTTCTTCTTCCACGCTGGAAAGCAGAATACAAGTACCGTGAAAATAACCACAGATGTTTTCGGCTGGTAAGACACTGGGAAAGTATTTTGAGAATCTCCTCTTCATCCTCACTTTACTTGACAAACCGAATTCAAAAGGAGGAATTCTTTTCTCAGTGAACATGCACATTTCCCCCTTCTATTCAAAAACCTTTTTGAGCCATTGGAATGCATTTCTGGCGGGCACTCAGGAGCACAGGAAATTTGAAAGGAGCTGTGAATAGCTGTTAACTGTTGCATTCAGAAGAGAGAAGATAGTGGAAGCTAGAAAAGCTAGAGCAGCAGTTTGTTCCTTGCCTACTAGGCAAAAGTCAGATTCTTGGATTTCTAGGTAGCTTTCTAAAATAATCTTTTTATAAATCTAGATTTTCCCTATTTCGTTGTTTTATCAACAGAGACCTTTGACTAGACATTTTCCCCCTCAATTAATTAGACAGTTGTCCTGTAGTATGAGGGCTCTCCAAGATGTTTTTCGGCGTGTTTGATGTCCTAGTTGTAATGTTGATGTCAGCAGCCTACTGCAACCTAGCAGCTTAGGATCCTGCTTAGTGAGAAAATGCACGCCACATATTTGCTGTCTCAGCCCCTAAAGATAATTTACTTACCACAGACGTCTTGAAATATGTGCTATGCTTTGCAGAGTCCTACAAACACACTTGTATGGAAAAGGAACAAATTCCTCTTTACCGTGGATAACAGCATCACAGTCTCTGCTAAACACAGACAAAGAACCCTGTTTATTTTAAAACGAGCCTATTGGTAAACCACTAGAATATAGATTTTTTTTAAAATTTCCATTTTATTTTTCATAATGTTCACGTGTTTTCACTGTGACTATGTCCATCAGCCACAGTACCAGCCACAGAAGTGTTAAGACACTAAACGTACCCACCCTCCCAACCCCAAAGCAGACAAAACCAACTCTCCATGGTACAAGTTCTTTATTTTTACAGCAAAGTTTAACAAATTTAACAACTTGTCTTTAAAATTCTACTAAAAACAATAATCCTCCCCTAAATCCTACCTTCACACATGCATGTGTTTTTGTGTTTGATCACCTGAGAGTTATAAATAGTGTATTTCCTTCAACTGCATTGAAAAAAAATAAAGGAAAAATATTTTAAAAATACAGAAATATTGGAAATGTCTGTTGTACAAGGACTAGATTGCTTTTGGATATTTTTTATCCTGTCCTGGACCACAGGGCAGGATGATAAGATAACTTCTTGATGTCTTGCCTTCCCTTTTTTGTAGCTCTATAATTGCTTGATATTCTTTCAGCAGAAACTGAGAAACAGGGTTGTCCTTCAGTACTGTATTTTCCTTGTGTTATTGCTGAAGGCAGATTGAAGTCAGGGTGACAGGAGGAAATGGTTCTGTAACACCATGTTTAGTAAAAAAATCACCTCCCTGATGTGGTCAGGGAGCTGTATTAATTTATTGCCAGGAACACTTTGGCAAGGATACAGAGAAAACTTGAGAGTCTTTTTCAAGTAGGAGTCCATCTTAAAAAGATGATTTTAAATGAAGAAATTTTGGATATCACCAAAGTTTTAAAATATGATCACAAAAAGTTCTTTCCCTCACCTGTTAGTGGCTTTTGCCTATTGAGACCAAGTCTCTTCTAGTACAAAAGTTATATTTTTCAAGCACAGCATGTATATTTCATTTCCCAAATAACTTTTCCCTTTTAAAAAATATTTTCTTCAAGTGATTGGAAAATAGGTTCTTTGAAAACAGCAAGCTCCAGCTGGCTTCCAGCATGAAAGACTTTTAATAGCTTCAAGTAGAGGTTGCTGGATACATAGCAAGGTTACACATTTGTCATAACTGGTCATAACTCCTTTATTTTAAGTTTTTTAAAGTGAGGAAGCTTACTGTCTGCAAAAATACTTTCCTACAAGAATGACCTCAGAAAACCTGAGATTTTTTTTGTTGGAATTATCTTAAAATAAGAGCTAAATTAAGGACTAGAAAGATGCAGAGTATTATGGTGGTCAAATAACAGTTTAGAAATTGGAGATGGAGGACTCAGCTTTTTAATAGCTAGTTGAAGAATAAAGAAATCTTTTCACAGTTAGCAAAAAGACGAAGGGGAGGCAAAAGTCACTAAGGCAATTAGTGTGAATTATTCAGCCATGTTGCCACCATTCCTGTGGCAGAAAATTGTTACAGTGCATAATCTTTAATTATAAGGTGGTGCAGGAACTTACTGTCTCTGAGGCCAAGGAGAGGTAGCTAGGTTATACCTTTGAAAATATATTTGTTCCATTAATTACTCTAGGGAGAATCCAAAAATTTGTGTCCTGGTGCAACTGTCTGTCCATTTTTCAGTGGATGCCTTCTGGTGTGCTCTTAATTTTAAAAACTGAAAAATATACTATAAGAAAAAAAAAAAGGAAGGGAAAATATTTTCAAATCTTCCCTAACACACTGACAGGAAAAGCTCTTACCAAACACCAGTCCTAGCTTCATTGTGTCAGAGAACAGAAGCAGAACACAAATGAATTCACAACACAAAAAGGGGCTCAGCAGAGGCAAGGACAAGTCTAAGTTGCAGCATAGGTGAGAAAGGTGGAGGAACTCCTCAGAAGTTGTATATAAGATAAAAAATTTAGCAAAAGTTTATGTAAACAAATTCAATCCACTAGAGAGGCAGAGAAATCTTTCCCCTTCAGTTGCTAAAAAAATCAGTCAAGAGCACTAACAGAGCTGTAAAGAGGATCTTGACCTTTCTAGCCTGGTAGGGAGGCTCTTTACTCATCATCCTTTTGTATACTTCCAAAAGCAAGGAAGAAATAACAGCACATTTTGTTGTCAAGTCCCTCCAGCCATTGCTTACCATCATCTGTTTTCAAGAGCAACTCACTGTGAGAACTGGGAGCAGCTCTCCAAGTTGTGTTCTGTAAGGTTTAAATGCTGCTAAAAATTCCTGCCTAGCAAGTTAGTCAATAAGCAATTGCAAGGCAATTATCACCTGTCTACCCTCCACTCCCAGTATGGATATTTCCACTACATCTCACCTGAGTGAACATATGTCACAGCAGATACAGACTGCCAGTGTTTCTGGCACATACTGCCCCAGTACCACACACATTTTGCAGCAGGTGTCAGAGGCAGATGTATTTTCACTGATATTCATGGGATGAAGATTTATTTATACCTACGCAGATATAATTGCCCCAGGAACATTTTGGAAAGCCAGCAGGTAACACAGAAAGACTTTTGTGAATGGAAAAACCACATCTGTAACACATTCAAGGAAATATCTGATTGAAAACTGAAACACTGCAGCAATGAGTTGAATGATTTCTCATATTCGAAAGAATCCTAATTACATTAAGTCTAGGATGTCTAATAGCGTTGAGTATGGAGTAGCAGACAACCTTGATCCAGTCCATTCCTTTCCAAACAGGAGCCCTGGCCATTACTTGGGCATGGAACTGAAAGCTGTATCAAACGAAGTCTTTAGTCCTGTCAAAGCTTCATGAAATCGCAGGATCTCTAGGTAGGCTTAAGATCTGCCAAGTCAATACAAAACTGAATGCCTTGTATGCTAACCTTGCCTTGTATGCAGATGGTGCCTGCCTCAAGGAAATTTGCACCTGTAAAGTTTAAACTTGAACAAATCATCAGGTGAATGTCAGGCATGTGGCCAAGGCTCTTTAAGCCTAACACAACTAATCGAAGCTTTGTGGGCATTGTAAATTACACATAAATTGCCATGTCAAAGGCCCTGGTCCTTTGGGAGAAATAGTTCGACAGTGTGGATTTATCCACTCATTTTGCAACACAAGCACAAAACACAAGGTCAAGGCAATAGAGAACAAAGGACTAGAAGCCAAACCTCCATTACATTAAAGAAAATTTCAAATGGGGTCTAATAAGCAGTCAATTCCACTACTGTTGAAATTAGTGGCGGCCCCTTGGGGAACCACTGCTTGTGTTTTGAGTACACCATCATCTGCAGCTACTTGGGATGGATCTCACAGGATTTGTGGAGTTTACTGAGTACACAACAGAATGGCTATACTGCAGTCCTTGGAAAAAAAAGGATCTCCTTTTTCTCATGTGCAAAGCTGTGAGAAAAATGTGTAATGATCTGCCAGGAAATGGAACTTTGATGGCCAAATATAAATAGGTGATAACTAAAATTTAGCTCTGGGATACCAACATTCCTTGGATGCTTATGCATATAAGCGCACACACACACATACACAGAGACATATACATATAGATACATATATGCATATAAAGCAAAAAGAGAAATCTGTGGAAATGGAGGAGCAATGTGTCTTCCAAGTTGTACTAAGAACTACGTTAAAGTCATGGACTATCTTACAGCACTTGCACAGTTTTTTCAGTACTTTCTTTTTTACTAGTTTCAGCTTCTTGGTGTTAAATTGAGCTGGCACTGTTGCAGGCCATTTTAAATTGATACTTGCAGAACAGCAAGAAGTGTGAAGCTGCCAATGAAGAGTCAATGAGGAGACAGTGATAGCAGTTATCAGCTTCTCCACACAAATATCCTGAGTTTTCCAGCTGTGTGAGCCTTTCCAAGTTTGATTAAAAAGGGATTAATTTTCTTTTCTATATATGTACACACACACAGACACACACACAAATATATATATTTTTACATGAACCAGATTATGTGGGGTTGCAAGTTATAACCCTTCAGGCAGATTTACATTTGAATGTACCCCTTTTCTCATGGGGAGCTGTGATTTCAAGCAGCAGTGAAAATTTTTGATCGGACATGCTCATACAATTTTACAAGCACTTTGCATCATTTCATTGCTGAGCCAGAACTGGAAGAGGCTATGCTTCAACAGTGAAGCCAATGAGCTGGTTATGACATTATTCTTATCATGCTGAAAACGCAGGAGGTTCCTGGTGTCTGGGTGAGGCAGAGATTTTTTAATTCCCTTGGTATTCATCACTACTGACATGATGCAGGGCTTTCTAGATTAGGGAGGGCGGGTCATGCCTTTTAATATGGAATACATGAGCTGCTCCCATCCAGTGAACAGTTCGTTGTCATTGGCTGATCACCTTCTCATCCCTTCAGACCGAAAACACACTGAATAACAAAACAAAGTGTTTTTTCTTTCTTTGGTGTGTGACTTGAATTGGCTCATTTGATATCAGATTGGGTGTTTCTCTGTCAAAAGCAGGGGAAGTGGGAACGGGATTTGGAAAAGAAGGAGCAGCAACCATGACTTCTGTTGCTGTTTACCCAGTTCACCAATCTCACTGAAATCAACCTTAAGAACAGAATTAGCTAAATATGTAAAGACAAATTGTTGAATCAAAAAACTGGGTCAGAAACACTACAAGCTTTCTCATCTGCAATGTGATGAGAGTACACAATTGTTAAGACCTCCATGTGAATATGCTGGTACAAAGACTGGCCAGCAGGCCAACAGCATGTTTTTTTTTATGGATTGTATGTGTCAAAATGTATTGCCATTTTGCATCAGATTGCTTAGACAATATAGGAGGGGTATGTGCTGATGTTGCTGGAACTATGTATATTAAGTTCCCAGTTGTGTAAATTGAAATATGATAAACTATGTTTTTCTCTGCATGTTTTCTGTATTCTTCAGGAAGAAGGGTGCCGTGAATGTATCAAACATGAGCAGTAACTTACAGATCCTGCAAATCTATTTCTTCTTCCAATGTTTGTATTTGCAAATGCTAAGGTATAAATTGAAGCAAAAAAGCCTGTGTCAGTAAACATTCTGTGAGTTTTCCCCTTGTGTAGCTGTAAATACATTTAAATCCTAGGGGATGATGTGGACATGGAGTGTTAAATGATCCTGAGTTAGATAGTGAAGTAACATGACTCCAGAGGAGAAACCGAATGCCCTCTCTTCCAAGAAAGTCTCAAGCATTTATGACTTAAAACTAATGGTACTATGACATTCTTTCCCACCTCCTGCCCCTGATGGCCTACCCTCCTCCCAGTCCCCCTCCTCCCCCAATTTAAACTGATTTCAAATCCTGATGAACTGAATATAAAAAAATTGTTTTCACTGATGGGGTAAATCACACGGTGTGATTCTTGGGGCTGTCCTCTACAGTGCCAGGAGCTGGACTTGGATGACACTTGTGGGTTCCTTCCAGCTCAGGATAGTCCATGATTCTAGTCTATGCTAAGAAATCTCCCTCTGCCCCTCTAGTTTTTTTTCTTTCCACCCTCATCTGGGCAGCCACTTGTGCTGGTATGTTTTAGATCCAGAAATCCTGTTTTAAATTAATTGCTTTCTCTGAAAGCTGCTAATATATTTTGCTGGAACTGTTTCTTCTGAGTTAATTATAAGACACAGAGAAGAACTGCTTACTGGCAGAGCTGGTACAAGGTAAAGGATGAAAGTATTCACCTGGGAGCAGGGAAAGAATTAGGACTTTCAAGGAATTTTCATATAGCTTGCTGTGGTCTTCTACCAGGGAATCTTCAGGCTGAAATTTGCTTCTCCTCATCTCTTGCTTTGGACCTGAACATGTAAGGCAAAAAGGAGCAAAAATCCTTCTCCCTTTTGATGAAATTCCATGATTTCCTGTCTCGTGGAATCATGCCTTAAACACATTCAGGCTTGGACTAAGGCCTGCATACACCTGTATATACTACTCAGACCTTGGGTCTGAAGGCAGAAAGTGCTATGATGTACATTGTTCTCTTCCAGAACAGATTATTGAAGACACTGGGAAAATTTTGGATTTGGATCCCAAAATCTTATACCAGCAAACTACTGTCCGTATGGACCACACAAAAAGAGGTTCCTAAGTAGTTCCTAAGAGATGCCATGTATCCCCTAGTCAGAAATAATTTAGAGCAATGCAAAGGTCTGGTGTGTTCATTGACTGACTTTAGCTGATGATCACGGCAGAGGGCAAGCACAGCACAGTAGGTGCTTCTCACTGTATATTGTGTGTTCAAGATACTGTCAACCATGCTTTAGCCGGTATTTATAGTCAACATTCAATATTAAAAGTATAAAATTTAAAGTACCTTGTACAATCTCTTGATAGAAGCCAGGAAAACCTTTGAGATCCCTGAGGCTCTTCTGAAGACCCTTAAGTCTCCTAGAATCTGCTCAGTAGCAGTACAGTCATTTTAGCTCCTGATCAGCAGTACAAAAAACTTGTGCTTGGTTGTCCGAGACTGAGACTTCAGTTTCCCAAGTGCTGAGCTACTTTGGCTTTGCCATGGTCTTGCTTACCTAGAGCTGCGGCCGTGCGGCACTCCTCCCTTCTGCTGCAGATGTCCCTACCTGCTGAGCTTTGCCAGCTGTGGAGTTCAGCCGACAGAAATTAACACTGCCAGAAGAGATGGGATGTTTTTTCTCTTATGCTTTAACTCCCCAAACCTGCTGTGTGTGGAACAATGGATGTACCAGTGCAGAAAGAAGAGAAGGGAAGATGGACGTGTCCAGGGCAGAGAGAAAGGTAAAATGACTGAAGGAGGTCTGGTAGGTTTTTTTTTCTGGCAAATTTTATCCCAGCTTCTTATGCCTCTTACCGTGGGCCTCAGGTAGCCCTCTGTCTTGGGGTGACCTTATGATGTGTATCCCATATCGCTGCCTATGCCCAGAAATTAATTTCTGTGTCTTTCTATGCCTCTAAACTGAGCCTGAGAGGGGGAAGGAAAAAACTGAGCAAAACTTTTTCAAAGCAGTTTGCAGCTTGTTCAAGGTCACATAAAGATAGCAGGTTTTCTTTTCTCCAGCTGCCGCAGGGGAGCGAGGAAGCACCCGGCTTGCTGCTTTCCAGTCAGCTTTTGGCCAGTTGTTTCGGTTTCTTGTTCTCTGGAGAGAGACTGAGAGTTGGACTTTGCTTTTCCTTCTCTGGATTTTCTCCCTTTCCTACTGGACTGCTTTCAACCTCCGAGCACATCGGGAGGACTTTCCACCGGGCACAGAGGGCCTGGCCCTGGGCCAAGCTCCAGCTCCGAGGAGACCAAAGGGAGGACTCCAACACTTTCCCAGGTTTTTCCTCCACAGTGAAACATTTTATTATTTAGCCTTATTTTCCTTTTCCCGTGTGTTTGGTAAATAAATAGTTTTATATCCTTCACTTTCCTTAGAGGAAAATTTACTTTTTCCTGAACCTGGGGGGGAAGGGGTGGTTGTGCCTTTTCTCAGAGGATATATTTCTAAATTTGGCCAAACCGGAACACCTTCCAAGAGATTAAAAACAAGCTTGAATCAGTCTCAAAGTGTCTTTTTACCTTTTAAAAAAATCTCATTTTGGTGCTCCTTCATTACTTATAATGAAGATCTCAAATCTCTGAAATACAGTCTTCCAGTTAGCCTTATCGGATTGAACGAAAAACTATTTAAAACACAAACTACCTGGGAATGAATGACAGTCAGAAAACTACTTACCATCTCCCATTTTTTTTTTGGCACCCATTGCTTGTGGATACACAATGAAGTGCTGCTTAAATCCGTTTTTTCTTCTCCAGTACTGAGAAACACACATTTTAATTGTTCTGTTTTTTGCACAGTGTTTCTTTTACCTAGTTCGTTTAGTCCTGGCATCCTACATGTTTTGTAATTATTGTGGAGGCAAGAAATCTGACTGAGGTATCCTTTATTCAGTTCCTGTGCTTTTGCAGGTCAAGGCTGTGCTAGCCTTTACACAACCAGCACAAACTGGCTGTGAGTAATTATGGGTGCAACACAAGGAGAGGTCTACTCACCTCCAAACAAATGAGATGCAGTAGCCTCTTTTTCAATAGCACTGGGGGAGTTTGATCAGCTGAGGAAAAACACTGTCTGACTGGTTCCAGCAGTAGTAGGAAACTTAGTTCAAAAGATCCGGAAGTTAAAAGGGCCTTCTTAAAAGATATTTTCACTACAGTTATGAGAAAATGCTATTTCAGTAATGCCTCTTCTTTTTAGGATATTTTGTTATACCCACTGTACTTCATATGACTTTTTGAATCTGTGTTAGAAACCTGTGTTCTAGTATAAAAGTACATATATCTGTTGTTGGAAATAGTTGAAAACATAAAAAAATATTGCCATCAAATTATTCCCCGTGTCTCTGATTTTAAGTATTCTGAGAAATCATTACCAGTCCTACTTATGAGTTCATTGTACTAGGATCTGTTCCACCTCAGACATTGGTCTATAAATCTGTAATACAATCATTAAAGCTGTGCTAAAGGTTGGTTTCATTAAAACTTCCCTTCCAAATCAAAATGATGAATTTGTGTCTTAATAGGATAGTTCATTTAAACAAATTAAAGACCATTTAAACGGTTTTAAAAAAAATGTTACATTCTACTAGGTTAATTATTTCAAAGTTATTGTTTAATCTGTATGAATTGCCTAGACAGAACAAGGGTCCTTCATCCTTTCTCACAATTCATCTTCTGCTGTGATAAACTGCTTTGTCTCCACTTGTAATTACCTTCTGTAACTGCCACTGCCCCCCCTTGTAATATTTGCTTGACAGACTGAAAGGTAATATATATTTAATGATTGTAGCACCTTTAATATTTGCTGTTGTCAACAATACAAAGCTCAACTTTGTAAAGCTACACTGGTAATGGATAACGCTGTTGCTATTGTGCTGCTAGCAGTGAATTGGTGTGATGCCTTTCATCTGCAAAGGCCGGCAAGGCCTTCAAGTGAGTCTTCCATGTGAGGGCTATGGCACACAAGACCTGATGGTGGGTCTGTGTGGTTACAGGAATGGTTAACATATCTGACTGCGCTGCAGGACTCAGAAAGGGCTGCTAGCACCACTGTCAGTAATCATCCCTGAACTAAAGCACCTGCCAAACCCAGACCTGGTTCTTTTGTAGGTGACTGGTGAGACTTCTGGAACAGGGTGCCACATCTACCCTGTGTACTATTCACAGAGCTTCCCAGATCATCAGGCTCTCTGTGGCATGGGGATATATATCTTGTGGCTTTTGGCTATGTGAAGATTTATAAGCTGTGGGGTCAGCAAACCTGATGTCTTGCCCTTGCAGTTTAGACGTTCCTTTGCAAAGAGCCTGTACTCTGTTCCAGCTAAATACTTAATTCTGATAACTAGCCCCATGAGTCATGTGTAGAGGAGATGCCTGACTGTTTCTGGGTGAATTACCTTATCAATATTAATGTGTGCTAAGAATGTTCATAAAATTAAAACTTCTCCTTATCCACCTTCAGTACACCATTCTTAATCTTGTTCTTTGTATTTCTCTGCTATTAAGTTAAAACATTGTACTCTATATAAACAAAAACCATTAAGAACCATCAGACTGGCAAAATTAAGTTATTTCTCTTTCTTTCAGGGCTCTTTCTGCAGTCTTTACAACTGCAGTGTTATAATGGTGTGTTTTGAGGCTGAACTTCCATTCAGTGTAATTTCTTTCAGCTCTGTTTGTAGTATAGAGAATGAAATAAATTACAGAGAGAAGCACTACAAAATTAGCTTAACTCTGATGGCACAAGATCTGCAGTGACCACAGACTTTTCATTACTACCCTAGATTGAGCTTTATTGCCCTAGTTTGAGCTAGCTTCTTATGTGTCACTTTGAAACTAGAAATTATCTTACTCATATGGGCTGCAAGCATAAAAAACTCACTTGAACTCTTGTAATGCTTATTAGGTCATTCCAGTGTGATCTAAATTTAGTGTATAATCAGTAACATGGTACTGAGTTGAGAATTCACTTAGTAATTTTTTTGCTGTGTTTATCTGAAAGTTGCTTCTCTTGAGGGTGATCATATTCATATTTACACTTCCTCTGCTAATAGTTTGTAGGTATGGAACAAAACTCCTTTTCCTCATGGCTCTGTCTTCCATTGTAAAGTTATGATAAGAATTTTGCAAAAGCTCAAAAATATCGTGCAGATAGGGGCAGAAGAGCTGGCTGGCAGCACATGAGCAAGATACAAGTTTTAAAAATTCTCAAGGCAAATTTTTTCTTCAAGTTACATGGGTTGCACCTTTATTGTAATAAACTCTTTCTTCTGGCTCATGTACCCCTCAAAAAGTGTCTCCTGAGTCAGCAAAACATTAAAACTCTCTGGCATTTCTGCTGCCAGCCCAAAATACTGTTGGCAAACATGCTTCAGAGACCCTTTATAGTCTGCTTTTACATCAACATAGTTGGGGGGAAGAAGGCAGTGGGCAATGTAAGGGCGTTTGCTATCCTGCTAGGCAATCCTTGGTCATGAGTCAGAATCCCGAAGTCTCTCTAAGCCTTTAGCCCAGCCTCCTCTGATTAACCATGTGTCAGAATGGTGATATGAGGTCAGATTACACCTTCTTCCCTGCAAAGACAAGAGTGGGCATCTGGCACTGCAGGCCAAATTTGTTTTCTGATGTCACAGTTTTTCCTCACTTGCAGGCCTGACTCGTGACAGCCTCATGAGTTCTCACTGATCTTTTGTTTGTTGTTTTTTTTTTGTTTGTTTAATTCTTTGGTGCCTCTTTTCATATATTTAATCAAATTCAAGTTCATTCCCCTTACATCAGGGGCTCTGAAAAGGTCAGTCCTATTTTCTTATTTTCTTTTTCTGTCATTTTGTGACAATTCCACGCATGAGATAGTTAAGGAATGCCTACAAGGTATGTGGGCTACAAAAAAAAAAAAAGAAAAAAAAGGTAAATATTAAGTGTTGCTTATTGGTGAACTATTTAGTTTACTAGCAGCAGGTCATGAGTTAAAAATAAAACTGTTTCTGGATTAGAGTAGACAAAGACAGCTTCTCCTCTCTGTCTTTTCTATCTGTAGCTAGTATGCCTACATCCAGGAAAATTACTGTCTGTAGCCTAGGAATAGACATAGGGAGCCCTTTGAACTTCATATTGTATATTAATGGCTCTACAGTGGGTCTACTGTGTTGAGGCAGTCACACCAGAGGGTTATTCTGTGTTCTAGTTACATATTCTTGCATGTATCTGCACTCTGTAAAATAGACTGCCAAAGCAGATCTATCTCTGAGGCTCCATGTGGCACAAAGGAATAAAAGGGAAAAGCAGCTATTTGTATTCATCTCTCCATAATAGCAGATAGTTGAAGGCAGAAGAACCTTAGGGTTTAATGCGACGAATGCAAGAAGATGGGTGTCCCTGTAATTTGGACAATAGATGGCACCCTTCATTTCTTTCTTAAAAACATCATCCTCGGCTGCAGTTTCATAAAGCAGAAAATCTGCAGGAGGAGGCTGACAACAATGCCTGTGCTGCTTTCTAGCCAGCTCAGAATAGGAACCTTTCTTTGTTTTCTTTATGGTATCACAGTGGAGTGCAATGGGGAATGAGCCATAAATCTGTGTCAATCTATGGTGTGCTGTGGTTTTCACAGGCTAGAGAGTCGCCTCATCCTCTCAGACACATTACATGAATAGACTGCTGTATCGAGTTTGTGTGGCCGGGTTTTGGTAGCGGGGGGCTACAAGGATGGGTTCTGTGAGAAGCTGCTGAAATCTTCCTCCATGTCTGGGAGACCCAATCCCTGGCAGCTTCAAACTTGAATGTGCCACTGGCCAAAGCTGGACCATTTAGAAATGGTGGTAACACGTCTGGAATAACATATTTAAGGGAAAAAAGTTATTGTGCAGATGTAATTGTGGCCAGAGAAGAGCAGAGTGAGAATAAGTGAGAGGAACACCCCTGCAGACACCAAGGTGATGGTCTTGGTAAGTGATCTCTCCCTGTCCTTATCTCAACCCAGGAACCTTTGTTATATTTCCTTTCCCCTGTCCATTTGCAAAGTGAAGTGATAGAGAAGCTTTGGTGTGTGCTTGGAATCCAGCCAGGATTAGCCCACTACAGCTGCCTAGGCAGGGTGTAGCTTTTGGTAGCCCAGTGGTCTGCTTTCTCCTGAGCTCCTGGCAGGCAAAGGTGACTATAAATGGAACTGAGTTTTCCTATATTTCCCCTCCTTCTTGCAGATTTAATTGTCCCTGGAAAGCAATGAGTTTTGTCCCTTGATAGTGCCCTATTACATCTTGATGAAGATATGCATGCCCAGAAAGAGCTTGTGCTCCTTCACTGACTTAGTCAGGATGGAACATAGCTGTGGTTGGCTCCCTTTAATGACATATCTAACGATGCTGTCTACTAAGCCCAGCTCCTGCCAAAAAGCTTCCTGTTCTCAACAATTACTGGTCAATCAAACGTAACACACATCTAATTTCTGTTCATTCACACCAGTGGGCTCCTGGTGGGCTCCTGTGTCTTTCATTTGTTGCACAATTAAATGTAATGAGACAGATCAATAGATGTCATGCCCATTATTTAGTTCAGAAAATGTTTCTTAAATGAGGTGATTCAGTTCAAATCAGGTACAAGTCTAAGTAGCTCTAAAAGGAATCTGTTGTTGAGTAAAACTGTGCTTCCACTTACAAACATGTACATCATTCACATAGAGGGCTGATCATCAAATGCTAATTCTAATATAAGTTCTGACAGGTTTTCATCTTGGGTATCTTTATAACCTTGTTAACAACCTCCCAGGAGGACCTCAAGCAGTCACACCCTTGTTGTCTACTCAAAGTCTGTGGTGTCTTATACAACTCTGGATTTTAAGTGCTACACTTCTTCCTCACGGTGCCCACGCAATCCTTCATGAACTTTCAGACATTTTTCCTGTCATGATTCGAAAGTCCTTGCACATTTACTGGAAGCTGACTTACCTCTGGACAAACAGTCTTAATGAGTTGAAATTATTTTTAAGTCACTTATGAAATTCTGGGGACACATATACAGGTGTCCTGTGATTCTTTGTAAGTTATTTATTCCCAGATCACTTGGGAGCTGCAGCTTTTGAGGATTTATGTATTAAGTCAACAGAGTCTCCAATGAAGTCTCTAAAGAGCAGCAGAGGAAGGGTTTGTTTTGAGAAGAGCTGTGCAATCTCACAAAAAAAAATACAAGATGAAATACAAGCCAAGCCTGCTGAAACACTTGCGTCGCGGCAGAGGTAAGTCTGCGCAAAAGGTCTCACAGCACAGGTAGGACAGCAAAATAGTGTGACTCAGAGCCCAGAATTATGAACATTGCCTGAGACTCAGGTCATCATACTAATGCTCCAGGTGCATTTCAGAACAGCCATCTCTGGGCTGTAGCTTTGTCAGGAGTTATAAATTGGATCTTTCTTTGGTGCATACTGAGATTGCATCAGAAAGGACTGACCTCTTAAAACTGAAAGGTCACAGATGTAAGAATCTGACCTGCTGAAGAGATTTTTAATGTGACTTACGGATTCTGCAGTATTATTACATTTACTCAGCAGCTCTGACAGCTCAAGACTGAAAGCCATATGGATAATACGAAAACAAAGTAACAAGCAAAAATGTTTTATTTATCAGTACATGATAAATTACTATAACAATTTCTATCCTTTCTTCAGCCTGACTTTGTGTAAGTCTTTGCATAGATTTTGCTCTGCTGTATATTTATGGGAAATGTGTCCCTAAAAAGCTGTTACTTGTCAAGTGTTTCCTTCTAGTAGATGTTTTGATGACAGCAATGCTAGAACCCCTTCTTTTGTCAGTCGTTTAGGTCTGAAATGCTGGCGTGAAGGTGCCTTGTCTACATGAAATGCTGTTTCCACATCTACCCCGTGCTGGGTCTTGGCTGCAGCCTGTGTTACCCAGACACTGACCTTAATGTTTAGAGTTTTCTACTGACCTGAATTTAATTGTATATTGTTATCCTTAGTAGAACGAACAATGAAGATAGACCAGCAAAATAAGCATATCTACAGCAATTATTTATACAGCAGATTATGTTGCTAGTATCTTTGTTGCCTTTACTTTGTGAGTTTTCTATAAAGAGATTGAGTTAAGTAGAGAAGTTTTGCTCCACCTAATGCACAAGTGGAAAATATAATATCCCTTGGTTTGTTTTTTATAGTCCATTCTCATTTAGCTCAGTTGGATTATCTGAGTTGTGGATCTGACCGTTTCATGGGCAGAGGATCTGCTGTCCTAGGATAGTACACTGATTCATGACCAGGGCTGTTTTGCTTTCAGAGTCAACTCATCACTGGAAGCAACACAGCTGCTGCCTCTGGAGCAGCTGACTTCACACTGCAGCAGCTTGGGCAGATTTGCAAGCTGTTTCCAAGACCTGGATGTCAGGGAGTCCAGTGATGGCTCCTCTGTTTCCAATAGCTCCAGTTTATGAGACTGATGAGCTTCAGCCGCCAAAATGGACCTGCCTCTTTATGAAATGACTGGTTTTGTACCACTTCCCAGGCAACGGTCCTTGTCCAGGAGGATGATTCAGTAGACTGCAGTGTCATACGAGTACATTGATCCTGGTCAGTCTACTCGACCAACTGGATGAGGAGCACCTCCTGTGGGAATGCTGTGGCAGGCATGAAAGGCTGTGTTGGAGCCAAGGTCAGTTTGGCTCTGACAGACTAATACTGCTGATGATGAACTGGGATGCAGGATGCAGTAGGTAGAGAATACCTTTGAAAAAACTAGCTTCTGTCACTCTAGCATGCCTTAAATAGATTCAAGCCTGCCAATGGGTTTGTTTGTTTCCAAGCAAGCCTTCTGTCTGTTCACTGGCCTAAGCAGTATGCTGTCTACTACTCTCTTGTTTGTGGTATTTCCATACTATGCAAGCATTTAGGCATTGACTTACAGTTTTCCTTTTCCTTAGTATTTTTTTTTTCAAGTACGCTGAGATCCACGACTGAACAATATTATATATCTGTCTCTCTCTCCTCTCTCTCTCTTTCTGACTTTCCAGTCAGTCACTTTTTAATACTTCCTCTAAATCTTTCATGCCCTTCCTCAGTTGTTTTTCCATCCTTAATGCCTTTTCTTTAATACGACAGCCTTTTATTTTTTTTTAAGTAGGTGATGCCTACTTCACCGGCTGATCTTTTTTCTCATTCGCTTTCCAGCAAACATCCCAAGCCTTTCCTTGTCATGGGTAAGCTATGACTGTAGTTGGAAGGTTAGCTGATCTATGAATCCTTGGCTAGGGCCAGGGAATTTACTAGAAGCTCAGCTCTCTGTTACTGAAATGCATTTCAGTATTTCAACATTTAAAGAACGCAAGACCTCTTACCATCCTTTGCCAAAATCAACACCTGTACAGCAAGGGATGGATCCTGAAAAAGTGAGGTGGAGGTCACTTTTTTCTCAATATAATTGCTAATTAAGTATTATTTCATGTTGTCACATTCTGAACAAAAATATAGTAACATGTTTTCCTAGGTAGTGTGCACGAAAGCTGAAATGTGGATCATGCTTTTGAACACAGAAGGGATGCACTTTCCCTGTTCAAACTCTCTTCTCCCTCACTGATTTCTTCATGAGCTCTTGTGGCTGAAGTCTGATAATGGTCACTGCTGCAGGAAACCCAGATAGTTATATGGCAAAAAATATGCAAATGTGTGGGTAATTGTATCAGAAAATAAAAAGGTGTTATAAAAATTGGATGTGACGATCACTATTTATTACTGATGTTTGCAAAGGATAAGATGACTGAACAGTAAGAATTTGTGATGCAGGATCCTTCAGGTATGTCACCATACCTTGAAACACACTGCATTGAAAAAGATCAAAGTGAATCCTGATACTAACTCCTTCAGTCTTGAAGACAAAATTGAACGTTTAAACTCACAGCTCATGACTTTCCCTGTCTTTCCCATTCCAATACAATGTGATTTCAGCAAGGTCACTGAAAATGCAGCAATGTAAAACTAGTATCTGAAGTTTAAGCTGAGCCCAGCTGTAGTAATTAATGTTTATTGTTACTCACAGTGATGAAAAACAAACAGAAAGTGTTGAAAAAGCCTGTTTTTATTTAAAGATATGAAGCTATTTTCATTTAAAAGCGGAATTTAAAAGGAAATTAAATTAAAAGCAGTTTTTGAAAGTACCTCTGATGAAAAACTTTATTTATTGAAAATAAGCCTTTGTTGAAAGGCTTCCTTCCTTCCTTCCTTCCTTCCTTCCTTCCTTCCTTCCTTCCTTCCTCCCTCCCTCCCTCCCTGTAATCAATCAGTCATGCAAAGTGCATGGTGATAGTCTGTGTACACAGGTGTGTATGTTTATCTCAGAAATGAATGGACATGAGAAGGAAAAGGTAGCCTGTACTAGAGGAATGCAGACTATATATGCATTTTTGTTTTATTCTCCATGCCCTTTTCCGATGAAAATACATAAGTATGAGTAACATTAGGTCTGTCACACTTTCCTTGAAGCAAATGAGATGCTGTCCTAGCACTGTTGTTTCCATCCTGTGTTGAGTCATGCAGTGCAGACACTTTATCCTGCCTGTGTCTCTGCTGTAAGACCACATATCATGTTATCACTTTACAAATATAGCATATTAGTACATCTGGAAGGCTAGTCACGCTGTGGGGCTCAAACAGATCTGGCTGGCCATGAGCTATGCTATGCTATAAACAACCGCAGTGTCTCACATTGAATAACTGCAGAGCCCACTCGGGAGCTCTGGACACTTGTGTTCTTTAGTAGTAGGTAAGTGACAGTTTTGCTGATTATTGTGTTTCTTCAGATGTGTGAAGTCAAGGTGGAAAATGGCAGGGAAAGTGAGAAGTAGCTATCAGGTTGCTGTTGTTGTAGTGGGGTCTTCAAAAACTAATGTATATGGGAAAAATAACTGGAACAGAGAGCACTTAGTCCAAGGCAGTATGTTTGGTGGATATCTTTAAAGATAGTGAGATTAACCCTGTACATAGTTCCTCTAAATAGATTTACACTTGTGACAAATCTGAACTTTATAATTTAGGAAACCTTTCAAGTTTCACTCTGTGGCTCAGTTATAATAAACCCTTGCTATTACATCTCAAGGACATGTGCTGGTGTGAGAATGATTTTCAATAAAAAAATGGTTTGAGAGGCCTGTCATTTATCTTTGTTGTTTAAATTTACTGTGGAATTTAAAAAGAGTTATAGAACATAAGTTTCTGAAGGCTACTTATAGTTAATCTTACTGGCATAGGAAATACAGCCTGCTACATCTTTTGTGAACACAGCCTATCATTTAAAGTCAAATATTGTCATTACTGTTGCTGTTGTTGCTATCACAAATATTTATGTGCTATCATTGACATGTTACTTTCTGAGGTTAAAAGGTACTGACTAGCTCTCTTCCTCTCAACAGTAGTTAACTGAGCGGAGTTTCAAGGAGCTGGGATGGATGATAATGCTTATTAACCAAAGAGGTAGATCATACCAAAGAGTTTAATTCACTTTGCGCTTCTCAGACAGAAGGCAAATTATTATTCCAAAGGAGAATTATTCCAAAGGAAGGTGTTCAGCTGTCAATGTCACCTGTGTCCCCTATCCACAGGCGTGGGAAAGTTTTGTGGGAAAGACTAAGGACACAGCTGCGGTGAGAGAACTGATAAAATACAGATGTCACCTCATGATTCTACGGTGGGATTCAAACCATTAGGGCTAAAATAACTGGACTGCTGGAGTAGTTGAAAGCAGAATCATCTCTTGCTTATCTAAATTATCTGCCATCTTAAATCACAGAATTTAACATCTTGGCAATTGGCTATGAGCATTTTACTCATTATACAACTAATGATCCTGTATCTAACACTGGAAATAGGACTGCTATATGTCAGATATAAATTTATGCTCTCCATCTGCAGTAGAGGCAGGTGACAGTATTGGATTCTTAGATCAATACATGTAAAATGGTCCCTGGGGAGGAAAAGAAAATGATAAATTTTGAGGGTCTTTAATTAGTGTCAGTTAGGACAGAGAGTTTAAAATAATATTTATGATGTAGTCATCCACACATAACTTCAGAGGCCCTTCTCTTCAGAGTACCCTCTAAAGGTAGATAAAAGGTAAGCAATAGTAGCCTCACTGCTTGGGAATTATTCAGTAACCTTAAGACAAATAAGAATAAGTCAATGAAACATTGTGTTTAAAAACACAATGGTCATGAAACAGGTTTGAGAAACCTGAGAGTGTAATGTTATGCTTAATTAAGATCATCTAATTGTATATGAAAGCCTCAATGTTTTGCTCAGTGGCAATGAGTGCAATTTTATTTGCCACATCTATGTATGAGCAGTTAAGTGGGATCTCTCTAATCAGTTCTTAGAATATGCTCTTGGTTTCCCAGGACTCTGTTGTATACTACCTAAGACAATTGTTTACACCTGCTGACTACAGCTATATTCATAGATTCAACACCTTTACAAATATGTAATACACTTTAGAGCTTACTGTTTTTCCTCTGGTAAGACACAGCCTCAAAATACATGCTCATTTCAAAAACATCATCCCTCTCTCAGTCTTAAGACAATTAGACCTCTCCTCAGCAATATGCACTAAAAAAAAAAAAAAAAGGATTTTTGTCTGAGACATCAGTCCAGTGTTTCATTAGCTTCACTGTCAGTGGAAGAATAATTAGTCCGCTCACTGAAGTGCTAGGGGAATACATATGTAATAAATCTCCTTGCATATGTAACATCTATCATGCTTGATGGCAAACATATTAGTGTTACAAGAGTTGAGAAAGTATAAGGAATATTGTAATTCAGGTGCTAATTAATCCATAATTAAAGACCTAATTAATGAATAGCCCCGTGAAAAATTGTCTAAAAATCAAGATGTGAAGACTGCAGTGATAAAGAGGACTCTTGTTTGTGAGACTGGTTAATTTACATCTAGAATAGGAGCTGATTAATGAAAACTGTCAGTAAAGCATTATGCTGCAGCACTGGACAAAGAGAAATATGCACATAAAAATGTGTAGAAAACAAGTTCAGCACTTGCATATCTGTTTTTAATTTTATAGTGTTCATAGCTATTTTTACCTGAAGTATAAGGAGTAGGTTAATAAAACATACATTTTATCTTAGTTGTGGTGTGTAAACAATGCAAAAGTTATTTATTTGTGTATGTCAGATTCTATTCATAACTGTCTCTTTCATGAAATGGCTAAAGAAGAAAACTAAAAAAAGACCTTAATTCATGAAAGCATTCATGATTAAGCTCCATGATACGGAAAGACACTAATTTCTGAAATTAACTTTGCTGAAAGTTGGACTAATTAATAGCTTGAAAGTGTCACTGTCTGTCTGTGTTTGTTTATGTAGGAGCCAGCTGGCTGAGACTGTACTCTTGAGAGAGCAGGAAGGAACATTTGAAACTCCCAAAACATCTGGGCTCAAGTCCAGGTGTCAGGACTGTTTTCTCCAGCCCTGGAGCAGCTTGTCTCTTTCCTTTGGTATTTATTCTGTGGTATAGCTACATTTATTGGATCTCTGTAGACCCAGTCCTTCAGGGAGACACTCACTGTGATCCATTGCATTGCCCTTCCCACATGTTCCCCAGGACCCAGCAATCACATGCATGCATGCATACGTGTTCTGAAGCACAATCTATCTTGGATCCCGGACCTCAAACTCTCACTGTCAAATCTGCACATTTGGCAAGAGTAGTGACAGATAAACCAACCAAATTAGCAGGAAGGATAATTCCCTGCTCGTGTAGAGCAATAAGAGATTGTTACTAGCGGCAAAACTAGGTAGGGAAGGGCAACTTCCCACTTTGCAGTCCTCTCCCATTCCCCAAGTGGAACAGAGAAGCACTACCCCACTTACAAGCTGTGCAGCGTTAGCAAAATATAATTGTGTACAATGAACATTGTCACAATCTCTATTGCTCTTTCAATCACGGTACGTTTCTCTAATTTAATCTTTTCCTGATAACATAAAAAATGTGTTCAGTTGCTATTCAAATGTCAGGTTTCCTCTGAATTATTTAAAGACTTGAGAGATAAATGACTTGATAATTCTGAAGCACAGTGTGAGTGAGCTTATTTCCTAAGAAATTATTTGCAGGATTGGTAGGAAATATTTCACTCACATTTTCCCCCATGTAATCCTGCCAGTAATATTCATTAGATTGCAGCAGATCTCCCACAGTGATTATCTGAAAGAAAAAGGGCCCAGGTTGAAAAAGTGAACCAGGTTGTTAAGCAAATTGAAGAAACCAAAACATTAATAATTTAATAATGCATGTAAAGCAGCAAAGGAAAGCATACACAATGCTGTTTTTTAGGGCAACCAGGCAGCATACGAAATCAGGAAAGCTGTTAACAGAGATTAATACTGTCTGTATCTGTAGTTATCAAAACTATGTTGGACTCTTTCCAGACTCAAGAGAAGACGCAAGTTTTGTTCTACAGAATACACTGTGTGCACATAAGTTGTCCAGCATTAACACTGGTGTCAGCTATGTTCAGGGGACATTAAACTCAACTATAATAGAGCCAGTGTAATTTTGGCTTATCACTGGCTGTATTCTACCACTGAAGAGAAGACAAATAATGTTCGTAAACAGGGAGGAGCCGCAGGAGAGTTGGTAAGTTAATCTTGGCAGACCACAGAGTAATCATATCTAAGAATACTTCTCTTGTGCTCTACTTTTCAAAGAAGACCTTGCCTTGTCTCTTTTTATTTTTTTGTAGTATGCTTCTCTGTGCATCTATGCATTGATTGATATTTCTCAGGTGCTGAGTTTACAAACTGTTCTTTCAATGAAGTTGCTGATTTGAAAAGCACTTTTTCTCTGTGGAAGGCCTTCCATCCAGAATTCAGTGTTACTTTTAGCTCATGTATCCTTAAACTGTTTTTTGAAGATCGGGTAGTCCATGGCACCCCATGATGCAAGTGCAGGTAACTGAGATCAAACTCCTTGAGCATTAACACCAGGAGCTGCTAAAAGCCATCTCAATTTTGAAATCTAGTTGCCTCCATTGTTCCTCCGTACGCCAAGCTGGTTTCAGAGGTATTGCGAGTCATCATTTTCCCCCTTTAAATTAAGCTTAGGGGAAAAAAAAAGAAAAAAGAAAAAGGGAAAAAAACCGGTCATCAAATGACTGCTCAAGGTTCAGAGGTCAAGTGGAAACAAATAAAAGTGGTCACAATATCACTGGCTGCTATCAAAGATGGCTGTGGAAGCATCTGGCAGGTCTGTGGCAGACCTGTAAACAAGGGTTGGAGATATCAGTAGCTGAAGGGAGCAAGGGTATTTAAGCCACAGCATACTAAACCTCTCCAGTTTTACTGATGAATTGACATCTGAAGTATGCATATATTTGTAGCAACAACATGAATAACAATAAATAAAAATAATAAAGATTATAGACATTACAAGGTAGTTATCTTCTTTTCCATTCTGTATATTTTCAACACCTTGCTGAAGAGATTCTGGTTTAGAGCTTCTGAGTACTCCTACCAATTAAGAAAGAACATCTGAAATAGATGCTAGAGACCAGTCTGCCCACTTTTAGGCGAATTTACACAATATAATAAAATAAATGGTAACATAAATGCTAAAATAAAAATAATCCTAAGCAGATACTTAGGCAGATGTTTTCACAAGCAATAATATTTGGCATTAATATTATATCACTTAAATAAAAACATATGATGAGTATCATCCCTAAGATTATGGGTTTTTACCACTTAATTCTCCAAATGCCTAAGAGTATCAATATCATTATACAAATGAGGAGAGTGTTTGATTTTAATAGGCCTATTTGTTGATACATTTAAATGAATAACTTTTCCTCAAGATTAAGGAAAGGTGTTACCTTCTTTCTAAGATCAGAAATTGAACAAAAGTGACTGTAAAGGCAGTTTTTCTCTTCTATGCGTGCAGGGATAACTCACAGCAATAGGGCACCCAAACCCAAATGTTGACAGCAAAAGAGTGCTCTTACAGAGCAAGCGCTTCTCCTCATCTTAGCTGGCCCAGAGAAGTGGCAGGTTATTAAATTCACTTGATAAGAAGATGGATCTCAGTGTTGAGATGGGGCCTGCAATAGGAAGAATCAGAAAGAGTTGCTTGGTAGGAGAGGGGCTTGATAAGGTGCTCTAGTGAAGGCACAGGACTCTGGAATGATGGAATTGAGAACATCTTGCAGGCTATAGTATCTTGAACTGAAAGTACATCCCTGGGGAGATGTATGGGAAAGAAGAATCTGTAGTTTAGAGAGTAGAGGGAAAATTCTAGTTATAAAGATTCCTGGGATTTCCTTATTAATGAAAACTGGGGCAAGGTTGACATAGCCTGCTGGTTGAGGAACAGAAGACGTTGCAAAGGCCATGGTGTTCAAAGGGATTTTTTATTCTCCGTCTTCCTAAAAAAAAGTGTAAAGAGAGGGAAGGAGTGAAGCCAAAGAAAATTTATTTCCTCTGCCTCTAATACAAGTTTCTCTGGTTACAAACTCTCATATCACTTTGCCAAGTAACGCAATGCTTATTAAAAAAAAAGCTGTTTTTAAAATTTTGAGATTATTTTATTTATTTATTTATTTATTTATTATATTACCTAAAAGTATTTCCTTAAATCTAATATGTGGCTGCTTCTGAAGGGAAAATCTTGAAATAATTAAAACAAAACAAAAAAAAGTATCCTGAATGGCCAGCTTTGTTTCTGAGCTAATCATTACAAAGAACACAAGATCAGTTTGACTTTCCAGTATATTGCCTTTTAAGGATATTGATTAAGGTCTTGCAGATAACTTCTTGGGAGGTGTAAATGGCTAAGGATAAGATTATTTGCTTCCATAGATACACACAGAGAACTAGTTTCTCCATAAATGATTCTCTGCAAATGACATCTTTGCCTCCTTTTTGTCTTCCTGAATCCCTTTGCCCCTGGAAAGTGCTGTACATTAATTATCGTATGTTACTGAGTAGCCTTATTTTGTCACCTACCTCACTAATAACTCAAAAGACTGATAAATGTTTTAACCGTGCATCATCTAAGAAAGGTATGCTGATGATCTATAACATAATTTAGATGTAGATGTCACTCAAGGAAGATGACTTTAGGTGGCAAACTCATGTAGTTATGAAGTAGGGTCTTGCGAACGCAGGTGATGACTGCTTTTGCAGTCAGGACTTGTCCTTAATGAAAGCAAGGTTGGCCTGTCCTTAATGATAATGAGTAGGTATGGGATGAGAAAGGAGCAATGCTGAATTACAAAATGATGGGGAAATTGGAAAAGGAAGGGTGCTGCAGGATGTACAGATTTGGGTCAATAACCATATGACTGCTTTGAACAGAGCAGTCAGGTGAGGTGACCTCTATAGACTCTACCTGACTTCACTGTGGTTTCTGACAATGGACAAAATTATAATAGTGATTACCTGTGAATAACCTAACTATGGGAGGAAACATAGCTGTGTTTCTGGTTGAATGGAAGAAGTTAGAAAGAAGTGTATGATGAGACTTTTGTCTATCCAAAGGTAGCTTACCATCTGTGAATAATAGATGATAGCTTCGAGTTTTCAGCTGCAGGCCTAACCTGATGTTTGGAAGCAAGAAACCACTGCACGTGAACTTGAACATGTATTTCTAGAAATCAAAATCATTATTAGCAGCTGCTTCTTCTGTCATAAATTCTTGTGATGCACGAGTAGGTATCCTGAAGAACCTACACTTAGTATCAGATAAGCCTAGCTTTAGTCAGTTTTCCTTTCTGGGCAACATCTCATCGTCAGGAAAATGGTGGTGTCTGAACTTTGGCAAATACGTATTCTGCCATCATGCTTGATACTTCGTGCCCATTTTCTAGACAAGGATATAGGATAAAGCACCAGCCCTGTGAAGATTGCTAGGTGACCTTTTCAGAGCTGTAGATGTCAAAAAGTGTTTCACATTTGTCCTGATGTGTATTTCTAAAGCCTTAGTCACCCTGTAATCTGATCAGGATTTGTGGCTTTGCTCCTACTGAAGAGATTAATTCTGAGGACTTATGATGGACAGCTCTCACCTCCCACTCAAGTTCCTCCTCTGCTTGCCTTTATCATTGAAGAAAACCCCACAATGCCTTGCAGCTTAGTGCAATATGTGGATAAAAGCTGTATGAACTTTTCAAAACCAGTGTTTAATAAATCAGTGTCTCAATAAAGAACAAATGACTTAACCTGTGAGACAGAAAGGTGAGAAACAAGTCAAGGAAAAGGAACACTTTCACAGTCTATTCGGACTCTGTGCTGATTAAGGCCATCTAGTTCCAACAGAGGTCAAGTGTCCAGCTGCAACTTCACTGTCTCGCAACAATTCAGCTCCTTCAATAGCCTTTCTACCAAAACACACTTCTATGAATTGGTCTATTAAAATGAATTAGACCCTGCAGAGTGACTGCTGCTCTGCAGTTACTGTGAGGGGTGAAGTCCTTGTCACTGGGTTTCTTTCTCCTGTAAGCAGAGGTGAACATTTTATTTTATAAGGTAAACAGTTCCTGTAAATTAATAGTGAATATGTTTTAGAAGTATAAACCTTTCCAGAGAGAATAAGGTCACTGTTTTAATTACACTGCTTTAATGGGGTTTTGACTCAGCTGGTGTCAGCTGTTAGTTCCAGATAGGTTAGGAACTATTTTTGCCTCATTTTTAGTGCCAGCAAAGATAAACAAGCTATAGGTACAGCTTTATGAACAGCAAAGATAACATTTTATATGAACATCCTAAGATAGAGAAGGTTATGCAAATAGAATGATACTGGTCTCTGACCAGTTTCTGAGCCAGTACTTGTAGGTATTTGTAATGGCCTTTCTTATTGAGATGAACAGAAGTATCTTTGCTCTGGATTTACCTATGCATAATTCCTTTTATTCCATGCTGTGCATTTTCCAGAGGACATGAGAGTGTTTTCCTGGCTCAGAAGAAATTATTCCTTTATGTGTTATGTACTACAGAAGGATGCATAGGTGAAAGGGAGTGAAAGAGAAAAGGGACGGTTGCAAAGTTACAAGAGAAAAAATATGGAGAGGAGAATAATTTCCCCTTTGTCCTCAATATTATAACAAAAGGACAGATAAAAAATGGCCCCAGCTGAAGGACTCATTGCTTGAAAAAAATGATCACAGTAGTTTCTGAGGAAAAAATTGTAGACATGAGCTTGAAAACACACAGGAAAGGAAGGGGAGGATTGCTCTTTAACTAATCAGTAGATGGTCAAGCAGGATTTTCTTCTACTGTTCCTTTATTTTTTTTCCCTAAACTTATAAATGGTATAATAAATGTCTTCTCTGATAAAACCTCACACAAAGCTTAAATAACTGACTTTCCTCTGTTGGTAATCTAGCTACATTTAATGAACTCCAGTATATTGTGATGATTGTACCTCCACCCGTGACTCTGGGCAAGAAAATATAGTTTCACCTCTTTTCTGGAGATTTGTTTGTGTACTTGCATTAGAAATTAGTAGGTAATTAGTTTCCTATGTTGGTACTGAACCATTGTAACAGTTTAGTAAGGAACACCATGTCATACGTCATGTGTTTCACACAGAAAATCATAGAATGGCTTGGGTTGGAAAGGACCTTAGATGTCATCCAGTTCCAGGACAGGGACACTTTTCACTGGACCACGTTGCTCAGAGCCCCATCCAGCCTGGCCTTGAACACTTCCAGGGAGAGGTAATCTACAACTTGTGTGGGCAACCTGTTCCAGTGCCTTACCACCCTCACAGAAAAGAATTTCTTCAGAATATCAAATCTAAGCCTTCTCTTTCAATTTCAATCCATTCCCTCTTGTCTTATCATTACACGCTCTTGTAAAAAATTCTCTCTCCATCTTTCTTGTAGGCTTCCTTCAGGTACCTACATTTGCAATTTGCAAAACCAACAGTTGCAATTACCCCAAAGCCTTCTCTCCTCCAGGCTGAACAATCCCAATTCTCACAGACCTTTCTTGAAGGAGACGTGTTCCATCCCTCTAATCATCTTGGTGGTCCTTCTCTGGACTGCTCCAACAGGTCAGTGCCTTTCCTGTAATGAGGAACATAGAGGAGGATGCAGCAGTCCAGGTTGGGTCCTCACAAGAGTGGAGTAGAAGGGAAGAATCCCCTCCCTCAATCTGCTGACCATTCCTTTTGATCCACTCCAGGACACGTTTGGCTCTCTGGGTTGTGAGTGCACATGGCTGGGTCATGTCCAGCCTCTCATCCACCAGCACCCCCAAGTCTTTCTTGGCAGGGCTGCTCTCCATCTGTTCATCCCCCAGCCTATGTTGTAAGGGGTTTTCCAACCCAGGTACAGCGCCTTGCACTTGGTCTTCTTGCACTTGCACTTGATGCAACAAGTTGCACTTGTGCCAAGTGGGAAAGCGGGAAAAGAAGTGCGAAATGCTCATAGGCCTACTTCTCAATCTTGTCCAGGCGCCTGTGGATGCCATCCCATCTTTCAGGTGTGTCAGCAGCACCACTCAGCTTGGTGTCCTCTGCAAATTTGCTGAGGGTACACTTGATCTTTTTGTGTAAGTCATAAACTAAGATATTGGCTACTACTGGTCCCAATACAGACTCCTGAGGGACACCACTAGTCATTGATGTCCATCAGGACTCTGAGCTGTTGACCACTACTCTCTGGATGTGACTGTCCAGCCAGCTCCTTATGCATCCAACAGTCCACCTGTCAAATCCTTGTCTCTCCAAATTAGAGAGAAGGACATTGTGGGGGGCTGTATCAAAGGCTTTACAGAAGTCCGTATACATGACAGCCATAGTCCTTCTCTTGTCCACTGGTGTGGTCACTTCATCACGGAAGGCCACTGGGCTGGTCAGGCAGGACTTGCCCTTGGTGAAGCTGTGCTGGCTATCCCAAATCATCTTCCTGTTCTCTATGTGTCTTAGCATAGCTTGTAGGAGGACCTGTTCCAGGACCTTCCCAGGCACAGAAGTGAAGCTGACTGTTTGGTAGTGCCCAAGGTCCTCCTTTCTAGCCTTTTTAAAGAAAGGTACAATGTTTCCCTTTTTCTACTCACCAGGGATTTATCCTGACTTCTATAACTATTCTGATATCAAGGCTTGTCAACCACATCAGCCAATTCCCTCAGGACTCTGATACGCATCTCATCAGGCCCCAAAAAGTTATGTACATTCAGGATCCTCAGGTGGTCATGAACTTGACCTTGGGGAAGGGAGTCTTCTCTTCCAGTCCACATCCTGCAGTGCACCCAGCCAAGAAGGGTGGGAAAAGAGGTTGCCATTAAAGACTGAGAGTACCTCAGCTTTCTCCTTGTCCATTACTACCAGTTTTCCAGCATTTTATATCAGAGGGGGTACATATTCTTTGACCTTCCTTTTCTGGCTGACGTCAGTTCTTAACTGCATGGAATCTGATACACTGATACCAAGCCGTTGGAATGTGTTTCCATATGTGTTGTGGTTTAGGAATGGTACTCCCCAGTTTAGTGTTCCCACTCAAAATACCACAGACAATGTGATGCTCTCTCACTGCCTGCCCTCCCTTGTAGCAGGATTGAGAGGAGAATGGGAGGCACAAAAAGGTAAAAATCATAGATTGAGATAAGAATGATTTAGTGGAAACAGCAATGAAATAAAAAACCCAGTTACACCAATACTGGTAACAGACTGTACGGGTTAGGCGAATGATTCACATGTGATTGCTCACTATCAACAACCTGGCATTACCTGGCTTCGAACTCCAGCAAATTGAAAAAGGCAGGTGTGGCCACCTCACCACGAGCTGAGGTGAATACCCTCAGGGTCCTGGTCATACCCCTCCTGGCTGCTGCAAAGTTAACCCTGATTTGGCCAGAATAAGGACCTGTTAATAAGTGGAGACCATGATATGCTCAAAAAACCTTCCCCATGTCTCTGCCTCAGGTAAATTTTTTTGTGTATTATGGGGCTCGTCTTTCAATGCATTTCACAGATAAGCACATACCAATGGGAACTCTGGAATTTCACAAATTCCACTGAAATAGGATAGCTTGAGGTCATAAAGATCAATACACGAGAACTTCAGATGAAGGGCTTTTGCATGATTTAAAATGAATAAATTCTGTATGAACATTCATTTTAATATTAGTCACAGAAATTATTAAAAATGCAAAGCCTTCAAAGCTGTTTTCATCAATGTTACTTAATCAAACCAGTATTTTTTTTGCAACTCTGTCTTTATCTTGAAAAGGAAAAAATATAAGGAATACAAAAATTCAGCATGTAGCTGTTGCCGTGGATTTTATGTACAAGTCAATTGAGTGCTACATTGATTACGCCAGCACAAAACCCTAGATAAATTGGGTAAGATGGAAAACATACTATGTTAATATTTCTTATTACTTCAGCTCTTATCCCCAGATGATTTAAATGAAACATGATAGTTTGGATCTTTATTTTTCTTGTTATTCCTTTTCTGAAGGGTTGCCTTGTTCTTACAGGAGAAGCTTAATGTCAACAATATGGGGCATCAGGTGATAATATTTGACTTTTCTGTCATAAGAGGACTGTGGGAAACTCGAGTTAAGAAGAACAAAGAACGTCAGAAGAAGGAGAAAGAAAGATTAGAAAAAAGTGCATTGGAGAAGTAAGACAACTTTTGTGTTGTTCATTTTAACCAAATCTGTTCTTATTATCCA
>NW_008237953.1:564811-618492 GCF_000691975.1 Corvus brachyrhynchos
CTACGTGACAGAGAAATGCAGCACAAACTACACTTGTATTTCATTAGTTCCTGCTCTTTCCTATGTGATATATTAGTGGTATACCTTATTGTTTACTGTAGACATAAATTGAAGGGAAAAATAACACATTTTGTACCTTTCTATTTCTCATATGCTGCATAAAAGTATGGCTTATTCATTATGGAACATGTTCGTAAGTTTCAGTACTAAGAAATACTTTAAGACTTTTTGTTGAGTTGACAGGAGAAAGAAAACTAATTAAATTAGTGGACATATTCAATTGCTTCTGTATAGTTAATAGTGAAGAGAATAAGAATTGATTGATTATTTTTTTCTTGTTGGGGTATTAAAGAAGGCCTTGATTACAATGCTTACACACACTGATAATTTTATTGTTTTTATTATATTGAATTAATTTTTTCTTTAAGCAGTACTTTGCTTCCCATAAGACATTGTAAAATATTATATTGTGTTGGCAAGGTTGGAAACATATGACATTAATTTCCTCCCTCTGAGAAGAGAAAAAAGTAAAAATCACCTTCTGTTTCAAAAATAAAATGCATAGGATTAAACAGTGACCTTGTTTAAGAACATAATTGCATTGAACTTTTGTGTGGTGTTTCAGTGCTTTCAGGCCCTCACTCATATATTCTCACTGCCAGTGCAGCTACCCTGACAACAGAGCAGCTGGTCTAAGATGAGACCAGGGTAATGCAAAGTCTGACTGTCCTTTCTGTGGTCCCTTTCTCTTTAAAACAGCCATAGGAGCAGTCTTGGATTTCCCATCTTTACCAAAGCTTACATTAAAAACCATACTCCTAACAAAAAAAAAAAAAAAAAAAAAAGAAAAAGAAGTTCATCCTTCAGATTGAATTCTCTAGCAAGGATAAGCTTTCTTTTTGGTGTGAGCTGTGTCCTGGTTTCAGCTAAGATAGAGTTAGTTTTCTTCTTCATAACTGGGAGTTAGTTTTCTTCTTAGTAACTGGTACACTGCTGTGTTTCGGATGTAGTATGAGAATAATGTTGATAACACACTTGTTTGGATTGTTGCTAAGTAGTTGTTATGCTAAGTCAAGGACTTTCCAGTGTCTCATTCTCTGCTAGTTAGGGGCTGCACAAAGAGCTGGCAGGTAGCATAGCCACGACAGCTGACCTGAACATGATACTCCATACCATAGAACATTATTCTCAGTATAGAAACTGGTGGACTTGGCAAGGAGCGAGTAATTGTTTCTCAGGAATGGACTAGGAATTGGTCAGCAGGTTGTGAGCACTTGTATTGGGTATAATTTATATAATTTATTTCTCTTGGGTTTTCTTTTTCTCTCTCTCATTGTTGTTGTTGTTGTTATTATTATTATTATTATTATTATTTACTTTGTTTCTCTTATGAAACTGTTCTTAATGCAGAAATGTTATATTTATTTTCTGATTCTCCTGCCCATCCTGCCGGGGGCTGGGGAGTAAGTGCCTGTGTGGTACTTGGTTGCCATCTGGGGTTTAACCATGACAGTGGAGAGATGGATGTTTGCTGTTTCCGTTATGTTTCATATTCACATTATGTTTCCCTTATGTGGAAAAGACCAGTGAAAGGATTTGGGATGAAACTTATTCAAACCTTATTTCTGTCCCAGTGTGGACAACATGTCAACATCCCCCTGCCGCACTTTTGTTTTGGTTTTCTTTGGTGCAGAAGATAAGTGTTGAGTTCACTAGTAGAAAAGCAAATGATGCATGGTAAATTCTCTCTGTAAGAAGGAAAGAGGGCCACGTTATGTCCTCTGAGGTAGCTAATTTGAGCTCCCATATCTTTTGTCAGTAGCATACGTTAAGACTAATTTCTTACGTTGACTTGTCTTTTCCATAAAAGCAATACATTCTCCCTGTTTTTCTGCCTGTGGTTAATTGTTGTAGATACACTTCCATCCAAAAGAGTGGAGCTTCACCACTTTTCCTGATTTTTTTCCAGTAATGATGTCCAAATTCATTATCTTATCCTCCTGTACCACCTGAAGATGGGGAATTTGAGATAAAATACACAGAAGTAAAAGTTCCCAGGTGCACCTGCAGCTTGCACAAAGGATTTTTGTTTTCTTCTTTTAAATTGCTAATTGCATATTGTGCTTTGCACAGCTGTGTATCTTCACACACTCAGATTGCTTTCCAGTTAGTTCTACTTGTAGAGGTCCTGGGAAAAAAGAAGGAAATACATTAGACTTTGTCTTCTGAATATGAGTGATCAGTATTATACCCACTGAAACAAATGAAAAAGTTCGTGTGCATTCTCATGATTCAGGCCTTATAGAATGAACGAAGCTGATAGAATAATGGTCAAAGTAATAAGAATATTAGTAACAAAATGCTAAATTCAGTTAAAAAAAAATCCTCTTTTTTTTATGAGGTGTGAAGAGACCACTGGCATTTAGGTCCTAAATGTCAGCTCACATGTTATTTCTTAAGTGCTTTTCAGTGCTCTCAAATGTTGGACCAAAAATATGAGAAGACTTCACTGGCTTTTAGCTTTAAAGTATAGATTAAATTGTATTTCTATTAAATAATACAAATAATATTTCGATGTGTAACTACATTTCATTATTTTATGGAGTTCTGCATTAACTAAATTCAGGTATCATACTCAGAGATTAAAATTTTACTATTGCCAGGTAGGTCCACTGAAATCAAAGCAAGTACATACTGTGCCACAGTAAGAAAGTATTTTGAAAGTACTATGATCCCAAATGATAATTCCCAAAAGACGTTTACAAGGGATACTTTCCTGAAATGAGGCTGCGTTCTAGCATTTAAGATTCTAGATATTTACTTTTGCCAGAAGTCAGAGTGAATTGCTAAGTAGGGTTGAAATTAGTAGAGTTTCTCTGCAAATACACTCATGTAACAGAGTTTGGAATCTGGCCTTTTCAGGCTGCTTTTTTTTTTTTAAACAAACCCCAGTTTTTCTCAAAGACGTTATAATTTGCTAATGTCTTCGAGATTTTGCAGTTCCTTTATATGCAGTGTTACTATGTAAAATGACCTGATAATATGCAGTGAAATGTAGTATGTATTATTCAAAGACAAACTTCCAGTTAACCTCTAGGGAACTGTTTTTGCCTTAGGGCAAGGTAATTTAGTTCATGCAGCATCATTAAACAGTAACTTGTAAGATATTTTTTGAATGAAGATTTTCTTAGGAAAATCTCACAAATAAATTAAAAGCTTCAACTGTGCATTAATGGTGAGGTCTTGTAAAGATTTGTTTACAGGGCAGATATTTAAGCAACTGGCCAGTGAAATCTGATTCTGGACAACCAACTAGTGAGAATACTGGCCTTCTGAGGTACTGGTATCAGATAAATTTTTGGTTTTGTGGGACTGTGAAAGTATGGCAGTTTAAAGAACACACATAAACCAGCAACTGAATATAAAAGAAAAAGAAATAGGACAGTGTTTGGTAGACTTATTTTCATTTTACTTCATGCTCTTGATCCCATCAGACAAGGCCATTCGAAATCTCCCATAGAATATGAAACACAATGTTACAAAATGTGTCCACTGTGCTGAGATTTTCTATATGTTTATGAAAGTGCATATTATGGAAAGAAGTTTGTATTTATAGCACTGTTTTATGTTTAATCTTCTAGAGCATGGTTGGGGGGAACAATAAAAGATTGTTCAAAATCCTGAATGTTGTCAGATGAACTTGATGTGATATGACAATTTTCCACATTGAGATTTCTTTTCTACTTGTTTTCTTTTCTCTCTTTTTTTTTTTAAGGGAATAAGAATGAAAATTTACAGTTAGATTTTTTTTTGAAGGGTTGCAACGTGTTTGTCATTTGTGTGAAAAGCAGGTAAGATAAATCTGAAGGCTAACAAATTAAGCATTCAAGTGAGGAAATGCCAGAGCTGTTTGCCCAGATTAGCTATCTAAATCTTTGTTGTGAAATGGCACAGCCTGCTCTGTCCACCCACAAACATGCAGCAAAAATTAAAGGTTGTTCAGCTACCTCTTCCAGTGAGTCTCTTCTCCAAAAATTTCTCCTCGAGATCTGACTAATTAAATGTGCATGTATTATTTTTTTGAGTTATATGCTTCCCAAATATTAAAAGTAAAAAGCAAAACAGCAAACTACACTCTGCAGGCAGACTGACTTTTTTCTCTGAAAGGTTACACTTTTGTCCAATAAAAAAGATTTGTCTCTATCTCTCTGCCAAACTTCAGTGTTATAACTCTATTTGTACCTGAACTAAGATTTTATTTGTTATGTTTATCTTTATTCTCCTACTAAATACCCAATGCAAAGCTTTTTCCAAGCAAGTCTAAAACTCAAGCTGGGAGTTCCTTGGCCCCAAACACAAATTATAGGCAAAAAGTTTGGTTTCAATCTGCAGCATTAATAAATACACTAAGTTATTTGACTTTATTTGTAAGCACTTGTGCAAACAGACTGTGTGTCTTAAGTAATGCACAGAAGTGCATTGTAAGATAAAAGCTGTTGTTTAGCCACAATCCTTTAAAACGGAGGGAAGAGCCTCGCAGTGATACTGAAATTGAATCAATCCAATTGAATTTGAAGCAAATGTTACTCATCCATCAGGAATATTATTCTGGGCTGAGCTCCAGTTTTACTGCAATGCTCTTCTAAAAATTCCATATGATTATTTAATGATCCTACATGGCTAGTGATTCTGATTTAAACATCACTCAGGAGTTCTCAGCTGGTGTCATCATGTAGTGTCCTGGTCAATTCTTCTGTCCTGGTTTAGAGGAAATAGTGCCATCTAACGAAACTTCCTTTCCGTACCTAAGAATCATAGCTTTTCCCCGAGAGCTGCTAAGCAGACATTGAGCAGAGGATAACTGCTGAAGGAAGAGCAATTCAAAGAAACCCAGTTACTCCTCATTAGCTTCAATGGCTCTGAAACCCCTACCAACGCACACTTCCTTTCCAAGCTGGTTGTTCCTTTGAAAGGTCCAATCACTGAACTTATTATACAGTAACTCTTTGCATCAGGTTGATTAGATGGAGAATTTTGTTGGAGAAAATAAATTTTCAAGCAGGGAACTCTCACATCCTTGAAAAGAAATATGTGTAATAATTAAAAAATTATATGCTGTGAATCTTTTTTCTGAATGTATACTCCAATAGTGAAGTAGCGTTTGGGAAATGATTCCTGAAGTGAAATTCAGGACTAATTAAAGTGGAAATACTTGAATCTTCTATTTCGCTGCTGATCCCATTTCATAACTATAGTGTATTGTCCTGAAAGCTTACTGGAAAATGGAAATGTGTTGGAAAATAGCTTGCCAGAGTAAAATTTCCTCTATACCACATACATCTGCCTTAGTGACACATGTGCTTTTGTGTTACAGATGTATAGGTATGAAATGTAACTTTTTTTTTGACAAACATAAGCAGCATGCAACAAGCCTTTTTTAAAATTAGTGGAACTATTTGTATGATTGAAGTGGAAATACTGGAGTAGTTAGCTGATTTAGAACCTTAGATCTCATCTGGCCCTTTGTCCAGGAAAAATATTTTTTTGTGTTCATATTCCCACATAAATTAGGCTTGACTTGACTATCTTCAACTTTCTTAATACTGAAAATGATTGCTGTTTCTTTAATCTGACTGAAACCATTTGATCAAGGTGTAGAGGAAGGCAAAAATATTTTATTGTTAAATAGTATTAAAAAGACATAAACTTCAGGAGAGCTGTGATTTTGTGACTCATTTGTCATCTGTGAAAATGTGTTTCTGGAACATCAGGAGTCTTTAAATTGTCAAGACCAGAAATTTAATTTCTCTAAAAGTGTATTAGTATTTAGAAGATTATTTTATTTTTGTAGAGATTTTTTTTCTCTTTTTGCCCCATTGGTTTAGAGGCATTTTCTTTTAGATATCTGTCCCAAAGTTTCATGTTGTAGCCTCCAGATATGACAAACCTGGTAGAAATTCTGTCTTATCTGAGGACTGTCACCAAATGAAGACTTAAAATTCTTTATTTTTGTAATGATCCCATAAAAAGTACCATCACCTCTTTTTTTTTTACAATGACAGAGCAGAATGACAACCATGTAGCCAAATAGATCCCTTTGGTTTGATCTCAACCGAACCTGCAAATTTACAGCTTTGTCATCTTTGCTTCGTGAGGCACACTGGCTTGATATAAGTCGCAATTCCAGACCAGTAAGGCTCACAGTGATTAATTTGGTTAACAAGTAACCCAAGAGTACAGGCAGGTGTTGTAAATTATTAGACCCTTTGCCCATGGGAAATATAATGTTTTTATTCTGAGACGTACTGTACAAAATTATGCACTTTTGTTGCTTCATTATTAATTCTCTTTCCATCTGTTCTAAATGTGCTTGTACTCAATACTTGCATTCTTTAAAAGCTTAACAGCGCATGTTTCCATTAACTTAATATATGAGTAAAGAAGAAATTTGACATAGGACTTCCGTATCAGTGTGCAATATACACGCTGAATTCCCTACCAGGTTTTATTTTTGACCCCTGTCTTTCTTCTGAGGTAAATGCTTCACTGACTGATTTGCTTAATAGCCATTTTTGTTACATGCATTATATTTTACCTGGCTAGCAATGACCTCCTGAGTTTTGTATTTTGTATATATTATCAGCAGACTGTCAGAGGGCAGTTTGTTTTTTTCAGCTTTACTGTAGCTCCCTTCTTCTATTTTTTACGTTTCTTGTTTTGACAGAGTAAAATTTTAGATCTGAGCCCTCAGCTGCAGTGTTCCTGGGGTCTACCTAAGAGAGCCAGCACTGATGCAGCTTACTTTTTATTGAATTAAAATTTTTGACCTCTTCTTTCTGTTTTTTAAATTTCTAACCTTAGAATTTATACTGTGAGGGATAAGTCAGTCATTTTTTGTGCTTGAGAGAAGAGCAATGAATACAAAAACTCCCCATTTTGTGGGCAAGTTTTTTCAGTGCAATAAATTATGCACGGAGTGAAATATTTATTGCTTTGGTAGAAAATGAAGGAATTCCATGGAAATGAGAGGGTAGTAATGTAGAGTTAAGCTTCACAGAAGGACAAAAAAGCTATAGGTGGAGGACTGGAGAATGTGAGAAAGAGCAGTATGGGAGTGGTAAGTAAAACTTGGAATATTTAAAAAAAATAATTCTAGGTATTTGATCCTATGGTCCTTCTGGCTCCTGACTCTTAATTGTTCAGATAATTTTGTTTTCTTCCTTGAGATTCATTTAGCACCCTTCCCATACCACTTCATTTCCCATCAATACAGAGCTTTTATAATTATTTAGCTATGCTCACTGATAGACAAGTTTTGGAACAAAATGTGAGTAGGTGGTTTGGGACTGGTTTTTTTCCTTATAGTATATGAAGATATTGTTTTGTAGCTTTTCCTAGTGATCTCTTGCCATTAAAATCTCCACACTCTGCTGTGTTGGCAGTTTCTAGGGTCCAAATGACGGATTGAATAGTTAAGATCAACATTGAAAATTGGATTGGCTCATGTGTCAAAGCATCTGAAAGTGTTTGAACTATCATGTCTGCTGATATGGAAAACTCTGTCATCTGAGCTCTTCTAGACTGCAGCTGGTGGGGATACCTTTAGTAGGGCTGCTTAGTGAAATCAGGTGTTTGGATATCTCTCCCTCTGTAATAGAAAATTTAGAAATATTAGCTACAGCTTGTTGAGATATCAGAGTATGGGCTAAGAAGCTGTATCTCTTTTAACCTATTTTGTTGTCTTTGTCATATCAAGTAAATTCAGAAAATTATTGTGAAGATATTGTGCATAGTTGGTGGACTCTTCCTTGACTGTGCTAGCACCTTTAGTCCACTCTAGGGACTTGCCGGGCTGAATGCTTTTCTGTCTGTCCAGTCTTTTTTTTCTTGACTCATTTACATATCACAGCTTGCTGTGGTATGAAATATTCCAGGTGCAGTAGACACTGACAGAAACTGGGAGAGTTATTTCAAATATATTTTAGTATTCTCACACCTCCTCTATTGATACTTTTAATACCAAATATTCTTCCAGATGTCTACTTGTGAAGTGCATTCTGATCTCTCTAATGAAAACTGAAGCCAAGAATGAGTAATATTTCTGCAGCTATCAATAACTTTTTTAACTATTTCTTTATTTCTCCTTTCACATTTTGAGAAATTATGGTTCCCGTCATCTTTCTCAGGCTTCTGTCTTCTGATATGCTACAAATCCTTTTCCTGCTAATTTTCATACCTGTAGTAGCTTCATTTCCTTTTTCTGTGTTAATCACAGCTTATATTTCCTTCTAACTTTTTTCATTTGAAGATAAATATAATTTTATCTTTTAAAAATATTTTTGATATTTTTTAAATAAGGAAGAAATAGATTCTTACTGTCACCATTAGAATGTACTTAGTCTGAGTTTTTGGTGTCTTCAGGTAGTCTGTTAACACTTTATCCAGTGAGCTACCTTTTAAACAACCTGTCTGTTAATTCACCCTCTGAAATATTTGTAGAAGGTGCTTTTCTGTACTTTCCCTTTATAAAGATGTCACTTGAGAATACATTGCAGTCATTACAGAAGGGGCTTTCTGCAGTTCTCTTGTGCTCCATGTGTAGTGTGCTGCTCCTTGAAACTGTCGTCTGGTGGTCCCTCAGGCTTGCTCCTCTAATAAACGGTTATATGTATTTTCCAAAAGTGTACAAAGTGCCTGCAGTGTGTCCCTGTGCTCTGTATTTGTCTTTGCCATTGCTGCGCTCTCTGCCTTCAAGCCTCTCTAACATCCCCTGAGATTTCTGTGACACAATGTATACAACTGTCTCAGTAAAACCTTCCTATCTAGGCATGCAGTTTTGCTCTCTAAAGACTTATTTTGATAGCATGAAGTCAGTGCTGCTGTATTTCCATAAGAGTATTCTGCACTGCAGTTTCATTCCTTGTTACGAGTGTCCAAAAATTATTTATTTCAACAAGATTTTGGGACGTACTTCTTGTACCTAAGTTTGTAACTGGTTTCTTGTATGTGACTTAAAACCAGACATTCTGTTTTTAATTCTGATGAATTTGGGGGTCTTTTATGATGGGGCCATGGCACTGGTGAATAGGGGCAAAGCAATTGACATCATCTACCTGGACTTATACAGTGTTCAGTGCTGTCTTGCATGACATCTTTGACTCTGAATAGGGGGTCATGGATTTTGACGGATGGACTCAGTGACTGGCGTCCCTCAGGAGTCAGTGTTAGAGCTGACACTGCTCAGCATCTTTTCTTTGGTGACATGAACAGTGGGATTGAGGGCACCCTCAGCAAGTTCACTGACAACACCAAGCTGTGTGATGCAGACACGCTGGAGGGAAGGGATGTCGGCCAGAGGGACCTTGACAGGCTTGAGAGGTGGGTTTATGCAAAACTCATGAAGTTCAACAAAGTGAAGTGCAAGGTCCTACACCTGGGTCGAGGCAATCTCAGGCATACTTACAGGCTGGGAATAGAATTGATTGAGAGCGGGCCTGAGGAGAAGGACTTGCAGGTGATACTTGACAATAAATTAAACATGAACCAGCAATGTGTGTTCACAGCCCAGAAAGCAACTGTGTCCTGGGCTGCATCAATAGCAGGTCAAGGGAGGTGATTCTACCCCTCTACTCTGCTCTTGTGAGACCCCACATCCAGCTCTGGTGCCCCCAAAATAAAAACAACATGGAATTGTTGGAGAAAGTCCAGAGGAGACCACAAAGTTTATAGGAGGACTGGATAATCTCCCTTACGAAGACCAGCTGAGAAAGTTTGGGTTGTTCAGCCTGGAGAAGAGAAAGTTGCTTGGAGATCTCATAGCAAGCTTCCATTATCTGAAGGGGGGCTACAGGGAAGCCAGAGAGAATCTCTTCATCAAGAACTGTAGTGCCAAGACACGGGAGAATGGCTTCAAACTGAAAGAGAGTAGGTTTATATTAGATATTAGGAAGAAATTCTTTACTGTGAGGGTAATGAGGCAGTGAAACAAGTTCCTCAGAGAAGCTGTGGATGCCGCATCCCTGGAAGTGTTCAAGCCTCCTTTGTGGCTGATGTGGAACTTGAGCAACCTGGTCTAGCGGAAGGTGTCCCTGTCTGTGGTGGTGGGGCTGGAACTAGATGATCTTCAATGTCCTTTCGAACCCAAATAATTCCATGATTCTATGATTCTGTTTCATGTGATCTTTTTTTTCCATCTTAACATTGTAGAGAAAAATCCCATGAGTAAGTCGTAATACATGTAAAGGTTTTGTTGCTTTCTATTTGAACTTTATAAACTTTCATGTAATTCTCTTTCTAGGACATGATGTATTTACTTTCTCTAGGGGTACTTTATTCTGAACTTTTTGTCCTTCTTCAACTGTCAATTTTCTTCAATCCTTTAGACTAAGATATCTATTAGAGGATGAGGATGACATAAATGAGTCTCATGTACCACAGGATCTAGAATCCAAAGTGTGAAGTCAGATTTATCATACAAGAGGCTTTGCAGAGTCTTATTTTGGTGTAAGGAAGGCTTGCTTCTGTTAATTAACCAGTTCTTTAATTGAGTAAGAGGAAATAAATCTCTCCTAACTAGAAGCATGAGCTTTTGACAATGCTTAATTATGTCAAATTGAATTTGCGCCTGAAGATACAAGAGAAAAAGTTTGCCTTGAAGGTGATACAGAAGTTACAGTGAAATTGAATCTGAAATCAGTTGTCATGTAATAACTTTGAAGTTATTGGTGTAAAAATTAAAATAAATCATTATACTTGAACAAGAAAGGGCAAGGGAAAAAGGCACTTCTCACTTATTTTTCCCCAAGGAAAATATTTTCATGTATCACCAGGTACTTGATTTTGTTTATGCATATAACTTGTTCTGTGAGAATATATTTTCTCTTATCAAATTGAAGAGCATAATTTTTGCTCTTTTCCACAGCAATTTGCTCAGTCTCCACTTTTCTATTATTCTCTGGGAGTCACTGTACTGTAGTCAGTGAATGAAATCCTGATCATTTGAAATCTATATGTATGTCTAGAAAATCTTAGCGTAACTCCAGGAAATGCACCTTTTTAAAACAGAGATATAAAAAATAGCCAATACCTTAGATGAATAATTATATTTTGTGAAGTACTTGTGCAAACACAGATTAAGTTTTAGAACTTACCTGCCACATTTTTTCAGCTGATTCACATAAACTTTTTTGGCACTATTTCAGAATAAAACAGGAATGGAATTTGATACTAGAGTGCCGTAAGAAAGGTATTCCTCAATCAAAATACCTCAAGAATGGCTTTGTAGACATCAATGAGAAGGATCTGGACACTTATGGAAAGACTCCTCAGCTCAAGAAGAGTCGTGCTTTGCCAGATGGAGCAAATAAGGAACAAAACAAGTTTATTTTTCAGCTTTCTGGAGAGCAGTGGACGGTAAATATAATGGAAAATATGTTTCTGTTGGTGAAGAGTTCGGGTGTCTTAGACTTTATCTTTTAATCACTGCTTTTTTTTTAATGGGAAATGCATATTAAGTTGATGCTTTTTCACAGTGTTAGAAGTGACTAAAGCATTTTCTACCTCAGCCTGAACTAGTGGTTTTGTTTTCAGGTATGTGTATTTTAAATTCTCTGCTGATACATGTAATTTATCCCTCTCAAAAATTTTGGTATGAGCAATAATGTTGCAATAAGATTATCTTATGCTAAAATTCTCAGATGGGTGAAGAGAGATGAAAATAATGTCTGTTGTCTTATTGCTGTCTTCGACTAATCAGAGATCTGTGTTCTTGCTCTAATGGTCTGATAACACTTTCTCAAGCTCTACTCAGTTTGAAACTAATATTAGCATCAATCCACAATGGTCTTATTGAAAAAAAAGCACATTTGACTTGCAGATATGTTTGATGTGAAATACCAGTTTGCAGGTAAGATGTGAGTTAGTGCTGGCTTGAAATTGAGCTAGTGGTGGGTTAGACCTGTTCTGAAGCTTTCTGGAGTTGTAAAAGCTTTGATTGATATGTATTCAGAGAAACACTACATTATTTATGATGTGAAATCAAAATTTTGATTTTTCTGTAGCATTTTCATTTAAAAAAAGTCAAAATGTTAATTGATAAAAAAAGCTAGAATTATTTTTTGATTGACCTGAAGTGTAACATTACCTAGATTTGATTTTGAATCTGATGGTGTTTTCTTTTTCAGTTTTCATTTTTTTCTTGCTTTAATTTCTTTCTGAATAAACCTAGAATAGTGAAAATTTCTGGACTATAGAAAACCCTGGTTCCCATTCAGCTCTACTAAGGATACTCTTTCTTCAACTGATACCAATCATTGATGTGATAGGACTGGTTGCTGGAGAGTTATCACATCTCTTCATTCAAGAACTTGGGATTTTGAAAGTGATGTTTAAGATGTGTAGTCAAATACTGCATTCTTTTGGGTATTATAAACCTTAGCTTAGTGGTCCCTTAGGAAAAAAAAAAGAGAGAGATTACAGCTCCTTAGACACTGATATAGTAGCAACTGCAAATATCCTCAGTGCATCAGGGAAGAGTTGCGTAATTAAACTTTTCTTTTGCTTATTCTCTTTTGCCAAACCATTAAAATTTTTCTTTGTCACCATAAGCTAGGCTTTACATTAGGAGGCAAAATCAAACACACATTTTGTTGTTTTCCAGAGTATGTAATTTTAATTTGACATTCTGAAAAATCCCATTTAAGAGAAATTGGTGTACTGTTATGTACACTATGCCACCTTGAGCAGTACATTCCTAACCACCATGGGCTTTGATATCTCCTTATCAGATGCTCAGTGTGGCCACATCAAACAGACATCAAGTCTCATGGTCCAGCTCTAGCCTAGCTAAAGTGGGTGTCCTGTTTCAACAACGAACTGTGACAGAGTTCAGATGTCTGCAGAAAAAGATACAATCAAAGATTATTTATTTAAAGATCAGTGCTCCTTTAAAATCAAAAAGAAATGTCACTTTCTAACAGCTGAAAATTATTTTAAAATTGCGAAAACTCACTTGACAAAGTTCTGAAAGAAGTGTATATCCACTTACTGCAAAAATTTTGTAAAGTTTTTATGTTATACAAATCATACCACTCATTATGTTTTTTTAAAATCTGAACTGGTGCTTCTGAACCAAAGACAGAATCAGATATTATACTGTTTCCCCCCATTACTTTCTCACAAAAAGAAAGTAATTCACATTTAAACAAAATGAATTTTCAGACTATAAAACCAATGCTGCACAGTCTAGCAATCTGCACATTAAAAAAATCTGTGGGCATATGACAGTTTCCTCAGAGAAGCCTGTATGTTATGTAGCTGGGAGCTGTGTTGTCTATTGTGGTTCAGTTTTTTTGATGTGTTTTGCACACAAATACATCTATGAGTTGAAAGTTTCAGTGATTAAGCACTCAGGGACTTGGAGAAGTCAGAGCTGGGATTACCTGTGCAGATTTACGGGCACATAACCAGCTGGATTTGCTGTTGACTTGGCACTTACCATTGGCAGCAGCAAACAGCACAGTCCTGTAAAGTATCAATTTGGGGACGAGCAGTTGAATCTTCTATCTTCCTTTTACCTGGTAAGTATTTCTATTATGTTTCCCCTTTCCTCTCATCAATGAAGCAGTAATATATCCTCTAGACAGTTGATCGCTAAATCTGAGTAGGTTGCTGGTGTGTCTTAGAGGTTTCATTTTGAGAACAAGGCTTGCTTCTGGGCTATACCAGTTCTTTTTATGTCTTCTGGGAAGCTAAGTTTCACAGAGGAGTAATCCCCAGCACAAGGATATGGCTTTACCACATCCTTCTCATAGGCCTCAATGTCAGAGTGCCCAGGATGTCTAGATGGTAAAAATGTAGTCTTGTTAGAAGGAAGCTGCTGCTTTGTCCTCGATATCCACAGAGCATCTGGCTTACTGATTCTGCGTTGTTGAGTAGGAGGTTTAAAATGGATGGAATCATAGAAGTATTTAGGCTGGAGAAGACCTTTAAGTTCACTGAGAAACCCATTAACCTAGCAGTTGAGGGATGTAGTCAATGTCTTTGGTCATGCTTCAGCAGAAGCACCATGAGGCTGGCTGGCACCTAGGGAACATGGTCTCTCCTTATCTTTGAGGATACCTTGCACAGCCAGAGTACTTGTGGATAGGCAACAATATTCCCCCAGCCACAAGAGTTTGGGATAGTTTGGAAAAATATTTTGAAACTTATCTGGATCATGCATTTTGAAAATAATGTCAGACCTTCTTCTGAGAACCCTACTAAAGGTGAAAATCAGAGCAGATCACACATTTTGAGTTCCTAATAGGAATTCCTTCCTTTGAGACCTCGTGGCACTTTTTTCCCACCTCTCAAATATCATGGATATAATAATGTATTTTCATTAGGTGGGGACCCACTGTTCCTTGTGCTTGCAAAGTAATTATTTTAACACATCTGAGAAAAAATAAAGGTCTTTAACAGCAACAAAATAGTGAGGGGAAAAAAGGGTAATAATTATGTAATAAATAGTCTTTAACACTTTTTGGTACAGTTTTACTTCTAGTGTTCATGATTATAGGCCTCCTTAAAGGCATGTATTTCTGTGAAGAAGATGAATAAAGTGAGTGAGTTATAGATTAAAAGCCAAGGAATTATGACACAGTGTTAAAGAAGACAAGGAACCAGCTCAGTTTGGGCTTTTTAACAAAGCTAGAGTGACAGTGAGATCAGTGAAAAGAGACTGGAAACAAGAAGAATCAAGTACAAATCAAGTTTTCTTAGAAGTAGGAATAACAATGTTAAACATGATACAGCTAGCACTAGGCATGTCTTGCAAGGGGTAAGTACATAAATGAATATTATTTTGATGCCGGGAAAACAGAAGGAGAAAATGCTAGATTGCAACAGCAAATGACACACTACAATGTTTTGTGTAGCTCACGCAAAAGCAAAAAGCTCCCACAACAAATACTAGGTTGAACAAATAGGCACAAAGTAGTAGCTAAAGAGACTAGGGCTTAATTTTACAGTATATGAATTCTGAAAAAAATTGTATTCTCTTTATGTAGATCCATATTTCCTTGTGGATCAACAGCACTGGAAGTAGAACTAGTACAAAGCCTCTGTGCTTGAAGAACAAGTGCTCAGCAAGTCCCTCTGAATCTGAAAGACATTCTGTAACTTGGGTTCCGGTTTAGCCATGCCTGTCCATGTAGTTACCTTCAGCCTGTGGACAGTGGTTGATAACTACATTGATGAGATAGTCTTACCTTTGTCTGTCACAGCTCCATCTGGCTGGCATTCTTTGACAACATCCTTAAGGTTCAGGGGTCCTTGTCTCCCTTTTACATACCAGGCAAATATTTTAGGCTGGACATTAGGAAGAACTTCTTCACAAAAGGAGTAATTGGTCTTTGGAATGGGCTGCCCGGGGAGCTGGTGGAGTCATGGTCCCTGGAGGTGTCTAAGAAAAGAGTGGATGTGGCACTTAGTGCCATGGGCTGACAAGGTGGTGTTGGGTCGTAGGTTGGACCCGATGATCTCAAAGGTCTTTTCCAAGGTAGTTAATTCTGTGATGCTGTGATTCTGTGACTCTAGTGTCTACTTCCCATGGGTGTACATTTCTGCCAGCTGGGAACAGTAATGAATTAATATTTAAAGTTAGGAAAGAAAAGGGCATACAATAAAAAATGGGCTGGTCTTATAATAATAGAATCTCAATCTGATATTGTGAATGAAATCAGACAGGTTTTCTCTTCTTTTTCTCTTTTAATAAAAAAGGGGCAGAATACAGTCGTATTGCCCCAGCAGTGAGTCTCCTAAATCTTCCTGTGTTTGCAAAACACTTGGGACTTTGACAACATGAGTATGGTGTGTTGTGCCACAAGTAATTTCAGGTTCCCAAGGTATGTTTCAGAAGAAGAAAATTATTTATTTGAGAGTTTTTCAGACAAACACACTGTGAAAAAGATATGTATAAATATGTATATAATATTATGGACCTTTGAATTGGATGCCTAGGAAAGAACAATGCATAGTTGATAAAACACTTAATTGAGAACCTCTGTACACATAAACATGTATCTACTCAATTAAATTTGTTCTTCAGAGAAACAGCACCATTAGAACTAGAAACTGAGGCAAAATAATGCCATGAATATTCATATGAATTTTTAAATTAAATCACTTTAACTCTGTTTCTCTCCTCTGAGTATTTATTTTCTGCTGTTAATTAATGAATGTTTATTCTCTAGTGAATCAGTGAATTAAATGTTTTTCACAGAATATTCAGGATAAACAAATTTTTTAATGTTGTGATATCAATACTGGCAGAGGAAAATTGATGATGCTCCTCAAATACAGAGTAGGACTGTTCTCGGCCATCCTGCTTTACCTAAGTAGAGGATCTGGATGCATACCTACTTTAAAAAACTTTGTTGTCAGATGTGCAAGTAAGTGAATGGTGGTAAAATTCTTTACTCATAAACCATGATTTTTTTGCATGTAATTTCCTCATAGAACAAGGCAGCAAATTACTATATTTGTATTTATTCTCACAGTTTTATTGTCTAACATAATATGTATTTTCACTGAGAACAGAGAATTTCCAGTTGTTATTCCCAACTGTTTGTGACAGTGATGTATTTATTTCCTACAATGGGTCAAGTAGCATTGGTGCATTGAATGGACAGGGAAAATCTCTCTTGTGCTTATGTAAATTCCAGAGATTTCTCCAGAGATATCCCCCTTCAAAAAAAAAAAAAAAAAAATTCTGACTCAGTCATGACCACTTTTATTATTACAGGTGGTCCCGAGACATACTACATTTCATAGAATCACAGTATCAGTAAGGTTTGAAAAGATATCTAAGATCATCGAGTCCAGCCATTAACCTAACGCTGTCAGATCCACCACTAACCCGCGATCCTAAATGCCTGGGGAATGTTTAGCCTGGTGGCACTGTTGGGAAGCAGCCCCTCTGTGCTTCTGGGCTTCAACTGGTCAGGAGCTGGAGTGCAAGAGGTATGTGAGAGGCTAAGGGCAGGGTCTCTGCTTAGCCCATAGAACAGGAGTAAGGGGGCTCTCCTGCTCTCCCTGTCAGCATGGGCCTTTCCTGCACTCATCTTTCCCTCAAGAAGCAACAGGCACAAGTGAGTATGGTTGGAAAATCATCCTGTTTTATTAACATGTCCACAAAAAATCCCCCACGCTGCTCCCTTGGGACTGTGATGCCCCACCCCAGATTTGTAAATGCTCATGGTTGAAAGAAATGACAACATTTAGAGGGTGCAAAAAACCTCACAAAGTTTTAACAGTAAATTACTGTTACAATTTGATATTAAAGTCCTTTGCCCAAATGAAGGTGCAAATGAGGCCAAATGCTGGTTTAAGAATAATCATTTTACTTTGTGTACCAATTTTATTAAGCATATGGGAAAAAAAGAGCAAGGTGGGGAGGAGGGAGAGAGAGATACAGAGATAGAGGAGATAGTACAAGCAGAAGATAGCTACCACTGAGTGCTTGTTTGAAGTATAAGCTGCAAATGTTATTAACCCTTTCCTTACACCACCTTGTTACTTAAACTTTGATCAGTGGTCATAGTCTTTGATCATTGTCTTCATCCATGGTGGTGATGTGAACATACCAAACAGAGGAACAAAAAAAGAATGAAGCAGAAGAGATAATGCAACAAATCATATATCAAACAATTGCCATTCCAATAATTAAGAAAATAATTCTTAATTATTTCTTTATAAGAAATCATTACAAATTGCAATAACCATGAGCCCCACCCTATGAGTCCTAATGATCAGAGTGTAGACATCAACCCAGAGATAGGGCTCCAACTGTCTAAACCAGTCATTTGGTTTCATGGATTGAAACAGTTCTGCAGTTTAGCTAGTTATTTCTTTCATTTTAGCTCATGCTTTCTTAACGGAAGTAGAGGCATTACGAAAGGTAATGCAACATTCTCTATCGGTTGAATATAACATTCCACATACATCTTGTTCTTTAAGTAATTAAAGATTAATTTAACTAATCCTCATTGATTTTTTAAAATCTTTTTTGACACTTATTGGACTTGCAATTTAAGTTTTCCAGAGGCATACTTTGTCCAACTGCTTGATGTATGCACTTGCTATGTGATGTTTTCTATTGTCCATTGATGTGATCTGATAACTATATAAAGTGTAAAAAGCATTTTAAATCTCAAAGCCTATCCAAATGGTACAAGATAGTTCCTCATCTTGCAAATCCAGGTGTCATTACAGTCTAACAAATATATTTAGGGAGACAATGGGAGCACAATAGTCTTTAACAGGTAGTGGGTGCAAGGGTTTCCACAAGTACTGCCTGTTGGATATGGGTCCAGTGCATCTTAATTTCCAGGAACTGGGCCCAGTGTTAAGCCATGGGGTGAAAAAGTCCCAAGATAGGCCTGTGGGGTATGTGCTTGGGGATGGTAACATCCCTCAGTGCTTTATCAAAACGTACCACTTAGGGATAGGCTATGGGCAGATCTCCTGAGGTGCCCTTGCTCCTTTTTAATTTATGGCATGGTTACTTGCTACACTGAGGTTAATGTCTCAAGAGGGAAAAGCATCTCCCTTGCCAAGAATTTTTCCTCTTACCGGGACACTGAATTTTATCCTCTGAGATCTTTAACCCTACACCTTCAATGTGCTTAATAATATATTTTTTAATGTTTCCCATTTTATCTGTGTCTGGACCCCCATCAATACATCATCAATATATTGGTAAGTCCTTATCCCCTCATCTACTGAAATTGCAGCTAATTCTTGGGCTAGGGTAAAGTATCCTAGTGTGGGGGAGTCCTGGTATTGCTGCAGTATTTGGGTGAAAGTGTATTGCATCTCCTTCCATGTGAAAGCAAAACAATTCCAATGGCTCTCCTGAAATGGAACCATAAAGTACCGATCTTTCATGGTGGTGGTGGCTAAACTCGGATGATCTTCCTGTATTATGGCAATTAACTCAGCAATGTTAGGCACTGCTGCTGTTAAAGGTGCAGTATTAGCATTTAGTTTTCCACAATCCATAGTCAATCACCATTTTCTTTTTGGCTTTTTTAATGGCCAAACAGAAGAGTTACAAGGAGAGCAAGTGGAAGTTATTATCTCCTTTTTCCACAAGTCTAATATCACACGGGAAATTCCTCCTGGACTTGATGGAGGTACATTTTATAGAGAGGTTTTTGTGCCCTGAAGGCAGGTTTCTCACTTGCTGTGCAAATTTGTCATCATGAATAGTCCATTCTTACAGACATTTCTGGAAATAGGTTGGAGGCCTTTGGGGGTTTTGGGTGGCCTTGATATCCCTGTCCAGTCCAAGGCCATTTCTTGGCCTTGTTCCTGTGCTTAGGGGGTTCTGCATCATGCTTATCTCTGGGAGCTACAACAAGGATGTTTGTCCTGAAGAGGCACTGCTCTACTTGGGCCGGCACAGCCTACTGTGTGGCCCCCTTCTCCAGCCATATCATGTTCTTTCCCATGGCATGTTATTACCAAAAATCCTTGGTTATTATCAACAATTCTTGTATTTTATTACCAAAATACTTGGTTGGATCCACAGCCATCCATCCGTATACTGCTGTTTGAGACATACACATTAGCCCCTTATCTCCTGGGATATTACAGGGCACAGGCTTAGGGCCAGCTGCCATCTCCACAGATCTGCTGACGCTGGCAGCAGGTTGCTATAGCTCTGGCTGTCTTGTGAGGCAAGGGCACTGGAACACCCAGCACAGTGCACCAAGTGCCCTCCTGAAGAAAGAGGCCTCTTGCTTGGGGACAGCTGGAGGTGAGGACCTGTGTAGCATACACTCAAATGACTTCCTATTCCACTCCATCAAATCCTCCTCCCAGAAAGTGGTCTCTTCAGAAGTGATTCTTTCCCTCATATGCCACATGAGGTCGCCCTCAAAGCTGAAAAAACTTCCTCCCAATCCAAGCAGGGTGGATCCAGGTCATAAGAAAGCCTGCTATGGACCCACCTCAGCAGATCCAATTCGGTGCTTGTGGGTGTGTGTAGCTGACTGTCCCAGAGCTCTTCTCATGCCTTGTGTGGGCTGGGCATGGGAAGACTCTCTTCCTCAGTATCCCAATTTTTTTCTGTGCTGTCCTCTCCTCAGGACAGCTTTTGGTCTCTGTTATCTTCCCAGTCTTTCTCCGTCTTAGCCAAGGCCTTGGTCACTGGTGCTGGCAGGAGTGCCCCTGCTGCCAGTCCTACTTGCTGCCCACTGAGGACATGGGCTTCCAGCTGGCTTGACGTGGAGGAGCTGGGGGGTGACCAGCAGGGCCTGTGAATTGCAGCTTCTTGGCTCTCTGGGGCTGCTGCTGTGGATGTTGCTGTCGTCCTCATATCCATAATTTCAGCCTCCCAGGGAGGCTCATAAATCAGGATCAAAGTTGAGCCTGTTTCCCTCCTGCTTAGAGGTGGGATACTGAGCAGGGATACCCCATTGTTAAAGCCCCAATACTCTGACCATGCCTGACGTGTGAGGGGCAAGGGGGTCTTCTCTTTTCTAGCACTCCAGTTTTGGTCTTCATTATGTTCCACTTGAGACAGCTCTTGGGGGCTGTAGAATTTAAAGACTTCCCCCTCCTCTGACAAGACCTCCTTCTTTGTCTCTGACACTTCCAGGACTGCCCCTGCTACCACCCCACCCATTGCCCATTGAGGGCGTGGGCTTCCAGAGGGCTTGATGAGGAGCTGGGGGGTGGGCAGCAGGGTCTGTGTGCAGCAGCTCCCTGTCTCTCTGCATCTGCTGCTGTCACGTGCTTGACGAAGTCAGAAGAAGCTGCTGCCTTTGGCATCTCTTGAGCTTTGGCAGTGAGAGGCACTCAGCGCTCCTCTGCCTGCACTACTGCCTATGGTTGCCTGCTGCCCACCAATGGGCAAGAGAAGAAAGACAAAGAGGATGAGGTGGAGGAGGAGGTGGTGGTCCCGTCCCCCTAGTCTGTCACTCTGTGACTCTTTGGCAGCCTCTGCCACTGAGGCACTCAGGGGAGATGCTGCCTCCTGAGGGAAGTCTTCTCCTGGGATTTGGCACTCCAGATCTTAGTGTTTTTTAAATAACCTCCTGTCACGTGTGGCCCTGCGTGACAGTGGACTCTAGGCACCATGAGACCCCTGCACCACAAAAGGCCCAGGAATGTGCTGCTGTGATCAAGGTACCCCATGTGCAGTGACCCCAGTGGCCTTGTAACAGCAGGGTGGGGATGCACAGAGCGGGCTGGGTGGGTTTCCAGCAGGTGGACCCAGCTGGAAGCAGCCATGCCTGGCATAAGGCTGCTTTCTCCTCACAGAGGCTCCAGCTGACCCAAACCATCACCCCCACATAGTCCCAGTGCCTGTGGCCCTGCTTAGCTCAGCCCTGTCTGCCTTCAGCTGCTTGGGGTGCCACCACCCTGGGCAGCCAGTGGCTGGGGAGTGATGTCCAGGTGTCAGAAGGATAAACTACTTGTTGATAGAATTGCTTTGTTAAGGTTTAGGGCTTGCCACCCAGCAACCCTTTCTGTGCAGAACTGTAAATTAGTCGAAGAACTCCTGTGTGTGGATCAGCCTCTTGCACACTGAGTGAAAGACAATACCCAGTTGTTTTGGGACAACAGGGGGGACATGGGGACAGTGCCAGTGTTGTGCTGGAGACCTGCAGCAGGGAGTGCCTGGAACAAACTTAAAATTTTTTTAAAAGAGTGGGAGGTTTGGATCCAAAATTTTGTTTTGGCCCATGACAAATAAAAGTATAGAGCTGGAAAATAAACCAAATTGAAACTTCTTAGAGCTTTGATCACAGTTTTAGTTCAGGCTCAGGTTTAGCAGGTAATTTTCTCTCCTAATTAGAAATATTATAATCAGCAGTGGTTGTATGTTTGTTATTTATTTCCTTTTAAAACTTTTTTTCTCTTCCAAAAATCAAACAAGTTTGAAGTATTGTTTTGCGGTTAAAGACAAAAGATTGACTATCCTCCAAGTGTCAGTCTTCATGCAGCAATTTATCAGCAGGATGGCAGCTTTAGCATGGCAGCAGAAGATTACAAAAGAACACAAGAGAATCAGAGAGTAAAGCAAACGTAAAGCTTGTGGAAGTTTCAGTTGCCATCCCTATCTAATTTGTAAATGAAGCAAAATATCACATCCATTTATGCTTCAGCAACACAAATATAAATGTATTTTAAAATGGAAAATATTGAAAAGGCACATAGTAGCAAAGTATTTGCATGCTTGCATTTGCAAGTTGTAAATATGATCATATGATACAAAGAAATATTCTCAAGAAAGAAAAGCAAGTTTGCAGTTGGTAGAAAAATGGAATCTACTTCCATTCTTTTGAAGTCATGTCTAAATGTATTTCTGTTGCTGCACAGGAATATCTTGGTGCTCTAAACTAGCCTTAGTGCAGACATAGAGATTTTAAAAAAATCTTTATGCATTAATAATAAACAAATATTTTTCATATTTTGGGTTAATTTTTCTAAAATGGTGAATGACTTTGATCTTGATCTGGCAGAGAGCGTTGTGTGCTGCACTGTTTTCAATGGATCAAGGAGAATTTTGTGGAGTACCCCCTTCAGTGTGGGAAAACAGCATGGCTGTTGGCTTCAGAGGGAAAAGGGCTGTATTTGCCACCAAAGAGCTGGAGATGGTGTCTTGTGACAAAAAAGTGCAAAAAACAGTAGGTCAATAGAAAGTCAAAGACTGATCTGAACTGTGGAGAAATAGAATGTTAACAGACATCTTTTCCCCTTCAGTATGATTATTCATCTCTCTCTCTGAATCATAGTTATTCCCTACAGAGGCATCTATGACACTCCAGCTAAATACTATCCCCTGTGCTGAATTTTCCATGCGTTACAGGTAGGAAAGACAATGCTAACCAAATTTCTTGCTGTCATCTAGTATTTTATTTTGCTGCAGAAAAATGGGCAGCACTGAAGGTGAGAAATAGTGATGAATTCCACAAATTTGGAGAGATTTCTCACTACCAGCCCTGAGACATTTGAGGTATTTTATTTTTTAATTGTCTTAAACTGACAAATACAGAAGATGGGTCACAATGGAATACACACACATATCTAACTGGAAGATGAAATAAGAAATGAAATTATCTGTATCAAATATGAAAGGGAAGGTAGCAAGGCAGAATGACAAAACATAGGTTTTCTGTCTGCATGTGCAAATTTGAAAAGAACTGAAAATTAGAGGCAGTAATGTTGAAAAAATGGCTTCTGGTCAACAGTCCAGTATATCTATAATTGCAATTAGATGTTTTAATTTAACTAAGAGTTAAGTAGCAGTATTGCTAATCCAGAAGTTCAGCATTAATAAAAAAAACCTAATTCAAATGCATCACTCTTATAAACATCTTGGGGGATCTATGAAATCTAGAAGGAAAAAAAGAAATGAGCAATATCCTTTTTATAAAAACACTAATTCCGACTGTGTCATACTCTTCACACACAGGAAACAAATCTGAAATATATAAAAGAATCAAAGGCTGAAACTCTCACATGTCTTCTTACAGAGCAAAGTTAGTGGTAGAACCTCTTCCAGATTATTTATTCCTCATGTTTACCAGTGCACAGTGCCATAAAACATAGGACAGGCTGGTAAGTTATGTGATGCTTAAGAAAGTGGAGTTTAAATTATCTGGCCATCATCTTTTGAAACTGATTTTTGTCTGTTTCAAGTTCAAAGAATTCAGTGACAAAATTCAAACAAAGACATGTAGATCTGAAGTGAATACCAATTAATTAAAGCAATTTTGTAAGAATCAAAGGCTTTATAAATTTTAGTTTCATTTTTATGTTAAAGAGTTTTGTTAAATAGAATAATCTGAAAATTACTCAGAAATCACAGGAAATTTAAAAATTACTGGAATTTGGAAAACAAAGGATTCTGCATGACTAAATCAAGAACTACTTGCAAATATGGACTGATTTAAAGATAAGTTTTGCTATTTAATTTAAAAATCAATTTTATTCTTCCTAAAGAAAACCTGGAAAAATTTTTGAACACTGCTGTAGCAGTTTAGGAAGTTGAGACAGGTGATATGTGTGTACACTATCTGAAATGCTTCTGTTCTGTCTTGGAAAACAAAATTTGAAACATTGGCAGGTATTCAGAACATAGTCACACCTTTTTTCTTTTTTTTTAGCAGACCCTATTTAGATAGTCTCTATGCACTCTTCTGTTCTGTACTGCATTTCACTACATCTTTATGTGTGAATTAAAGCACTGAAATGTGTTTAAAAAAAATCCTCCATCTGGAAAAAAGAGATAATGTGTGAGACACCAAACAGATTGAGTTCTTCAGATAGGTTTCTGTTTTTGAGCAAATAATTGCATTATGAGTTAAAAAAAATAAATATGTGGTGAAGACAGCTGCAATGCTCTTCAAAAGCAGACAGCTTCTGTAAGGCTTTGGCAAACTGCTATTCTACATCAAGATAATTAAGGCAAAGTGCATTTTTCTCCCTATTTGGAAAAAGGGTAACAAAATTCTAACTTCATGCTTTCTATTTGCCTGTTCTTATTTCATTTACAGGAACTCCCAGATTCTCTGAAAGAACGGACCTATCTGAAAGAATGGCACGTGTACAATACATTGATACAAACCATTCCAACCTACATTGCAATATTTCAAGATCTGAGAGTACTGGAATTGTCAAAAAATCAAATCAACCATATTCCAGCAGAGATTGGTGAGTTGGTCCAAGATATTCAGATATTTATACACATTCCATTTAACTCTATTGCAGGGAAATGAGCATCCAGGGATATTCTTGTTAATTTACTGATAATTTTTTTCCTTGTTTACACTGAACAATCCCCTCTACATTTTTATATCTCTCTGTCTTTAATTATACTTGCCAGATTGTAGTGAAAACCATGTATGTAGTATGGATCAAACATGGGAAAAAGTTAGCACATTTTTGCTATCTGATTATAAGGCAGTTATTGCTTATATTCAAGTAGATGGAGAGTTGTTTCTGGGAACAGGTGGTGTTTTATATTCCTTACAGGTTAAGAAAAATAGAAGTATTACAGAATTTTAAGCCTCAAACAAGATGAATCAAAACATAAGGTTGTGGGGAAAAGGAAACAAAAATAGAATCCTGCAAAAAATATAAATTTATATTTTTTAAAGTGTTCAGTAATGATCTTAATTTAATAAGGATATATATTATCGAATAATTGAGTCATAGAATAATTTGGATTGGAAGGGACCTTAAAAGTCACCTAGGTACAACCACACTGCCATGGGCAGGGACACTTTTCATTAGACCAGGTTTGTCAGAGCCGCTTCCAACCTGGCCTTGAATGTTTCCAGGGATGGTGTTTCCACCACTTTTCTGGGAAACCTGTGCCAGTGCCTCAACACCCTCACAGTAAGATTTTCTTCCTAATACCTAATCTAAATCTACCCAACCTGATGTTACGAGTTTTAGAGAAACAAATTCTTAATGCTTTCATGTGTTAGCCCTTGCTGTTTTAAGCTCCATAACAATAATTTTAATGCTTGCCTCCCCTGTGTTTTTGGATCTTACAATATAAAAGCTTGTTTGACAGATTGTATTGATATTGAGAGGGATTTACTGCTCTTACAAGGAAAAATATAGCTGTAACAGGTGGCATCTTTGAGAGCTGAAGAAACTGGGCCCACTATGGGTTTGCCACTGTCGAGCCCATGCACCCAGCTGTACTAATACCTCAGCCTTAGATTTTAAATGCAGTAGTCCTAAGCTTTCCGCATGATTTCCATTCCTTATGTACACTAAGAGAAAACAGCTTAAAGACTAAAACCTCCACCTAGCTTGATATCATAGGTTTAACTAAGAAAAACAGGAAGAGGGAGAGTGTCCTGAAATACAGAAATCTGTGCTAGAACTTTCTATTCTTTTAGTATTCTATTACTCAAGTAACACTTATTTGAGTGTTTTGATTTATTTACTAGTACTATATTTTGCAAAGAAAATTTTACACAGACATCAAGATATATTTTATAGCTTCAGCCTGGCATCTAAACACACTAACAGATCATAAGACATAAGCAGGAGATAATGGACATAAAATGAACACTGTTTTACCAGCACTTTGACTACAGAACTCAGATAGGTCAGTGAGTTTAATGGACAAACAACTTTTAAGACATAGTTTGGAAGAAAGGGGAAATAGCCTGAAAGAAAGGGGAAAGGCTACTAGTTTCCTGCCAGAGGCTACTCTAAACCATTAAACAGAGGGTTTTAAGGGGTTGCTGCTTAACAACTGAGGTAGTAGAGGCAGAAAAAGTTTCTTCTTTATTCTCATAATATTATGCACTGTTAATGAAAACGAGAAAAAAAATATTATTAATGCTATTAAAATCTGTTTCCACAAAAAAGGCACAAATACAGATCTCAGAATCAAAGAATTGCTAAGATTGGAAACAGCCTCTAAGATCATTGACTCCAACCATAAACCTATCCCCACTGTGTTAATCTCTAAACCATGTCCCTTAGTGACACATGCACACATTTTTTTTTAACAATTTTGGAGATGTTAACTCTACCTACTATTTGAGTATCCTGTTCCAATGCCTGGCCAACCTTTCAGTGAAGAATTTTTTCTCTAGTATCCAATCTAGACCTCCCCTTGTGCAACTCGAGGTCATTTCCTCTCATCCTGTGGCTTTTCCCACTTCTCATGTGGGAGAAGAGACTGACTCTTGTCTGGCTACACCCTCCTTTCAGGCAGTTTTAGAGAGTGATAAGGTCACTCCTCACCTTCCTTTTCTCCAGGATCAACAACCCCGGCTCCCCCAGCTGCTCCTCATAAAACTTGTGCTCCAGACCCTTCCCCAGCTCTGTTGCCCCTCTCTGGACACTCTACAGCACCTCAGTGTCTGGGGCTGTGAAGGTTTAGAAAAGGTATTCCCCAATTTAATGTTCTCACTGAAGCACTCCAAACCATGTGGCACTCACTCACTCCCCTCTCCTCTCCCCCTCCCCTGGAGGAGGAATATTTGTGGCATAAAAGGTAATGATCAGGGGTTGAGATAAGAACAATTTACTGGAAAGAGCTAAAACGTCAGTTACAGAGCAAAGCAGTGATACCCCGCCATACTTACTTGACCAGAAGGGACCCCTTCTCTCACCCCTGAAAAATGATGTGAGGTGGTACAGAATAACCTCTGGGTATTAGCAATGCCCCCTCCTGGCTTCTGCAAAATTTAACTCTGTCCTGGACGAAACTAGGACAAGGTCCCAGAGCTGAACACAGGATTTGAGGTGTGGCCTCATCAATGCTGAGGACAGCAGGACAATCACTGCCCTGGTCCTGCTGGCCACACTATTTTTGATACAGGCCAGGATGTCTTTGGCCTTCTTGGCCACCTGGGCACAGTGCTGGATCATGTTTGACTGGCTGTCAACCAGCACCCCCAGGTCCTTTTCTGCCAGGCAGCTTTTCTGCTGCTTTTCCCCAAGCCTGTAGTGCTGTATGGGGCTGTTGTGACCCAAGGACAGGACCCAGCCCTTTGTGTTATTGAACCTCATGCAATTGCCCTTGGCCCATTGATCCAGCTGGTCCAGATGACTGAACATCTTTCCCACCCTATAGTAGATCAATACTCCCACCCAGCTTAGTGTTGTTTACAAAGTGACTAAGGGGACACTCGACCTCCATATCCAGATCAACAATAAAGACTATGAAAAGGGCTGGCGTCAAAACTGAGCCCTGGGGAACACCACTGGTGACCAGGGGACAAGTAGATTGTTCTAGTAGAGGGTAAAGTAGAGCCTGTATCAGACTTTTTTTGGAAATAAGCTAAAAAGTCTCAATGTTTCTAGTAGCAATCACTGTTCTTTCAACAGCATTAAAATTATGTGACTTCTGCTCATCTGTAGCTTTTATGTTATTCTCATTTATTCACTTTCCCTCCAATATGTTTATCCTGCTAGCTTGTACCCATGATTTCTTTTTTCAATGTTTTTGTTGCTGTTTTTTTCTGTAAATATTTGCCTGGAAGGGCCAGAGAATGTTAGAAAACGGTTTGCTGTAGGGCTTCCTCAGACACAATGTAATAGCACTCACCATCCTCCTCTTACCATTGAACTTTTGTTCAGAAATTTTATTTTTCAAGTTTCATTAAACTTAAGCGCTCCTCTGTGGAAACATAGATTTGAACATTAGACACTGCATAACCAAATTAACAAATTTGCTAGGCCATAGATGCTATTTATACAATAATTCTACATCACAGTAGTAATTCTAGCCTATCCAGAAAATGATGCATAATCACTGATGTAGTTTAAAAAGAAATAATACAAAAAGCCACTCCAAGACTGTGTAACTGAACTGTTCAGCACTTTTTTGCCAAAACTTCCAGATGTTTTTCAGTCTTACTGAAAGTTGTGTGTTGATAGGCCACCTACTAGTAAGGCAGTGGAACTGCCCTTTTAATTATGGCACAAATTACAGAGGAGTTGTTTTTCAATTTGTGTAATTCTCTCTTTGTTTATGTGTAAGGGGGCATGCTTGCAAATCGCTGTGCTTTTATTTCATGTACTATATATGCATACAGAGATGGACGTTAATGTGTATTGGAAATGCTAATTATTTTCATGAGACAATATTATGAAAGGTTTTGGATATTTTGAAGTTTTTGAATACTGCTTCTAAATGGAACCTTTCTTACTTTAGTCAACTTATCTACTAGATTTTCACAAGGAAAATAATTGATGTGGGTTTGATTTGGGAGCTCTGTCTAAGCAAAGAGTGAGGACTGGGTGTTAAATCAGAAGGTAAGGTGTCTGGAAAGGTTAACTGCTAAGGTATTCATCATTTTGTCTCCTGTTTACAAAACAGCAATAACTAGGTAAATATCACAGCTAAAATGTACGTGAGAGTAATGACAGATAGTTGATGTTGGCAGTGACATGCATCTTGTTGAGTCTTTAATCTTCAGACAGAATTGAAGTCAAGTTTAGATCAACAAATCATCTGGCAGAGGATAACCTAGTGAGACATATTAGGACAACTTTTGATTCTCGCAGGAGGTAAAGGTATGAGAGAACATGAAGTGATAAGAATATTTTCAATGAAAAAAATTATCGCTGCAGTAGAAGTTTCTGGACTTATGTATTATTGAAGTTCATATTCCTGTATTAGCAGATTTAGAGGATAATGCTCCACTCTGAGTCAGAGAGAAGAAAGAGCTGAATCCATTATCAGATATTTCAAACCACATTCTTATGGTCACATATGTACAGGAATAAGAGCAACTTTGTAACAGAAGAAAGTTGAGAATACTTTTGATTTTATACTTTTTGTGTAATAGCAAATATTTTAATGGGAATCATGTAAAGAAAAGAAAAAAACCCCTGCAGAATGGAGCTGTCTGTCTTAAAGTGATTTGTCTAGGAGTAACAGAATAAAAATCATGAACGAGTGTAGCCAGGGGATTTTCTTTGTCTTCTGAGTGAGATTACGGCTCTGGCTCTGACTGTGTGACTGCAGTGCAGTTGCTGTGTATAAACTAGTGCTAGTACATTAGTAATTGATATAATTGAAAATATCCAACAATATATTTTCATAGACACATAGGAAGTAGTGAACTGAAATTTCATATGATCCCAAAGCCTTTGTGCTGGGATGGGATTGTAAGGCTGTATCAGGATTTTTTAGCCCCACAAATTATTCATTAAACATCTCAAAGAGCTGTTAAAATATTTGTACTGTGTTCTCTCACATTTTTTATTTTCCAAATATTTATCATTAAAATAACTGCTTTTGAGACCTACTTTAATAAGAAATCACAGTGAATTTTTGTTTCTTTTCTACTGCATGTTATAAAATTTCATTTGTGCATATCATTAATCCAATTTTCTAGAACTCAGAGGGAAAAACTATTAGTAATAGAGTTTTAAGTGACTTCTAGATATCTAAAATAGCTTTTTCTATTAATAAGATTCCCAATGTGTTCTGTGAGTTTCCAAGGAGAAAATACATATGCTCAGCTTAAATGCCTATTCTGAGGAACTGCAAACTGATTTATTACCTTTGTCATTTATTCAGTATTCAGGGTTATTTGTCCAACAGCTCAGTCTTTTATGAAACTGAGGAAAATTTTGTTTATATCCCCCCTTTGAAGAGGCAGTATTAAACAGTGGTGTTGCAAGTTGACTGTTTTTATGAGGACATTTTTGACTCAGTTTTCAATGGCACCCTTTGTTCTCACTCTTCCTGAGTGGATGGAGCTGGGAGCAGGGACTGGGGAAGTTAAGTCACTGGCACTGTAAACAATGATCAGGTTCATGACCACCTGAGGAACCTGAATATAGGTGTGTCTATGGAAACTGATGAGATGCATCCCAGAGGCTTGAGGGAACTGCCTGATGTAGCCACCAAGCCACTGTGTGACACTTGAAAAGTTATGGTGGTCAGGTAAACTCCCAGGTGACTGAAAGATGGAAAACACTGTGCTCATTTTAGAAGAAGGTAAAAAGGAGGACCTTGGGATCTGCTGACCTGTCAGCATCATCTCTGTCCCTGGGAAAATCATGGAAGAGATCCTCTTGAAAGCTATGCTAAGGCACATAGAGGCCAGAGGGGTAGTTTGAGAAAACAAGCATGGCTTCACTGAGGAAAAATCCTTCCTGATCAACTTATCAACTGATCAACTGAGTCACTCCTACAGTGGAGTGACTTTACCCACGGACAAGAGAAGGGCTAACCTGTCATCTGTCTAGGCTTTGGTAAGGCCTTTGATGTGGTCCCCCACAACATCTTTCTCTCTAAGGTGCAGAGACATGGATGTGATAAGTGGGCTGTTCAGTGGATGAGGACTTGGCTAGATGATCTCATCCAGAGTGCATTGGTCAAGAACTCAATGTCTGGATGGATGTTTGTGAGAAGTGGTGTGCCTCAGAGGTCTGTATTGGAAACAGTGCTATTCAGTGTCTTCATCAATGATGTAGGCGGTGGGTTCGAGTGCACCCTCAACATATTTGCAGACAACATCCAGCTGAGTGGTGTGGCTGACTTGTTTGAAGGATAGGTTAACCTGTCTCTCATACAGAGGGACTTGGACAAGCTTGGGAACTGGGCTCCTGTGAATCTCATGAGGTTTAGCAAGACCAAGTACAAGGTGCTGTGCTTGGGTTGAAGCACACTCTGGTACCAACAGAGGCTGGCGGATGAACAGATTGAGAGCAGCCCTGGGGGGAAGGACTTGGGTGTGCTGGTGAGTGAGAAGACTTAGCATGACCCAGCCATGTGCATGTGCAGCCCAGAAAGCCAAACTTATCCTGGGCTTCATCCAAAGCAGTGTGGGCAGCAGGGCGAGGGAGGACATTCTGCCCCTCTGCTCTGCCCTGGTGACACCCCACTTGGAGCTCTGCATCCAGCTCTGGATGGACATGGACCTGTTGGCGTGATATGCACAAGGATGGGATACACAAGAGCAGATACACAAGGATGATTAGAGGGATGGAGGATCTCTTCTATGATGACAGGCTGAGAGAAACGGGATTATTCAGCCTGTAGGAAAGAGGGCTCTGGGGTGACCTTACTGTGGCCTTTCAGTACCTGAAGGAGGCCTATAGAAAAGCTTGGTAGGAACTGTTTACAAGGGCATGTAGTAACAGGACAAGGGGTGATGGCCATAAACTTGATGAGGGTAGATTTAGTTTAGATATTACATAGATATTCTTTACTGTGAGGGTGGTGAGGCAGTTAAACAGGTTGCCCAGATAAGTTGTGGGTAACCCATCCCTGGAAGTGTTCAAGACCGGATTGGATGGGGCTTTGAGAACCCTGGTCTAGAGAAAGGTGACCTTGCTCATGGCGGTGGGGTTAGAGCTAGATGATCTTTAAGGTTCCTTCCAACCCAAACCATTCCACAATTCAATGGTTCTGTGATTGCAGATTAATGTAAAAAGTTGCCTAGTGTTTTACTCCAGTTTGCACAAGTGAATCTACATTTGCATTGATCCTTAGATGACAAAGGCATTTTGTAACCTCATCTGTATTTTGTCTCTGACACCTTGTTTGGATCACTAATGTAGGCTTGTGTAAGAGGTGAATTTGTACTACAATTTTTTTATAAGAAACTAGAGAATTTAATTACCATATCAATTTTTTTTTTAATGAATTAAAAATTTAAACTGTGAATAAACATAGCAACTATGACATTGCATCTCCCATCTAAAAAAAAAAAAAAAATCTTAATTGTGAAACTTTCAGGGAGGCCATGGATTTCATTACGGCTTTTACTGTGTCGTCATGGAAAACACAAAGATGATAGCTGTTTAATTCCAGAATTTTCAAATTTCATAGAAAAAAAAATTCAGTGACATTAAACATAGTTAATAGCACTATTGCAGCAGCAATTATTTTACTATTACTACTTTTAATTCTGAAGTTGTGCTTGAATGTTATTTGAATGTATAGGTGACGTGTGGGAGTCAAATCCTGCTCTACATTTGTGCGGTCATGGAAGGGATGTCACCACCTCTCTCTCCTCCTAAAGCTGCCTCAATGGCTGTATTACATACTCACTAAGCCTGATATTGACTGGGCAGCATACCAAAGACAGTGGAGAACTTCTGCACCAAGAAGACATAAAAAAGACCCTAGATGCAGATTTCGGATTGTGAAAGTCATACATACTGCCTTACCTTCTTATTCCCCCTCTGTCAACTGACAATGTCTATGGCATTTGAAGAGTATTTTGGGATTCATCGCTCCACAATTTTGTGTTTCTTAAGTCAAGACACAGAATTTGAGAATCTTTAGTTTTCTTTAGTTTTTAGTTTTAAACTTTAAGTTTTTAGTTTTAAACCAATTTTTAGTTTTTAGTGGGTTTTTTTTATAGACACACAATTGTGCTCTCTCTCTGACAAAGTTAGCCTAGCAGATCTCAGTCTGTAATCTGGATAACGCTTCTGGCAGCTCATCCAGCCTAATTCTACCCTTATGTAGACTGTTAGTTGTAAAAATTTTTGAACAGTTATTTAGAGGAAGAAATAATTAGAGATGTGGTGCTGAATGGAAACCAGGTGGAAATAAAAAGTTTCTAAAGGAAAAGCAAGTTTTTCCCAACTCATTTGGTTTCTATCCTTTGAGAAGTTTGTTGAGCTTCAATTAGTAGATCTTGTCTACCTGGTATTCCATGAAGTATTTGATACAGAGAACTATGGAAAATGAATGTTTGACTCTTACAGAATGGACTTTGATGCCACAATTGTAAAAATGAGCAAAAGACTTGATAAACCAGAGGCAAAAATATGCTTATTTGGAAAGAGAAGGTATTGGTCATGAGGAAGGTAATTTGTAGATTTTCTCAAGGATCAGTCTTGGCTTTATTACTTAGTAATTTTCAGGAATGGGGCTACTGAAATTTTCTGCTGACACAGTTTGACTGTGCATTGTCACTGAAAACAGGTGGAAGTATGGAAAGGCTGATGAGCAGATAGGCTTCTGAAAAAATACAGAGATTAAATTCACAGTTGCAGAGCTCAAGGTCATGTATTCAGTTTTTGTGCAGCATGTCAGAAATCATTAAATGCAAAAAACTGAAGAAATGAAATTCCAAATCTAACAGTCACAGGAGGACTACCCAGTAATTTTAGATGAGAACAGATGCAAAATAAGTCTATTAGGACCATTTAAAGAGGGGAATTTTTATTTTGTCAGCAGAGACTAGAAAAAATGGCTAGAGAAATATATTATGAGATGTCTGTTACCTATGGAAACATCAGAAGTAAACACCAGGGAAGGAAAAGAGCTATTTAAAGATAAAATAGACAAAATAATTAATGGTTATAAAACTTCTACAAATAATTCAGGCTAGCAATCTGAAGACTATTCCAAATAAAGAAAATTATGAAACTCAGTAACTATGTTCTTCCATAACAACAGCAGATGTAAAAAATAAACTACTTTTAAAATGGAATGTAATAAAGAAAAGAATGGAATTATGTGGTCATGTAAGGATTTCATGCAGGAGATCCTGGTTAGTCCTACATATGTCTTATGGTCCTAGAGGGGGTGTTAATGCTTGTCTACTGCTCACTTGTCAGGTGGCATAACTTAATCCACTGAAGAGCCCAGAGGTGAAAAATAGCCCCTGTAGAATTCCAAGAGATTGCTCCCGGCAGGCAGATCTTGGCAAGCTTCATCCCACTCATTTGTGTTATCCTGAATTTGTAATGGAAATTAAATTCTGTTGCAAGACTCATGGCTTTTCACAGTAATTTTGATAATCTTAGTCACAGCAATTAGCGTAAATTGACTGTAGATTCTGTAGTGCCCTTCTGTTAGGTTAGAGAGGGATTATCTATCACAAGAAAAAATGTGATGCGCTTTCTATTTATCTTTTTTCTCATACCTGTAAACCACAGTGGGAGCATTGACATACATGTTAGATGCTATGAAAGTCAGACAGAGAAGCTGTGCTTGAGTCCATCACGCTACCCAGAAGAGCTGCTGTATTTTTTGTGATTTTTTTTCATGAGTGGTTCTGCTCCATGTCTCTAATGCATCAGAGATGATCATCTGAACAGAGTTAGACAAGAGGCTTACGAGCATGTTGGTAACGCTAGATGTCTTGTCTACATTAGTTCTCCAACTACTGATGGAACTGAGAGGTAGAAATTTCAATGACTGAAAAATTAGCAACTATATCTGTTGTGGGTTAACACTTACAGGCAGCTAAGCCTCATACAGCTTGCTTGGTCCCTGCAGTCCAGTCTCCCACAGCAGGATAGGGAGAGAAGGAGAAAGGCAAAAGTGAGAAAACTCGTGTATCAGGATAAAGACAGTTTAATAAGTGAAGAAGATGTAAAATCTAGTGATGTAAAAGCACTCACCACAAATTGATCCACATTCAGTCTCTAAGCAATAGGGACCTTGGAAAATTTCCTCCCATTCCTCCCCTGTCTCCAGCTTTTACTGCTGAATGTGACATTATATGCTACAGCATATTCCTTCGGTCAATTTGAATCCAGGGTCTCAGCCCTGTCCCCTCTCAGCCTCCTGCCCACTCACAGCTGACTCACTGGGGCAGCAGAGTGAGAAACAAAAGATGGCTTTTTTGCTGTGTTAGCACTGTTCAGTTTTTACTGTTTGGTCACAAATCCAAAACATAGCATTATATGAGTTGCTATGAGAAACACTAACTCCATTCCAGACAGAACCAGTATAATATTCCAGTGCTTAAAAGACAGACAAAATATTCAAGGGCTATTGAATCAATGGTTCCTTTTTCACTCCAATGGGATTTGTTCTCCTTTATTACGGGATTAATTGATTGAGGAAATAAATAGTGATTTTCTGATTCTCTAGTTCTAAAGCATTTCTGTTTCAGTGATTATTTTGTTGAAATGAAGGCATAAATTCATGGTTATGACACTTAACATGTGATATAATATCTTCATCTACATTATGATACTAAACCTGGTGAGGCTCCCTGATGGATAGAATAAACTTCTATTATTTTTAGGTGCTTAAAAATATGGAAATAAAGTAGTTCACACATTGACTCCATTGAATTAGTACTATTACTCCAATGACCCTTGTCAGATAGCATTTTACTGGAAAAACAATGCCTGCTGTAGTCTTACAGAAAATTTTTCTTCTGATATTTTAACTGAACCAGCAGCTTATAGTAAAGGAAAACAGGGTCACTGTCCTAAAAGGACTGCTGAATTTTGAAATACACCTCAGTTTCTGTTTCTGGCAGAGCTAAAACAGGAAGGAAGCTGAGTGGAAGAGCCTATGTTTTTCTTTGTTGTATCCTGTAGAGATTAATATAACAGAGTTCTCACAATATATGCCTTGTCTGCCACATGTGAGATGATTTGGACGGTCCAGTCATCATTTGAAGACATTGCTGTGTCCTAAGGAAACTAAGGTGTTTATGTAAAATGCTGTGTGATTTGGTGGCTCCTAGTGTTGACCATCAAACTGCATGTCTCTGGCTCTGACAACAGCAATTTCTCATGAAAAAAATGTAGAGCTTTCAACTCCCCATGCTTCTTCTCTGTCCTGTTCTGTGGAAGTACCAAGTAGCCCCTGGTAAGGATTTCCACAGATTGCAAATGGTGAGAAACTCTAAGCCAACATTTGCTTTGGAAGAAGTTTAACGAAACACACGCACACATCCATTACCTTTTATAATCAAAAATATGCAATGCAGGATACTAAAGACAGAATTCTTGGTGTAGTAAGTTTAGTAGGAGTGATTGTTCCCAATGAACAGGTTGTATTGCTAAGACATCTTTCAGTTGGCAAGCAAATTTTCTATGGTGGCCAAACCAAAAGCCAACTTCTCTAGTTTCAGCTGAGGTCAAGAGGTATCTCAACATTAGAAGAAACAAGATATTTGAAAGTCTTGCTGCCTCCTTTCAAACTCTCGCTAAAATCATTGCTGATTAAGGGGCATTATTGCCCTTCAAAACATTAATGATCACTGCAGAAAATATTTATTAATCTTACTCATCATGACAATATGGAACTTTTTCTTTGCTTAACTGAGTATACCTTTGATTTTTATTTTCTCCCTTTTTTTTTTTTTAAGTACACTGATTTGAATTATCTTACCCTCACAGGCTGCTTAAAAAACCTCAAAGTGCTCAATGTGAGTTTCAATAATTTGAAGTCAGTTCCTCCAGAACTGGGTGATTGTGAGAATCTAGAAAAACTGGATTTGTCTGGAAATATGGAAATAACAGAGCTCCCATTTGAAGTAAGATAATAATCTATGTTTTTTCCCATCTTTTTTATTTGGCTTAAAAGTTATTTTATCACAGTGTTAAAATCTTCTCTTAACAGATTAAATCACATTCTTTGCAGTTTTTAGCAATAATGTTTTAGCAGTAATATCATTGAAAATGCCTTAGAAGCAGTTAAATAGGGCCAAGGTACTTTGTTTTGGTTTTCAAGTGACTAAATTTTTATATGTATTCTGATATATGAAGGAGGACATGATCCTAAAGGGGATTTGGCTGTGGTAATAAGCTGAAGGCTGCAAATAGCTATTTTCTGTAAAAATGAAGTGCATCTTGATAGTCAAATTCACATACACACTTTGTATGTTCCCAGTGTTGGTTTCCTTTAAAAACTGTAGGAGGAGTTCTATAAACAGCACTTCATTTTTTTATGAGAACAAATATCTCTTTGAAAAGGATATTACATCTGAGGAGTGGCATGAATATATAATAGACTGAGAAAAGAACTCCCAGGCATGCACCAACTTTATTTTTTTCCTGTTGGCTTCATAACTGCTCTCTGCCACAGATGCTCTGATGCTTATTGTCAGGGAAATATAAAATCATTGGCTGGTACCTAATCACAATTTCAGCTGTCATTTGTATTTCTCAGGTTCTTAATATCCTGATTTCTGGGGGCTGACTGGGGGTATCTTTGGGGAAAAGTGTCAGGGTCCTCTTTACTGATTCCTACTTTTTCTCTAAACATCTGTTATTGGTGATTCACAGGCAATGTTGGAGTGGATTAAACTTAATGTGAGATCTAATTTAGCCATGCTTATGTTCTCTTCTGAGGAAACTAACAGTAATTTTCTCCTTTGACTTTTTGTAGTAAAGTAGTTTATCTGAAAAGAATTGCTGAAAAATTGTGTGAACAAAACAGAAACAAGGACTCAACCTTCCCATCATAAGTGGACATGGCAAAAAAATGCTAGAAACAGAATAAGCAAAGCAGGTCTCCTTTCTCCTTCCTCATCTCTTTCTTTGGATAGCAAAACCAGGCAACAAAACAGAATTTAACTGATAAAAAGGAACCACAGTGGAATCAGAAAACCATATGTCCTGATTAGGCAAAGGAGTTAAATAAAATTATCTTAGAAAAGTGAGTATATTCAAACTTGTGGATGGTAAACTTACCCCCAGTCACTGATATTTTAACATCACTGAGTATTTTTCCCAGTTGCTTACAGAGGTCTTGTAGTGCAAAGATTTATCCATGTTTATGCATTATGGGTAGCCTTTGCAAGTAAACCTGCCTGTGCATGTAAGTCTTTCCAGGGCTGAGCCCTGAGAGACTGGCGTTTCTTTTGGAGAGCTCAAAAATATTGTTTCCTTCCAAAAGTCCCCTATTCAATGAGATTGAAAGCCACAAAACTGAGTGTAGGTTATTGGATAATGGTTCACTTAAAACCTATGGAAGAAAATTGGAGCTGTGCAAATAACTTTATATAACAGCAAAAACTTCAAGCAACATCATGTCAGCATGGGATAAAAGGTTGAGAAGAAAAATATTGGCATTATTTATTGTGTTTCTCTAGAGGCTAAAACTCAATTTATATTTGCAGTGATCTGGGAGGCAGGCTATACAAGCTTGTCTGATTTAGATTATAAACTTAGTTTCCCAGAATCAACATTTCAAGGGCAGCTTTGGAAGCTGAACATACAATTAAAAGAACACGTCTGTCAAGTGATTTGAAATGCTGCAAAGTGTTTGGCCTTTGGCATACTCAATATGGCCCATGTTATTCAGAGCCATTGCATCAGTATCCTTGCTAAAATTAATAGGTGTTTGATGTTGAATCTCGCACAAATAGTTGTAGTGATTGGCAGGTAGCTATTTAATGAATTAATATATTGAAGTCTGAACAATTTAAGGAGGGAAAGCAGACAGACAGTGGCGGGCTAGCTTTGTCTAACAGCCAAACACCTACCTGTCTGCTCACTTCATCTCCCTCCTCAGCAGGATTTTGGGAGAAAACAGTTTAAGAAACCTCATGGTTCAAGATAAAAGGGAGATTGTTTCTTATTTATTTTTGTAGGCAAAGGAGACTGTACTTTGGGAAGATTAATTTAATATTGTCAATATATATTTCAGTAATAAAAAACAAAGACATGAAACCAAAATCTTTCCTCCCCTCTCTCCCAATGTCAACTTCATTTCAGATTCCACTTCCATCCCTGAGCAGTATAGGGAGGCAAGGGAAGTTACAGCCAGTACACAGTGGTTTATAGCTGCTTCTCCTTCCTTCTCACAGTTTTGTCCTCCCCTCATGTGGTGTCCCCATGGGCTGAGCTTTTTTCAGGAATATCCATCTGCAGCAGTATGAGTCTTCCATGAGCTGTATTGTGGAGATCTACTCCACCATGCAGCACCTCCTCCTTCTCCTGCTCTGACTTGGTATTCCCTCTGTTCTTTCTCACTCTTTTTATTCTCCCCCTTTCTCTGGTGGATTTTTCCCCCCTTTCTTAAATCAGTTTTTAGAGTGGCACCACACACTTCACTGAGGAGTTTTGCTGTGTCCTGTCTGCAGTCCATTGGAGCCATCTGGAATTGTTGGTCTCCTTTTGGGACAGCCCCTGATGTCTTCCCACAGAGCATCTTCCCCTGAACTCCCCACACTGCCAGCACCTTGTCATGGATAAGCAGTAAAAGTGTTTATGACAACAAGTTAGGCTATATCATTTATTGTCTAACACAGTTGTTGCTAACATCCATGAATCCAGTGAAATGCTCATAAGGGTTGGTCACATCTCTCATGTGGAGTCATTACTGGGAATTGAAGATTATAAGCCAGCAAATATATGCAAGTTCTGTTTTGGTAGGAGAATGGCTTTGCTTTACAACATTAGGAGGAAAGAGAAAACTTGGCAACTAATAGAAAAAATAACATAGAATGTTGATAAAAAAAATTCCTGTTTGTCCTCTGTTAGGTTTGTAAATTTTTATCTGACTTTCAAATCCTTAAAAGTTTCTTTTGGGAAAATTAAGGAAGTGTGTGAGAAAATCATCAGTATTCTTCAGTGCAAAACTTAGTCAAAATTAATAAAGGCAAACTGCAGCCCAGTAGAAATGATTAATGTTTAATTTTGCCTTGGGCTTTTTTTTACATAGAGTAATGGCCAGAGAGACACCCCATCTGAAACTCTAATATTATTCTTATCCTAAAGCACCTCATGGAGTAGCTGCATCAGCCTATTAGGACCATGTATGTCCAAGTGCCTGGACTTTTTCTGTATTTCTATTTGGGTATGCTTTGGAACTGTTCCTTGAGGGGCATGCCTTGTGCCATAGCATCAGGAAGAAAGCACACGGCTCACTTGCCTGTTCATTTCTAAGGGAAAGCTCTTTCTCTGCTTGTAAAAGCCACTTCCAGCACTCTGTAGTCATCTCACTAAATCTTAAAATGAGGTAATCTGATGCTACATGAAAAAAAATTGAGGATGTGTGCTCTCATCTTTTACTTTCTCAAGGCTTAGGATTTCATACCATTCCATATTACATCCAAGGAAGAGCAATCTGTTTCAATGTATAGTTTTCAATTTATTTTTATTTATTCTACTGTTGGATGTCTCACATTTTTAGATATTAAAAAGTTATAGTTAACATCAATATTTGATAAGTATCAATTGAAAGGAGACCTTTGGCAGAGAAAGTTTATGATCTGCAGTTGAGTTCAAAACTATATTAGCCACATTTTCAAATTAAAAATTTCTTCCTCTGGACAAGTGAAAATATAAATTGAAATAAAATATAAATATAAGAAAAGGCAAGCTACATGACATTAAATTTATGCAGTCAGTTTGTAACAGGTTCTTCTAGACCTCAATAGCCAAGTTTAGCAGAGGAAGGTACACTATGAGGCTTAGGGCACAATCCTCCCTGATATGGCACATAGTCATAAAACTCTTAGGTGGAGAGGACTTTGTTCTTCTAGCTAAGATGCTCAAGAGAGGCATGCCCTGTACCTTATTCAGTCCCTCTCTTCGCATAGTGTGATTATACTGGATACTTTATATTAGTGATTTCAGAGAGAAGGAGATGGATGGATTTATTTCTAAATTTCTTGTATATTTTGCATGTGAATTTAAGAATTAGTATAATGCTGGTATTTGTATTTTAACTGTTGGATAGAGTTCCTCTCGCTATCATCATCATACAGGTTATGCAATTATTTTGTTTTCCCAGGAGCAAAAATTTTATTATAAATAATATATTTTCTGATAAAAGTTTGTAGAAAAGCTGCGCTGACCCTATTTTCAGGTGTGTTTTCTTCAGAAAGTATTACTTGCTACAGTTATTTACTGAATCACACAATTACAGTTTCCTGTGGATGATATTTCAAAGAAACAACTTTGTTGTGTGTTTCTTTTTCTTCTGCCAATAATGTTGCTGCAGCCAACAGTATCTATGTGACCCAAAGGAACTTCAGTGAGAAGAGAGGGAAGATGAAGAAGTTCTAATTTCCTCCATCTGGTATAGCACATGCTGTCAGTCAGAGGACAGGCAAGTCATTCCACAGGACCAGGAACAAGACAGAAATGTTTGCAGTAGATGTTCTGATACAGAAAAAAAATTAAAAAGGTTTTTTTTTCAAACTTATTCTGCTTTGAACAGTGTTCCATACTACATCTGAGCAGTCCCAGTAAGTGATGTGAATTTTTTCTGTATCATCTGGGTAGAGCAAAGTGAAGGAATTAGAGACTATTAAAGCATATGAATAATTTGTCAAGCAGAGTGTGTATCTATGAATGCCTCCGTCCTTCATAACCTGATCTTTGAAATTCAGAGAAATTAAAAGGCTAGGCTTTCTGGGTGCTTTAACACAATGTGTTTTCAAAAGACCAAATTAAATCTTGTTTTGTATTTCTGATGCACAGTTTCAGCTAAGTCCTAATATAAGCAAGCACAGAACGAGAACCCTTCAAAATCATAGAATCATAGAATAGTTTGGAAAGGATCTGTAAAGATAGTCCAACCCTCCTGGCATGGGCAGGAACATCTTTATCTAGATCATGTTTCTAAAAGCCCCATCCAATCTGACTTCGAATGTTTCCAGGAACAGGATATCTACCATCTCTCTGGGGAACCTGTACCAGTGTTTCACCACACTCATTATTAAAAATGCCTTCCTCATATCATCTAATTCTAAACTCTTTCAGTTTAAAAACATTACCCCTTGTCCTATCATGACAGTCCCTACTATAAACTGTCTCCATCTTTACTGGAAGCCCCCTGTAAGAACTGAAAGTCCGCAGTGAAATGTCCCCTGGACCATACTCTTTTCCAGGTTAAACAACCCCAACTCTCTCAGCTTGTCCTCACAGAGCAGGTTCTTTGTAACTCTGATAATTTCTGTTTTTCTCTTCTGGACTCACTCCAACAGGTCTTTTCTGCACCAGAAATCCCAGAGCTGGAGGCAGTGTTCCAGGTAGGGTCTCAGCAGAGCAGAGGGGCAGAATCCCCTCCCTCCCCCTGCTGCCCACACTGCTTTGGATGCAGATCAGGACACGTTTGGCTTTCTGGGAGTGCACATGGCTGAGCTGTGTTCAGCCTCTCCTCCACCAGCACCCCCAAGTCCTTCTCCTCAGGGCTGCTCTTAATAGTTCATCCCCCACCCTGCTTTGATCCTGGGGTGGCTCTGACCCGGGTGTAACACCTCACACTTGATCTTGTTAAATCTCATGATGTTCACATGAACCCACTTTCTCGAGCTTGTCTAGGTGCCTCTGGATGGCATCACATCACATCACATCAATCACATCACATCACATCACATCACATCACAATCACTCAAACAGGTCAACTGCACGACTCAGCTGGGTGTCATCTGCAAATTTGTTGAGAGTCCATTTGATCCCACTGCTTATATCACTGATGAAGGTATTGCAGCACTGGTTCCAGTACAGACCCCTGAGGCACACCACCTCTCACAAACTTCTATCCAGATATTGAGACATTGACCAGTACATTGGGGACAACACCATCCAGCCAATTCCTTGTTCATGGACCACTCCAGCCATCAAATCCCTGTCTCTCCACCTCAGTGAGAAGTATGTTGTGGGTGACCATGTCAAGGGCTTTACAGAAATCTGTATAGATGACTTGTGTAACTCCTTCCTTTTCCATCGATGGAGTCATTCCACTGTAGAAGGCCACTAAGCTAAGCAGGCAGGACATTTCCTTGGCGAAGATCTGCTGAAGATCTGTCCCAAATCAACTTCCAGTCTTCTATGTGCCTTAGCATACTGTATTGGGTTTGCATGGCCAGGTTTTGGTAGCATGAGTGCTACAGGGATAGCTTCTATCAAAAGCTGCCAGAAGTCTCCTCCAAGTCTGGCAGAGCCAGTGCTAAGGCTGGGCCAGTCAGAAATGGTGGCAATGCTTCTGTTATATTTAAGAATGAAAAAAAAGGTTTTGTGCAGATATAGTTGCAACCAGAGAAGAGCGGGGTGAGTACACATGAGAGGAACAACTCTGCAGACACCAAGGGCAGTGGAGGAGGAGAGGCAGGAGCTGCTTCAGGCACCAGAGCTGAGAGTCCCCTGCAGCCAGTGGTGTAGACCATGGTGAGGCAGCTGTGCCCCTGCAGTCCGTGGAGGTACAGCGGGATGCAAAGATCCCCTTATAGCTTCACCTTGGTCTTCCTCACCCCATCCCTGTACAAATGGACTGTGTTCCTGTAGTCCTCCCAGGTTACCTGTCCTTGCTTCTGCTGTCTATACCTTTGCTTCTTTCCCTCTGGTTTGACCAGCAGTTCCCTGCTTAGCCATTCCAGTCCTTTGTCCTCCTTGCCTGATCCCTTACACCTGGGGATAGAAAGATCTTGTGCACTGTGGAAGGCATCCATAAATATCTGGCAACTCTGTTTTCCTCCCTTGTCCCTGACATAAGTTTTCCCAAGGGATTGATATTGACTAAATCCTTGAAGAGCTGGAAATTTGCTTTCCTAAAGCTCAGGGTCCTGACTTTACTCTGACTAACTCATGTCCTTCTGGACTGTGAACTCCATCAGTGTGTGATAACTACAGTCCAGGCTGCCTCTAACCTTTATGTCACTAATTAGATTACTTGCATTGATGACCTACAGGTGGAGAAATGCATCCCCTCTGGAAAAGCTTTCTACAGTGACAGGAGTTATAACTGGTACTATTTCTCCGCTTTGCCTACCTGAAAAATATAAAATAATAAATAGTTGTTTCTTAAATCGTTTAATAATGCCAACAGGTGTGACCCTAAAAAAGCCCCTGACGTGATTAAGGATTTATTAGGCACTAAGATTTGTTGCCTGTGGTTTTCAAACACAACAGTATCCAGAACAGACATAAATAACTTTTTACACATTAATACATTTCCAGCTGATATTTTAAAACTGAGGTTCAACAACTGGAAAATTTTCAGTCTCTTTTGTCCTGTTTTTTTTTGTCTATCCAATCCTATTCACCAAAGCCACACATTTAGCGGGAAGAACAGAAGCACAAGGTCTATGTGTGTATGCAGAGGCTTCAAATAAGTCCCCACTGGGCATTTTCATGTAACTTCTTGTCTTTGTGATCCATGACTGACACATCTCAAAGCCTTTACCTGGTAGGTAGGGAGACCAGCAGTCTCTGGTGTTCACAGAACTGTAAAATATCAGGTTCTTTTACCAGTACATTTTTCTTCAAATCTGTATGCTTCCAAACCTGTCTCTTTTCATTGCTATTTGTTTGGGTTTTCTTAATATGTGTGACAATTATAAATAAAAAATGCAATTGGATGTACAGGACATTAATTTCCCAGGGGTTTCACTATCCAATAAGGCACTGGAAGAACTCTCCAGGTCCTTCCTGTCTTATTAAATGGGACTATAAAGAATCTGTCAAATCTTTACTTCTGTAAGATTTTATACAAGTTGCAAAGGGTTCATATATTAGATTTGTTAAAAATGGAATTTTATTTGTGAGAGTTTTTTTGGGACCACAGAGCAGAAAGGAGTGCTGTAATAAGGGGCTTAACTTGGTACTGGGAAGCCAACCCCTGGTAAATTTTTCATTGTAAATCACTAGGAAATGTCTAGTTGACTGTAATCATGCCAACATTTCTGTACATATATTTTTCAGTCTCAGAAATGGTTTTCCAACTGCCTGACTTCATTGCATCTCCATTAGACAGAATTTAATCTTGTCCTTCTTTGTTCAGGGCTTATATTTTCTTTGAATTTGCTTAAAGCTTGAGTTGCTGTCCAATGCAGTTGGTCAAAGTGTCAATCCATGCAAAACAGCAGCTGTGTTATGGAGCTGGTATAAGATGCAATATCAAACATTAGCAGGAGGGGTGTGAAACCCAAAAAAGCAGGTGCAAAGGTGTTAGGTGTCGGAAGAGATACTCGGAGGCCTTACTGCTGCAGGACTTCTCATAAATGTTTTAATAGGTGAGGGGCTAAAGAAGGACATGGATCTATGTTAAGAAACAGGATTACACAGTTAGGTGCAGGAAAGCATGTCAGTTGATCTCACTCTTGACACTGTGCTTCCAAAGCCTTCTAATTAATATAGCACCATTTTAAAACCACTTCATTATCAGAATAAGTCAGCAGCTAATAATAGCAGTCCACTTCACTGGAGATCTGACCCATGCTTACCTCCATGCTGTGGTGCCAGTGACCGTTCCTTCATCTTTCACATTAGTTCAGTAAAAGTAGTATCACCTTTCACAGTCTGAAATGTTTTTGTAATAGGGAATGACACACAAGTAGTTTTACAGCATAAGGGAAGACTTAACAATGACCAAAGGGGCATAATGTGAACATTAAAACATGGCTATATTATTACAAAAAGCATGAATCTAACTGAAAAAGAATTCAGTGGTAGGAAAAAGTATTTGGTACTCTTCCAGCTTTGCTTTCTTTCAAAACAGTTCCAAATCTCTTTGAGAGCAAAACAGGCTTTCAAAATTCTGGTAATGTATCTTCCATTCATCTGTGAGATAATCTGAGGCAGATTTTGTATAGCTACTGAATAGAAGCCAAGAGCAAAACAAATACTTAGCACTATCAGACTTGCATGTTTTGTCTTGCAGAAAAATGTCCCTGGTGCCAACATACATGGATTGATGAGAATCAAAAGAGAGTTATAGCTGAAGGGAGAGAAAAGCATGCTGTTTATTTTTCCATAAAGTGCAGATAATGAGAGGTATTATTTCTTCCATATGAAAAATAAAGTTGGAGAGTATAATTGAAATTAATGTGTTTAATTTATTACTGAATATATTCCTATCAGTGGTTAACTAATTACAGGTAGTTACATGATTGATCAACTCTTCACAGCTGTAAAAAACACTTGGTAAGGCTGACTGTCATTTTTATTCATCATCACTGATCAGTGAGAAAGACATAAAGACAGAGATAGCCTAATCAGTTGAAAGCAGACATCATCCCAGGATTTTTTTTTGTCTCATACAGAACTCAGGTAAGATCTCTGTCTTACTAGTCCTGAGCAAAAGAGCATAGAATTATACCCAATGTGAAGTGGAAGAGATGTTGAATTTGTGAGGGATTTCAAAGAAGGATATGTTCCATTCGTTCTTGCTTTACTTATTGAAAAGATGCCAGCTCACAAGCCTGGACTTCTGTCATTCTAAACTGCAGTACAAAGCAGGATGAGTTCAAGTTAAGAAATGAATGGCTGGAAAATTCAGAACGAACACGAAAATTGGAGACATTTCTTCACTAGCTGTTTAGACTATCCAGCCAATTCACTATTTTGACTTGTCATAGAGCTGTTTAATACTGATGGAGTTTAGAAGGAGATGTGTTATTTCATGAATAATAAAAGCAAATGTCATAGAAGTTATGGAAAGGTTAAAACACAACTGTGTAAGAATAAGATTTCCAGACTTCTCTTTTACTTTGCAAAATCAATCTTGTCTTTTTTTTCTTCCAATCTAGTTTTAATTGATGTGTGTTTTATTGGATTCCCCATCACCTACTCTAGCCACATCAGACTGTTTCTTCCTGGACTAATCTGAGGTATTACTGGTAATCTTGGTTTGCCAAACTCTGTGACTCAAAATTTGAGATTCCATGTGCCAGTTTACATGTGCACTGTGGATGCTGGGTATATGTGAGCAGTGCTTGCCTGTGTGCAGAGTTTGTGTGAAGAACGTGTATGGCTATGTGACAGAACTTCCCCTGACTGTGTCTGGTTACACAACACACGATTATATGGCTACATGACTGGGGAGTGTATGCACCACCAGCTGCTGCTGAGGGCTAACTGCTGTGACTCCTAGCTTCAGTCATGTCAGGCAGCATATGCTGGCTGCCATGAAATGTTTCATTTCATCTGGAAATACAGAGTTGGTCAGTTGAAAGTTATATCTGAATGGTGTGACTGTTGTAACAGAGGGGCTACAAGTGTCTGGATCACGTGTGGGCACCACCATTTCATGATTTGCTGTTCTTTTCTGCCCCTATGGTTTCTCTTTCAATAGACTCCTTTCAGTGAAGAGAAATATTTTAAGGAGAGGCCAGGCTACTTCAAACTGTTTTTAATATAGCTGAAATATTTTTCATTCTCAGACACAAAATGCTCTTTGAAATGGTGGTTAGAGGCAACAAAAGAGTTATCAAGACTAGAGGACCTAATTCAGAACTGTAGAATGTTGGACTACATTTTTTCAAAAAAGAAGGAAGAAATGAGGAGGTTCTAAAAATACAGGTCATCTTAAATCTCAGTTAATTCATTGCCATAATTAAGGTCTTGATAGACTTGTTATATTACATACCTCGAGTGGTTCTCAGCATCTCAAGACTAGCAATCAGGAAACTTGCGCTATACTTTCTCTGATGTACTTTTTCACCTTGGTAAGTGACATTCTGCCACTGTGTTTCTGTTCACTTTCCCCCATTTGCTTGTAGTGACTATTGATGGTATTGAAACAGCACAATAGAGAACTCTTAATAAGTGTTTTTTACAGCATAGCAGCACAGAGTTATTTGCAGGTTTTTGTTTTCTGCTAATGATGATATCAGTACAGAAATAAACCCTAAATTGCAGATCTGCTTTACAAAAAATTCAACTTTTAGAAGTTTTGACATCTGAAATCTCAGTAAGGAGTGTTATTCTACTAAAACACTGGTGAGGTGTTTGTGCTATATTCTGAGGTTGAAAAAATTTGGACTGTGCTTCTTTGGACTGTGACATAGAAATAGAGGTTTTCATTATTTGTGTAAATGTCAGTTTCCTCAAAATTTTGTGAAGTTATTAAAAAACTTCTTGCAAATTCTACAATCTAATTGTGTAGAGGTTTTATCGAGAGGTGAAAGGTTTTTGGTTATGTTGCTCTTGTGAGGAACATTGTGAAGGAAAAATATGTAATGAATTACCATTTTCTTGCTCAGTTGTTCTAATCTTTACAGTTTTTCCTAATCTTGATTCAGGTCTTTCCAAACTACTGCAAACCAAAAATTTAATGAAGAAACCAAAGTATTTCCATTCTGTTATTATCTATTGTTCATCTCTGAATGCCATATACTACTATAATTTACCTTGTGAAAAATTGGGAATTATGGTGTTTTGTATGTAGTGTTTTATTTAGTGGGAAATAATTTGGGGTTAATTATTGTATATCACATTACATATATATCCAACGATTTTTTTGCTTCTCTGACCACCAATGCATAGTGAACACAAGACTTTCATGAAGTCACTTTTTTCATTTTTCCATCTTTTCCCAGGTTTTAGTCAGTTTAAGAAATGTTCTTGCATTAGCTTGTACTTCTCTGTATTAGATTTTATTTGCAGTTGTGAAAATCTTATCAGCTTAGATGCATGCTGCTAATAATAAATGTTACTCCTATGTATTTGTTCAGCAGTCATACTTTCTTTTGTTATATTCATGTTTTTATATGCTCAAAGCATTATATAGGTATTTGTAAGATGTCATGGTCACAGAAAATATTATCTGATGTTGCACATGATATACACAAATATGTCAACGTTTTTTGTTTTACTACTAAAAAATTACTAGGGCTATATATGCCTCTAGCAGCAATATGCAGCTAAACAAAGATAAGTAGCTTGGATGCAATCTGAAGGGAATTGACTAGTAAAACATCTGTTTGTAAGCTACTTATATTGATATAGGGCATAGAAGTAAAAGTGTAAAATGTATCCGAGCTTATACTGTTTCAGTACCATGAAACCTGATTCTACACAATTTATCTTCCCAACAACTATGCTGGGACAGGCCAGATGACTGATTTTGTTAGGCATTTTTTCCTTGTTATTTAAGAGACACAGGACAAGATTTAGCAATCCAAGGAACTTTATGGAACAAGCCTTCAGCTGCATTCGTGCCTATGTCTTCCTGAGGTACTCTGAGCCAGTGGAAGAGGTCTTGATATAATTTAGATCTAGCAGCTTCCCAGAAATATAAAAGCCTCCTGGCTACACTGCAGATCTGGCCAGATATATTCCATGCAGTCAATTTTTTTTAAAAAGACCATTTCAGCAAGTGCTTCATTAGTGTATAACAGAAAAAAAGCAACCTACCAATCAAACGACCAACAAAAAAAAAAACCAAGAAAAAGGTAATTCCAGGACTTTCCAGTAAAAAGCAGATGATGTTTGTAGGCTTGCTATGTTATCACCCCTACAAAAGATCACATGGCTGAGTGGTATTACTGGAGGGCTGCTGTCCAGAACCTATGCCATACCTCTGTATACTTCACATCAGGGGAATTCTTCCGCTAAAATGCATCTTGAAAGTCCAGTTTCATTAAGAGCTTTCTAAAGTATGTATATGAATAAATATTCAGTTTTATATTTATCAGAAACTTAATAAGAACAGCCTAATTCAATACCTTAAATTGCTTGGATGAACGAAGGTTACTTGGTCACAGACTGCATGGAGTAGTGCAAAGCAGCAATGAAGCACTAAGAACTGTAAGAATTCTTAGCCTCATGCTCTTAATTGCACCAAAAACTTCTCAGAAAGTAGCCAGAAATTTATTTGCACAAAAAACTGCCCATTGTACACACAACATTTGTGCCATTCCTTAGCTTTCTTGTGCAAGTCAGGAAAAGACTGCTTGCATATCTGATTATTTTACTTATATTAGCTTTATTTTCAGTTTTCACATTTGTGTTAAAAGACATAAAACTTCCTAGAAATACTTTTTGTGAAGAGATGAGCTCAAATTTTTTCCTGCTAGTCTTGTCACTACCTGAAAGAAAGTATATAAAAAGCCCATGTGTATCTAGCAGCACTATAAGGAAGGAAGGAAGAGGAGGGAGAGAAAATTTGCTATAGTCCTGTCAAGCCATAAAGCAGTGACCTGTTGTGTTAAATTGTTGATAGTGTTCTCAGTTGTAGGTTTGTGTACTATCAATGTCATACACATGTATTCTGTGGAGTTAAAAGAAAAATTATTTTGATGATGGATATTTTACAATATGCTCGATTAGATGTGGTCTAACTCCAGACCAGATGGGTCACAGTGTGCAAAGAAGTCTTATCTCCATTCTGAATATCTGAAATCTGTGGATATTCTTTACAAAATTCTTGCTTCAAGAAAAGACAAATCCAGATCCAAGTTGCAGGGTTCTCCTGCTGGTAGACAATTATGCAAAACTGCTCCAGTACGCAGCACCACAGCAGGCAAGAATCTTGTGCATTTTGGTGAAGATACTCTGTGCCAAAACAAAAAGATTTTCTACCATTTCTGTTTGCAAAGTAAAAAACCCATAGAGATGATTATTCTTGGTATCATAAAGGTGGCTCACAAGTTGCAAACCTTCTGACCTCTGCTGCTGAAGCAGAAATGTCTTTTTTGCCTTAACATTTTGTCTTCCACTTAATTTATTAGCTAGCTGATTTCTGGCTGACATTTCATGAAAGTCTTTTTTCCAAGCTTACCAGGCTATCTCTGCTCAGCCTGGTGTAGAATGCAGATTGCCATTGTTGCCCAGCCCCAGTATACATAAGGTGAAATTATTTCATCATCAATCATCAAAATGGGGTGAATGTAACAAATTAGTGATACAGAACAACATTCTTAGTTTTATTGCTATGTTTTTCTCCCACAGTTTTCTTAATTATTTATTTTGCATCCATCAATATTGCATCATCACCTCTCTTCTGCTGACATTACCTCTTCAAGAATCCTTGATAATTTTTTCCTTTTAAGTGAATGGTTACTATTTTATCAATGTAAAACAAAACAGCTAATGCATTATAATTATTTATTTTAGCTGTCATCTTTGTTTATCATATCTTTTTAAAGTTGCTACAGAATAAAATTTCCATATCTTTTGGACGTTTTACCCACATCCCATTTTTGAACATAGTGATTTATTCTGCAATTCAGAATGAGCTCAAATGACCATACTCAGTTTTTTGAACCAGAAGGGTAACTTCACACGATGCATGGTGTTGTCATGGCAAACCAGAATCATTGTACATGCTTAAATCATAATTAAGATGGCACCATTTGAATAGCATTTCTTCAATTGCTATGCATCTAGAACCAGAAATGAAAAAATGTTTTTGGCTATGTCCCTATTCTGTTGTGAGAATGAGCAAAATTGATCATCTCTTGATGAAGGAACAGAATATATCTTTAAACAGTCTTTTTTTAGGTTTGAGGACACCTGGTCTCCAAACATCCTGGATAGGTTGCTTAATGTTCATATGGTACTGACTTTGCTGTTCCTCCTCTTTGAATGGTTTAACTGAAACATACAAAGGGTACATTCCCAAAGTGAGCTACTGAACCTATTTAAGTTGATGAAAAATCTTTAACTGACTTTTGGTAGAGCCTAGTTTTCCCTCCTAATGTGTGTCCTTAATTTACAAGTTTTGGAAGTTTGAATATGAGATGACTTTATGACGGCAAAGTGCAATAATATATGCAGACTGTGTGTAGCTGCAGCATCAAAGCTATCGAAATTTAATGTTACTAATCAACATAAATTTATTTTTTGAGACAGAAGACTTGTTTTGGCTTTAGTCCAGGAAATCATTAATTGGGTACTTAATTTCATACATGCGACTCTTCTATTGGCTTGAAACGACTCCTATACTTAAATATAGACGATCCACATTCTTAGGGATTTTAACTGTATGATGATAGTCCTGCCCTTATTGCTATGTGATTCTTCATTCACCTGTGAATGATCTATACCTGATACTTTTGTGAATATCGCACAAGTGGCATGTATTGCATATATTTTGTGAATATTGAATAAAACTGTTTTCTTCATTTTTTGTAGAGCTGATGAAAGATTTTTGCATACAAAAAGACTGCTTTAATAATAAGCAAAGTCCCTTTCTATGAACTTCTAATGCTTAGATCATCATAGCTATATGTACTCTATTAGATACTAAACTTTAGTTGTTTGGATGATGAAATGATGAACAGGGAAAGGGGACAATGTTAAACTTCCAAGTAACAGTTTGGCATAAGGATAAAAGTGTTTTCTGTGGGATTAACTCTACAAAAGGTTTACGATTTTAGTATTGCAAAATCAGAATGATGACATCACAGTGAATGCTTTCTTTCACTTACATTTCTTGGATATAGATTACCAAGATGTCACGATCCAATCAGTGAGAAATGCCTCTGCCCTAATTAAGATGCAAACAAGACCATATGCTGAAGTCAAAACCACTAAGTTTATTTAACAATCAATGTGATGTAGAAAGAAATAAATAGAAAAGGCAGAGGGGAGAGAGAGCTATAAAGTAGAAGATAGTTGCCACCTCTGGATCCATTGGCATCCCATTGGTCCTTCATCACCCTGAGCTTCTTGGTGGTGGGGTTCCCAAGGTCTTTCAAAGCTCTTAATTATTTATACACTTTAGCAAACAAAGGAATTAATGCTCATTGGCTGCACAGTTCTCTTATTCTATTGGTTATGTGATTCCCTCATGTTTAATGATAGTAAGTCCATATACTTAGTTTCTCACTTCTTTTGAGTTGGCAGGTTTCTTGAGTTGGTGGGTTGTGAGTCAGTGCTCACAATCTTCTCCTGCTGGAATTACCCTTTACCTAGATGGAGTTGATTTTATCACAGTTGCTGAGTTGGCTTTCCCTATGGCCCATAAATTCTGCATTCTTTGTGGTCATCATCACTGATAGATTCTTATCCCCAGGCTTTGTTAACCTACCCCCTGAGATAATGCTCAGACAATAGCACCACCTTTATTTTATCTCAAGCTCCTGCTGTGGTGGCTCACTGTCCAAGTTCCAGGTATCCACAGAGGCATATTCAGAGGGGCTTCGGTGGTTATGGATGCCTTCCATCCCATAACTTGGGGTGATTTTTTTTTGACTAGTGGTAAGCATATGAGCAGTCGCTTCTTTACACAGTTCACCACAGAGTGAATTTTTGTCTGGATGCATTGTCCAGGATGTACTAGCCAGATACCACCTCCACCAGGCCTAGAGTTAGTGCCATCCTGCCTCTCCATTCTGTGCTTATCTCACGGAAAAGTCCTTCTCCTTAAGAGTGGCTTTAACAGTGTTTGAGACAGGCAACTGTGCTCCTTAAGGCATTATACAAGATACCGCCAAATGAAGTGCTGTTTGATTGCACATATTTTTGACCTTCAGAGGGTTTTGTCACAAAAAGCATGAAATTAGGACCGTGTTTCTAAGCAGTTGGATTGACTGTTGAATGCCTTTTCCTCATCAAGTTTAAGAGTCCAGTTTGGCAATCTGGTGGTGAACTGGGCTATAAGAATACAACTATATCTTCATGAAAAGTATCTTCTGCCTCTAAAGATTCTTGTACTAAGTTTCTGTAATTGGTGCTTTCATCCATGAATGTCAATGAGATTATAGAAGAGGTTACACTTACAGCTTGATGAAAGAAAAGATAGGCATTTGGTTTGAATTCATGATATCTAAGTGGCCAAATATGCAGTTTGCTCCCAGTGT
>NW_008237953.1:618514-625829 GCF_000691975.1 Corvus brachyrhynchos
TTCAGCAGGTTAACAATGAGTGTCAATCTATGGGAAACAATATATGTGATAGCCTATGCTACTAAAGTGATACAAATTTTCTTTGACTTCATTGAGTCTGAAATTTCTGGGCAAAAAAGCATTTTTAATGCATGGATAGACTTTTCTAGGTTAATCCCTTGGATGTCTTGTCATGCATTGACTTTGATGGCTTGTAGTTTCTGTTATTTACATGCCACTGAAAAATACAGTACTTTAACACAATGTCACACCTTTTAATTTGTTGGTGTTAAGTAGTAGGCAATTCATGGTAAAAAAGCACGCAACCTTATGAGTAAATCCCTTTCTTCAGCAAAAAAGTAGAAGAAAAATAAAACACCCATTAATCAAAAAATAGTTTTGTCCAGGGCATGGTGCCCTTTTCTTTCAACTGAAGGTTTAACTGCCAGAGAGAAAAAGAAGCATAGAACTCTACAATGTTATCTGGATTAATTTTATGAACAAAATTATGACGATAAGTAAAATGGTGCAGCTTGTCAAAGAAAAATGACAAGAATGATTAAACATAAGTACCACAATAAGTCTGTCCAGGTAGCTAGACTATTAAATATGGCTATTTCCTTTTTTAATGGAACTTGAATAAAGCCTATATACTGATTGATTCAAAGTTGCATAATAAAGAAAATAATAAAAATCAACATCCAGTAAAAATGAATGATAACATAAAAATGATAAGGGAGCCATGCTTGTTTGAAAATGAAATGTGTAAAAGGTGCAAAAATCCATCAGTCCTTTAAGAAGAAATAAAATACAGAGTGTTTTCTTTAGGAAATATAATACACAGCTGCTATAATTTCCAATGCATCATCTATCATAGGCATTTGTTGGTAACCTATCATGAAGACATTAAATTAAAAACTCCATTAGGTTTCAACATACTCTAGAAAATGGACAGCTTTATTAAATATTACCCTAAAAGTACAAGTACTCAGGGCTTACAGCATGCACAATATAATCATGCCTCCAAATGTTTTGTGGCATGCTGAACCAAAAATTTGTTTTGATAGAGTAGATGGTCTTATGTTTTGTTTGTACATTTTTATGGGAATACAAACTCCCAAAAAAGTATATTTTAATCTAACCAAGTATTAAAGTATTAAACCAATCTATATACCATGGTATTTGAAAAATGGAAGAAACAGCTATATTTCTTAAAAAGATAATACTGCTAAGTTAAGATTGCTTGTAATATTTAATTCAATAAAGCAGTTTCAGAGAAGACTAGTTACTGTTGTTGAAGAAATATAACTACCATCTAATCTTAATGTTACCAAGTTGTTTCAGAACGCAAGGTGACCGCACATAAAAGCAAAATGTTTAGGAACTTGAGTGAACAGTAAAGAAAGTATACTTTAACATGTATCTGCTACTCTGTGTCTAGAGGGTGTGGCTTTTCTTCTTTTGGGATGGTTTGATAACTTTTTGAGTGGCATTTAAGACTGTGGAATATTATTTTAATTCTGTACTTGCAAAATTTTTGTGAGGAGAATTTATTGAAATACATGTATCAGCAGTTTAAGCAAGTTATCCTGAGTATAGAGAAACTTGAAATATTTACTTGGGATTTGAAATTGTGAGGATAATTTGAAATCACAAGGTAATTGCAGCTTAAAGATAATGTCAGATACTTTCTATATTGTCTTGCTGCTACAATCGAGAAGAGTCACTGTGCTTTCCTTGTTCAAAGAGAGGTTCTGTTTTTCTGGAAAAAAAAATTCAGAATCTGGAAAATTTACAGAATATGACTGAGAGTTCATTGCCAGCAGTCAGTCCCCAAAATGACAAAATGGTTGGAAAGTAAGAAGTGTCAGAATAAAATGTGTTTGTCTGCTCTGAATCTGTAGTGAGATGTCCATGGTGATGACTCATGAGGACTGTTTTAAGACAGTGGGGAGAGATTTTGAAATTATACCTTTGACTTCAGGAACTCTGCACCTCTATTATGTTTTGGAAAGATAAACTTCATTGTGTAGTCATTGTAATAGGATAGCTTCAATAAATCTCCCTGAAAATATTTCTCAAAATGATAAGATTTTGCAGCTGTATGAGGTTATAACTAGAAAAAAACCCAAAGAGCAAACAAATAAAACCCACAAGACACCAACCAAACCAGAAACCTACATTCCACAAACCAAAAAACACCCACCACCAAAAAGTCTCAGAAGAAACTTGCTCTGTCACAGCACCATGCTGTGAATGTGAGGATTTTAAATAGCAAGGGTCAAATTAAGATGGAAATCTGGTAGTATTGCAGTAAAAGTAGCTTGGACAGATAATATAAAGAAACCACAGGTCTTAATTCTTAATAATTAAAAAGTAATTCTGAAGGATTCAGTATGTGCTTTATTATTTTATAATTTTTTTCATATTTTATCCTTTGCATGTGTTCTGCTCACCTTGGAAGTGGAAAATGTGTTTGGTTTGGGGTTTTTGTTTCCTATATTCTAAAATAGCTTCAGGAAAAGGCCAAGGAAATTTTTTTGCAACTTTTTCCTCTGTATCATGTTCTGTAGATTTTGATTGTGATGGTGACTGATGATTAGAAGCTCAGAAATACAATTTCACTTCTAAAATAATTTTTGGTTAACATTGATACTCCTTTGACATTCACTTTAGCTAGCTGCATGGTTTTATGAACACTGGTGGAGTTCGTAATTGATTCAGTACAGAGAGAGCCCTATTCAACACATTAATTTCTTTAACAGGTATATTTTACATTTCTAGCTAAACTTCATTGCACTAAGTGTTTATCACTTAAAAATAGGATTCCTTTGAAAAGAATTCCAATAAAAATATCTACTGTACTTTATTATATATTTAGTTTGCAGGATGGAAGCTGTATTTTTAAAGATCTTTGAAAACTATTGGACCAAATTTTCTGTTGGTTTAAATTGATAGTTTCATTTTCTAATCCTGTCCTAGTATCACACTCTCACTGCATAGTATAGTGAAGGGAATCTATGTAATTTTGATAGGGGTTATCAAGTCTCTGATTTTCAGAATGGTAACCTGGTATGTATTAGTTATAAAAATTGTGTTTTGTCACCTCAGAACCAAGTAATTTTCTGGTTCCAGACTTGTCATCTAAACCTGTAGGGTTTTAAAGAATAAAAATTTCATTCAATCCCCTGATGCTGTTAGAAAGGTGATGAACAATTTGGCAGGTAGGTATTTCTGAATTTATTTTTCTATAAAATGATGACTAAGACACAAGGCTGGCAAAATATTTGAGAAAAAAATAATGAATTCTTATCTTTCTAAGTGCTTTTAGAGGAATAAAAATGGTTGATGAATGAAATGTCTTCTTGTATTTGCAAAAAGTAACTAAAATAAAGCACTGCTTCTTTCTAGCTAAGTAACCTGAAACAACTCACATTTGTGGATGTGTCAGCAAACAAGTTCCATTCTATTCCAATTTGTGTACTCCGGATGTCTAATTTGCAGTGGTTGGATATTAGCAGCAACAGCCTGAAAGACCTCCCAGAAGACATAGACAGGTAGTTTATGTTTTAATTCAATGACAGGTATAGGGACTCTTAAGTGAATTTAGAAAGTAACAAGCTTCCAAGGGATACTGTTGATGGAAAGACACACATGGAAATGTATCACATATTTTTGCGTGTAAACATTCCCCCTATTATTGGTGGACTGTGTCTGAGAACAAAAGCTAATTTTTCTAGCTCATTGATGGCAGTCAGATAACTATATACGTTTTCTGCTGCTTTCATAATAATTTGTCATTATATCTGGACTTTTTTTTTGGGAAGTTCACCAGGTATATGCTGCCACAGTTCCAGCAAAGGGGACTCATTGTATGGAGTTGGCAACAGTAAATCTCTGGAGGGTAGATGGGGAGGAGGAAAAGATGAACTAAAGCATTTTTAAGTTACTCAAATAACCTGATAAACTTTGTTATTAAAGAAGAGAAATATTGGTAAGACTCAAAAACCCCATTGACAATCCTCCCCTTCTGTTCTGAAGTATATATTGATGTGTGCATATATACTAACTCTCCCAGTTTAGATAACTACTAGAACTAGTTTTTAAAAAAACATGCTGATCCTTTTAATGGGACTTGCTAGCCTGAGAGAGCACTATTCTTATTCTTATCTTAATTATCTTATTATGAATTTATTTGTTCAGTCTGAAGTGCTGCAGCAACTTAGTTTACAAAACTTTACTTAGCCTTAAGTGAAAAAACCCAAACCCATAAACTAAAGTTTATTAAGAAATATTCTGGACTACTTATTGATCTGGGAATAGAAATCCCTGAGGCAGAAGAAGCTTCACAGAAAACTCATTCAGTTTTAACTTTTGCAAGGCCTTTTTTGTTGGGCAAAAAGACTTTTCTGGGACGTTGTGTAATCACAGATTATTCTGACAGCAGCACTGAAGTCTTAACTTGTGTTAGTAATTCACATGCTTTAGCTACAAACAACATAAACTTGCCATTTTTTCCCAAGGTATCTGACCAGAGATTCGACTAACTTCAAAGAGTTTCTAAGAGGATATTTTTCTTTTATAGGATACCCTCTCAACTTAAAGAACTTTTTTTTCCCTGTAACCTGTATTCCTGTAGCTTCAAATTATTCCCTTTCTTCTTTTCATCTTCTCCATTTTGTACTGAGTTGCCAGATTTGATGCTAGAATATCATAATCAGACACCACAAAATAAGGTTTTCTTTGTTTGACTTCGGGCTCATGTGCATTCAGAAGACAAGAAAATGTCAGGATAACCCCCGCATCAGGAAACTAATACTCTTATTCAGACTCATGAGTTCAGTGCCTATGGTGTCAAAGAATCTCAATGAATTATGATTGTCTGTAATACCATTACAATAGTCTGTGATTAATAAAGACGAGTTGACAGTAAACTGAAGCATTACTTAAAATTTTTCCTTGAATTCAAACAAACTCCATGGGCCTGACAAGCATAGTCTTCAACACTGTTTTAGGAATGGACCCTTCCAGTCAAACAAGACAAATTTTTTCATCAATTTGGTATGCTTTTTGTCTTCTACCTAATCCGAGGAATAAAGGCCCAAATTTCTATTGCACTAGGGAGAGCCAGGGGAAATAAAGCAAAAGTTCCTCCACAAAACACTGTCATTAAATTGATCTCATTGGGACAACTTGCAAGAGCCTCATGACCGGGAGTTGGTTCTTCTCTTGCTCCCCACAGTACTAATTACTAGTGAAAACAATAGATGGGGAGGTACTGCTTACCACAGACATACCTAGTTCATAGAAACCAGCATGTGGGCAGTGGTGTGAGCAGATGACCTGTATTTTTCCTTACTTGCAGAATGCACATGGTGAGGCTTTATATCACGTTCTGTCAACATGTGTATGAAAGCACAGTAAATTTTGTAGCTTTATATCTTGAGCATGCTTCTGATTACTTGTCAGAGGTATGCTATTAATACTATGATGCTGAACCATTACTGGAGATTTCCATTAAAGTTGATGAAATTTTGTGAAAGTAGGGTTTGAGTGACTTTTTAAGAAGCCAAAGATGTTTCATCTTAATTGCTCCTCTTATATACAAGATTAAGTCAGTATTACTATCTTGAATAGATGCTCCTGTTTGAAATAAATGTTTTAAGTAATCTCTCTTTTACCTCTTCACAGGTTAGATGAATTGCAGACACTTCTCCTACAGAAAAACAAGTTGACTTATCTTCCACGAGCTCTTGTCAATATGCCAAAGCTCAGTTTGCTAGTTGTCAGTGGTGATGACTTGGTTGAGATACCCACAGCCATCTGTGAGTCAACCACAGGTTTAAAGTAAGTAAAAGCGAGAGAGAAAGGGAAATATTCTTAAGAAGATAAGGTAAGATACACCCTGGAGAAATGCTTTCACGAACATCAGTTTCTACAAATTCTTACCCCATTTATATCAGAGTGGTAAAGGAGGCACTAAAAAGATTGGAAATTACAGAGGGTCTGCAGTTTTATAATTTTAATTTACCCACATTGTGCATCTGTGTGTCTAAATTGCTATTTCTGGGTAGATTGGGTCACAGTAGCTCTAACTCTGGAGTTGCAAAACCATGCTTCAGAGTGGGACTAGTAGCCTGGAAGCTCAGTGCTGACAAAAGCATCTTGCTGGGAGAGGAAGACATGGCTAGTAAAATGTTAAGTAAGGTCACACGAGTTTAGTGGTTCATTGCTGTGAAACACCACCTTACTGCTGCATGCTGGATAAGACTAAAAGGCCTTTTAGTCTGCAATTACAGAGATTTTGCATTTCTGCAGGCAATGTTCATGTTTTTGATTATGGAACTATTTCAGACTCTATACTGGGTCTGGCTTGAGTGGAGCTAGCTCTGGATGGAATTAACTTTCCTCGTAGCCATCCTCTCTTAGCAATGTTCCTTGCACTGGTAGCTAGAAAGGTGTTGATAACACATCAGTGTTTTTAGCAATAGCTGAGCAGTGGTGGCACAGCATCAAGGCTGTCTCTCCAACCCTCCCCTGAGAAAGCACCACAGGCTAAGGGTGAGCCAGAGGTTGGGAGGGGATACAGCCAGAATAGTTGACCCCAGCTGACCAAAGGGATATTTCATATCATATAGTGTCATGCTCAGCATATTAAGCTAAGAGAAAGGAGAGGGGAGGTGGATCACGTTATTGAAGTTTTTGTCTTCCAAAGTGTAGCGTGTTTGGTTTGTAACTGGGCAGAAACACCAATTTAGTGTAGTGGTTTGGTCTAAAATACTCATTACTGTTGCTGCGGTTTGGCCAAATTTAGAAATATACTCTGAGAGAAGGCACAACCACCCCTCCCCCACCAGGTTCAAGAAAAATAAATTTTCCTCTAAGGAAAGTGAAGGAGATAAAAATTATTTATTTAGCAAACACACGGGAAAAGGAAAATAATGCTAAATAATAAAATCTCTCGCTGTGGAGAAAAAACCTAGGAAAGTGTTAGAGTCCTCCCTTTGGTCTCCTTGGAGCTGGGGCTTGGCCCAGGGCCAGGCCCCCTGTGCCCAGTGGAAAGTCCTCCTGATTTGCTCTGAGGCTGAAAGCAGTCCAGTAGAAAAGGGAGAAAATCTGAAATTCCAGAGGAGGAAAAGCAAAGTTCAGCTCTCAGTCTCTCTCCGGAGAAAAAGAAACTGAAACAACTGACCAAAAGCTGACTGGAAAGCAGCAAGCTGGGTGCTTCCTCGCTCCCCTGCGGCAGCTGGGAAGAAACTGCTATCTCTGTGTGACCTTGAACAAGCTCCAAACTGCTTTGAAAAAGTTTTGCTCAGTTTTTCCTTCCCCCTCTCAG